>NC_037669.1:38518324-38862727 GCF_003255815.1 Theropithecus gelada | reverse complement strand
GTTCCTCAGAGGCTGTAAGGGGTAGGAGTCAGGAAAGGCTCTGGAGTCACACTAGATGTTGTTTTGAATCCCAGCTCCATCTCTGGGTCTCAGTTTCCTCATCTGTAAAATATGATTAATAGTCATATCACCTCCAAGTCTTGTTTTTTACTAAGCTTTATATATATCACTTAAAACAATACTTGGCACATAAATTCTTGATGAATAGCATCAAGTATATTGAACATTAAATATGTTGAACATTTACTATATTGTGGTCTATGTGTACAGAGACCTGAGCATATAGGTTCTACTTAGAATCAAATTGAGAAAGGCCTCTATTAAGAGAATTTAAAGTGTCATGACTATATCAAGGAAGTACAGGGTGCCATGAGGGCATTTAAAAAGGAAGCGTAGTCTGTTCTGGAGGTCAGCAGAATTTTGAAATCTAAAGGATGGGTAGAAATGAGAGGGATACAGAGTGTGTGTGTGTGTGTGTGTGTGTGTGTGTGTGTGTGTGTGTGTGTCTTTCAAGCTAAGGCAATAGACCACACAAATCTTAGATGGGAGAGTGCAGTGTGTTGCTGGACCTGAGAAAAGTCCACTGTGGAAGAAAGTACTATAAGACTGGCTGGAAAGATAGGCAAAGGTCAGATTAAGCAGAGCCTTGAAGGTCATAGAAAGTAAACTTAGATACATTGTATCAGAACCTAATGATGATGCCATATTACCTTTATCTATATTCCTAGACTTCAAGAGAACTTCTGAAAGGATAACCAAACTCTCTGCTTCCACATTTAAATTATTTGTATATTAAAAACTGAAGAATGCTTTAAACTAGTTAGAAGTTAAACTAGTACTAACACAAACGTATCTAAAAATCAAGAAAAATTTTAAAAGTAGTGTTTAATTTGGAAAGAAGCAGTGCTACTGGTGAACAAGAATAAAATATTTCAGTTGAGCCATTTTTAAAAAGAATTTAATTGGTTTCAGAATGTAACATCCTTCCTGATGGTTTCAGATGGCTTTATTTGTTCATAAATAACTCTACTTGTTGATTTAGCCACTTTTGTCATATGAATGCTTCATTAAACAAATGGAGCTTGCTCATTATAGCCAAGTAGAGCTATATTCAACCAAGTGGTGAGGTTGAGAGTACACGGTTGTATTTAACAGCAAAGGCCCTTTATCTGGCCTCTTGCCATCTGGAAACTCTAGATAGCATTTCCCAATATAAATCTCAATGTAGTAACCAGACTGATAAGGACATGCAACTATAGCATCACAATGTCAGAGAGGCCTACCAAAATATAAAGTGCTCCGTATACAGGAAAGAAAAATGCGTTCTTCTCACCCTATTCATTATCCAAGTTAAAAGCCTAGATTTTCAGAAGTCCTTTAGAAAGCTAAGCAGCAAGGAATTTTTATTTTATTTTCCCTGAAAAAGGCCAGTCACATGGAATTTCAGATTTGGCTAGAGGGGTATCATTGTAATAAAAGACAATCCTGAAATAGCGAAAAAATAGCCCCTAGATTCTGTCAGTTTTTTCTGTTCATTCCCTGCCTTGTCTTTAAACTATGATTTCTGAAATTTTTGAAAGCACAGAGATTTTTTTTTTTAAGTCCTTATCTAATGCTTGGGGCATTAAGATTTATTTTTAAACTTTATTCATCATTTCTAGGCTCTACAACATTTTGTAAGAAATGTATATTTATCTGTTTTTTAAAATGTCAAGTTGAATTAAAATCTGAGACCCCTTTTTAAAAAAATCAGTGTGGTCATTATCAATTATTGGGGCTCCCTTCTATACGCTGCAGTGTCTCTTATAGAGCCAGAATGCTGGGAGGACCCCTCTGGTCTTCTGTGGAGTAACTGCTTTTTGTTCAAGCCCCTTGTTCAAGCCCACAGGATCCTTTGTGTTGCTCTGCAGCTTCTGTGCCTTGTAGGACACATGGAATGTTGTTATGACCAGAGCCCCAGTCTCCAGGACAGCCGTCCTCTTTGAGGCACCGTTATTTCCTTTGTCCTCTGAGCAAAGTAGAGCGTGGATTTCCTCTGTCAAGGAACTTGGCCAACTTCCATTCCTTTTCTCCTTTATCAGGCTCAAAGGCAGCCCCTCCCACCTCCTCTGCCCTGGTATAGCTTCCTCAGTGAGCATAGGCTTCACATGAGACGGGAAGCCTGTTGATCTTCGACAGTTTCATCTTTCCACCCTGCAAAGCCCACAAGATAAAGGAATACACAGAGGGCTTGACAAAGATAGGCTTAGAAGAGGTAGGAGAGAGGAAGGAGAAAGACATAATTTTTAATGTTTTCATTTGTTGCTTGCTATAGTCAGCATAGTCATATTCATGGGTGCAATCATATTTTGAATAGTATTTCTATTTGGAGGCATTCCCACGTTATGAGTCTGCCTCCCCAGTGTTAGAAATGAGAACTTGAATTTCTGGCCTCTTGTGCAGCTTGGACTTCGGCCCTTCAGTCAGATTCACATAGAGAGTCTGTGGCCCTGACTTGAAAGAAGAAACTTGAAAGAAGAAACATGACACAACAAGCTCTATGTTGAGCTTCTATTGCTAACATAGCAGCATAAGAGTATGTATGGCTTTGCAGGGTCATAGTGTTGTAGGGTTAAGTGCCTGATACAGCAGTGGGACATCATTCGTAGTTGCAGTAAAGTTTTGGCATTTGGGGTTTGGTGACAGGGACAGTTGCAGCAATTTTCTTAAGCCAGTTTTATGGTATAGTTATGGATGTTTTCCTGGAAGATTAGCTCTTACTTTGTTTCTCAAGTCAACTCCATGATTCTGTAAGCTTCCCAACATACCTTTTGCTAAAAAAAATTAAAAAATCAGATTTATATAAGTATAACTTACATACAATAAAATCCCTCTTTTTAGGTATATAGTTTACTGTGTTTTGACAAATGTTTCGTCTTATGTTCACTACCATAACCATGATGTACAATATTTCTATCATTCCAAGGAGTTCCCTTCTGCCCTATGTAGTATTCTCTGCCCCACTCTAACCCTCAGTCCCAGCTCCAGCATCTGGCAACTGCTGCTTTGTTTTCTGCCTGTATAGTTTTGCTTTCTCCATGGATTTTTTTTTTTTTTTAAATGGATACATGCAGTATATAGCCATTTGTTTCTGGATTATTTCACTTAGCACAATAGCTTTAATATTTAGTAATTTTGCATATATCAGAAGTTTGTGTGTTTTTTTGTTCATAAGTAATATTTAATTAAATGGCTATGTCACAATTGTTTTTTCCATTTGCAAGTTGATGGGCATTTGAGTTGTGTCTGGTATTTTGGCTATTAAAAATAAAGATGCAGTGAACATTTGCATATAGGTTTTTCTGTGGATCTGTATCTTTACTTGTCTTGCAGAAATATCTATAATTGGAATTGCTAGATTTATCATTAAGTATACATTTAATTTTGTAAGAACATGTTTCCAAATAACTGTACTACCTTTCATTTCCTTCAGAAATGTATGAGAGTTAGTTGTTCTACATTCTCATCAACACTTAGCATTGTCATGTTAATATACTCTAGTTGATGTTTTGTATTATCTCAATATGGTTTTAAGTTCCCTGCTGACTAATGAAGTGGAGCATCTTTTCAGGGTATTATCACTCATTTGTATGCTTTCTATCTATAGTGACGTGTCTGTTCAAATCTTTTGTGCATTTAAAAAATTGAGCTGTTTTGTTGAACTTTAAGAGTTTTTAGGTATTATAAACATAAGAACTTGTGTTTTGAAAGTATTTTTTCCCAAACTATGGCTTGTATTTTTATTTTCTTAATAGTGTCTTTTGAAGACAAGAAACTGTTAATCTTGATGAGGTCTTCTCAGTTTTTAAGTAGTTAATGCATTTTGTATCCTATTCCAGAAAGCTTTTTCTAACTCAGAGTCATAGAGAATTTCTCCTGTGTTTTCTTCCAGAACTTTTACAGTTTCTATTGATCTGTTTAAATTTTGTACCTACTTTGAGTTAGTTTTTATATAAAGTATTCGATAAGGGCAGAGGTTTTTTTTTTGTTTGTTTGTTTTGTTTTTTTTTTGCTTATGGAGATTATTTTTTCCCCAGTGCAGTTTTTCAAAAAGAGTAAACTCTTCCCACTGAATGGCTTTGACACCTTTGTTGGAAATCAGTTGCCCATTTATGTATGAATCAATTTTTGGACTCTCTGTATGTCCTTATGCCAATGCTACTTTATCTATATTACTTTGTAACTTCTTTTTGAAAATTTGACTATTTTAATATTCACTTTTGTACATATATTTCAGGAGTAATTTGTCTATTTATATAAAACAGCTCACTGAAAATTTGATTTGGATGCTATTAAATCTAAAGATAAATTTGGGTTGACTTGACCTTTTAACAGTATTGAGTCTTTTGACTAATGGTCACAGTTTGTCTCTCCATGCAGTAAAGTCTTTAAATTTCTCTCAGAAAAATTTTGTAATTTTCATTGCACAGATCTTACAGATATTTTCTTAAAGTTATCCCTAACTATTTCATGTTTTGGATGCCATTGTAAGTGGTATCATTTTCAAATTTTAATTTCCAAATATTCATTGCTACTGTATAGAAAAATAGTTGCTGTTTGTATATTGGCCTTGATTTCTGAAACCTTGATAATCTCATTTATTAGAATTAGTTTCTTTTTGTAGACTTGTAAGAATTTTTAATGTAGATGTGTTATCTGCAAATAAATACAATTTTACTTTAAAATTTTCAATCTATATGTCTTTTAATTCTTATTCTTGCCTTATTGCAGTGACTACGATCTGCATGTTAAATAGAAGTGGAAGAGCAGACATCTCTCCTTGTTCCTTACTGTCGGAGGAAAATCTTTTACCATTAAATTTGTTAGCTGTTTGAATTACTGATACTGATAATATCTCTTTGTTCTTCTTTTAATGTCTGTAGGATCTGTAATTATGTCTCTTCTTTCATATCTGATATTGATAATTTGTGACTTTTCTCTTTATTCTTTGTCAGTCTGGTTAGAGATTTATAAATTTTATTGACCTCAGATAACTAAACTTTGATTTGATTTACCCTGTTGTTTTTCTGTCTTTATTGAATTCTACTCTGTCTTGATACTTTGCTTCTGTATGCCTGCATTTGATTTAATTTATATTACTTTTTTTAAAAGTTTCTTAAGGTGGAAACTTAGGTCATTGATTATAAACCTTTCTTCTTTTCTAATATGCACATTTAGATGCTGCTATTACTTTTCTCTAAGTAATGCTTTGGTTGCTTCCCCATAAATTTTGGTATGTTGTGTTTCCATATTCACAGAATTAAAAATATTTCCTAGTCTTCCTTGTGATTTCTTCTTTGACCTGTGAATTATTTAGAAGTGATTTTTTTTTTTTTTTGAGATGGAGTCTTGCTCTGCCACCCAGGCTGGAGTGCAGTGGCACGATCTTGGCTCACTGCAACCTTTGCCTCCTGGGTTCAAGCAGTTCTCCCGCCTCAGCCTCCCAAGTAGCTGGGACTATAGGCATATGTGACCACGCCTGGCTAATTTTTATATTTTTAGTAGAGACGGGGTTTCGCCATGTTGGCCAGGCCAGTCTTGAACCCCTAACCTCAGGTGATCCACCTGCCTTGGCATCCCAGAGTGCTGGGATTACAGGCATGAGCCACTGCACCCGGCCCGAAGTGATTTAAAAAAAATACATGATGGTTTTCTAGATTTCTTCCTGTTAATTGAGTTTAACTCATATTCTTTGTATAACTTTAATTATTTAAAAATGTCTAAAGTTCATTTTATAGTCCAGAATATGTTCTGCCTTGATGAATATTCCATGTCTACTTTAAAATAATGTATATTCTATGATGTTAGGTAGAACATCCTAAAATTTTCATTTATATTATGTTCATTGTTCAGGTCTTCTGTGTTTTTACTGTTTTTATCTGTTCTATAAGTTAATGACTGAGACTTGTTGCAATCACCATAATTGCAGGTTTTTTACTTTTTCTCTTTTTAGTTCTGTCAGAGTTTGCTTCTTGTACTTTGAAACTCTGTTGTGAGGTGCATACGCAGGACTGTTATGTTCTTGATGAATCAGACTGCCCTTTTGTCATTATGTAATATCCCTCTTTATGCCTGTTTTAGTTACTTGACTCTTCTGTCTTCACATGCTACTGCTTTCCCAAACTCTTTGCTTTCTCAAACTATATGATCTTATAATAGTTACCTCATAATTAGCTGTCCAGCCTCTCCTTGGTGAATTGCTGATTCCTGGTACAATCACTTGTAGCCAGGATGTAAATAAGATCCTATGTCATAAACCATAGCGACTCATGTTCAAGGAATTGCTTCTTTGTCCTTTCTCTGAAGTCAGTTTTGAGTGTGGTAGCAATCATAGTAGCATGTCCATCATAACACTGCAAAACCTGGTTCTGCTTTTGTGCCTTAATTCTTTATAGCTAATTGTAATCACATTACTTGCTTAGTTTTAAATAAGAGGTTGCAAACATAAATGCCCACAGGAGTCAGACAGGTAACATGATGGAGTAAAGTGGGTTATATCGTGGAATAACAGGAAGTGGGTGGGGATCCTGGCAGCGTGGAAAGCTCCTGTTTTGTCTAAAGGGGCAGCACTAATTAATTGCCATGTGAAATGCAGGCCTGGTGTTACTAACTGCCCCTCAAAAGGGGATTCCTAAGTGGAGTAGAATATGTAAACTGATAGCCAGATATGAAATCAGGAGGAAGTGATAATAAGAGGAAACTTGCTGAAGAGAATTCTGATAAAGTTCACACCAAATTTTAGGAGATACTGCTGAGTTAATGCTACCCACGTAATATATATGCCATGACATGTAGGAATCAAATAAGCATGTATACACACGCATATATATACACACATATATACATATGTACACATACACACACACACATATATATATATATAGAGAGAGAGATCTTTTGGAAAGTGACAAAGAGGAGTGATAATCTAGAGAGCGTGCATTAATTCAGTATAAGGCATGCTCTTTGCCCTTGGGGTCCCTGAGCAATGTTTGTGGTTGAAGGGGAGAAGTCAATGAGAAAGCACTGAAATTATATCTAAAGGGAAACTGTAGTACCACAGAAATAGAATACAATTACATATTACAGCCAGACTATTACATGTTACATAGACTGTGTAATGAATGTTTAATGCTTCAGCCAGAAAATGAAGATATATAATTTTATGGTAGCTTGCCATCGTATACCAACCATAAAATATATTGTGTGATATGACATAAAATGAAGTAGAAACTTGGCAGTGATCCTGTAAATTGATTAATGTAGATGACCAATATGTAATAGAGCCATCTATATTGATAAGTTAGTGAGCTATTACTCTTCATTTCACTTAGCACTGAGTAAATGGCCAAAATATAATTGAATTTCAGCTAATGCAAACATTTTTTTTAGTTGAGATGGCAGTTTGTAAAAAGAAAGAGTATATTGTAAGTATAAAGGTAGATTATTTCATCTAATTAAAATTTGGTTAAAATATGAAGGGAGAATGATTTGTTTAAAAAACTACTACAATGCTAGAGAATTGTGGTATTCCTTAGTTTCCTTCAGAAAACGAGGATAGGATAGTGTAGAATTTTTGCTTTTTGAATTCATGTCAGTCTGATAAACTATAAAACTTAATTTGATAGGTTAAATAAGTTTGTATTACATGCCTTACATGTCTTTATGTAAGAAATGCTTGTGAGATCATATGGGATGATATAAACCAATAAGCATTTTGTGACCATTGATATTAACATTTTAGGCAGAAGGATAACATAGGTCTCCCAAAGTGCCGTAAAGTCTTTTTGATGCTTTGCTGATTGTATTCCCAGAGGGAAGTGTTCTGGCAGTTGGGCTGATCCTGAAACATGAGCCCTTGCTCCATAGTCATCAGAGAACGCTATTGTGAAATCTCCATTGGATTGCTTGGGCCAGTCACCGTTGTGAACTTCCGACGTTCTCTCTCTGATGCGTTTGCAGGGGGGATTTCATGTCATTTGACTCTAGCAGTAGGCAGATAACTGTAAAATGTCCATTGTTCTCTTGGCTGTGTAGTGTGGATGGTACTTCCTAGGATTTTTAAAGATTCTTTGTTGCCAGCTTCATTTCCTCTAACATGTACCAAGAGGTTTGAGATAATGTGAATGCCTTTCTGCTTTAAATCTTGGAAATAGGAATATAAATAAGGATTACAGATAACTGTATTTATGACTTTAACTTCTCAGAGGAAATATGACCATGCACTTTATGTCTTTTTTATGTAATTGCTGAGAGTCATTGAGAATTCAGGAGTTGACTCATTTTTTCTTGGGTGAAATACAAAGAAAAGATTCAAGTGCAAAATGCTGTCACTTTCGCTCTTAAAGTATGCATTTTACGTGTAAATATTGCAAATTGTAAGATATTTTAAGTGTTTTTATTTATTTATTATTTTTTTTGAGATGGAATCTCACTCTGTTGCCCAGTTTGGAGTGCAGTGGTACAATCTTGGCTCACTGCAACCTCCACTTCCCCTCCCAGGTTAAAGAGACTCTCCTGCCTCAGTCTCCCAAGTAGCTGGGACTACCAGGTGCCCACCACTATGCCTGGCTAATTTTTGTATTTTTGGTAGAGACAGAGTTTCACCGTGTTGGCCAGGCTGATCTCAAACTCCTGACCTCAAGTGATCTGCCCGCCTCAGCCTCCCAAAAATGCTAGGATTACAGGCGTGAGCCACTGCACCCAGCCTAAGTGGATATTTAATCTAATATTTAGCATTCAAGTTTAAATTCTTGCCTAGAATTTCAAACATGGAAATATACTTTAAAAGGAAATAGGGTTTTTTTTTAATAGGATAGAAAAAAATTAAGCATGAAAAATGCAAAATAAAACACCCATTTCCCTCATTCTTATTCTAAGGAACTTTTTATTACACATAGTTCTATCAATATACTAAAGAGGAACCATGAGACACATTCACAGAGTAACTTAATGTTGTCTTCTGCATACCTTTACATTCATTCATGAGTCAGTTCCTTCCCTAGATGAGAACTAAAGCAGGTTATACAACTTTTCTGATCACTTTAAATTTAAAAAATGAAACAAAACAAGAAAATCTTAATTTATATACAGAATTATAAGTATGGTTCCCTGACTGCCAGTGAGATACCCTCTAGGAGTCCAGATATCCGGCTTCAACTTTCCTCTACTGAGGTCCCATCAGCGAGCCCTCTTGTTAGGACCTAAGATGACCCTGCACCAGCTTTCATGTGTGTTCACCTACAAGGTGGGAATAGGGTGAGTGAGTCTTTATAGTGTACCACAGCTCTAATTTAGAAGTTCTCTCCACAAAGCCTCTTTACAGAGTTTCACCCTTGACTCATTTATTCCCTTTGTGTAGTCCTCAAAGTTATGTAACCAATTTTCAGCTATCTTCTTTGTGCAAATTCTTGAGGGCAGTTTGTCTTAAAACTCTCTTTGGCATCTGATATATGTGTGTGTGTGTGTATATATATGTATATATGTACATATGTATACGTGTGTATATGTATATACGTGTGTGTGTGTGTGTGTGTGTGTGTATCTCAGGGTATATGTAATACCCTGATATTTTCATGTGGAAATTGAAGGAATTGGATTAGATCAATTTAGCAACATGTATTTATTGAGTTCCTGTGGTGTGCTTTCTTAGACCATACAGTATACTGATGAGGATTTGTTAAATAATCGCCAGGTATGATTAAAAGCTTGGTGGTGTTCTGACACTACTTCGTGAGACTCTGACCTAGACTGAGAGGTCAGGGCTTTTCTTGTGAGAAGGTATCACTTGAGCTATTGTAAATGATGAGTAGGTTACTAAGTAAAGAAGCCAGGGTTTATGAGTAGGTTACTAAGTAAAGAAGTTGAGGTTTGGAACAAAGCAAACCAGACAGAGGAAAGATAGGAAACAGAGTAAAGACTCAGATTCCAGGAGTCAAGAGAAATTCAGTTAGTAAAATGTGCCAGATTTGATCATGGATTGGGTTTGGGAGATGGTGACAGAATTGACTTGCAGATTTCTAAATGTCTGGCTTGCCCAGCTTGGCCCTGTTTGAGCCATTCACAATCATAGGGAGCATCAGGAAGGAGCCAGAATATATCTGGGAGGTGAGCATGCAAAGGAATAGTTTGATCTTGGACACGCTGACTTTTGAGGTACCTTTGAGGTAGCCACATGGTGAAGTCTAGGAGACAATTGGATATAACAGGAGAGGTTTTGATTAGAGATATGAATTCGAAAGCCATTAGCATTTACATGAGAATTGAATTCGTGATGGTAAATGAAATTCTATAGGGAGATAGTTTAGAATAAGGCATCAAGTCAGCACTTTCAGAAATACCAACATTTAATAACCATGTGGAAAAGGGTAAAACAGCAAGAGAAAGTGAGAAGTGTCCAGAGAGTTGGGAGGAAAAGCAGAAGTGAATTATATTAACATCACTGAAGCTAAGAGAAAGGTATGTTGTAAGGAGGAGGGAAGGGTCATCTCTGTCAGATGTTTACGAGAGTCCAGGAATGATGACAAGTGTCATACAGCCACGAGGAGGTCTCTGGGAAGCCTAGCGAAAATTGTTTTTAAGAAGTGATTGGGGCAGAAGTAGATTGAAGACTATGGAGTAGGAATAGATTCTGTGGAGAGAGTATAGACAGTGCTTTCAAAAAGATTAACATGAAGTATCAGAGAGCTAGGACCTCCCTGGTGAGGACTGTGGGGTGTAGGGAGGTAGGAATTTTGTTTTCAGTTTAAATCCTTGAGGATGTTTAAATGCTATCAGGAAGTCTCCAGTGCAGAGAAGGGGGTTGAAGTTACGGGATGGGGCAGTCTATGATAAGGTCACTATGATAAGGTCACTACCACCAAGCAGATGGTATTTAAAGCTCACATACGGGGTTGGTCCTAGATAAACTCCTCTAATCTGACAGGAGAGAGGGAGATGAGGGTGAGGTGGACTGATTTGCAGATTGAGAAGCAGGAAGTAGAAGGAGTTTCTAATGCCTTTATGTAAAAGTCCATTCTAGTTTTAAATTTTGTCCTCATATAATGTTGGGGTGATAATAATAACAACAAACACATATGGAGTGATTTCTGTGTGTTGAGTTATGTGTAGTAGTAAGTGTGTGTTTCTTATAGACTAACTGCCTGGGTTGGAAGCCAGACCTTACCACTTCCTAGCTTTGTGACTGTGTGACCTTGAGCTGTATTTTTAATTCTCTGTTTTTCTACTGTAAAATGAAAATAATGTCAGTAAGTACCTTATAGGATTAAATGAGTTTGCATATATGTATATATATAATACATGTTATATATAGAGAGAGCTTAGTGTGGACTTGGTGTAGTCAGTGTGACCTAAAATTATTAGCTAGCAATTGTAGTGGTGGTGGTAGTCATTCTCAGCGTCTGGTACTGCCCTCGTCATACTCCTTGTATGATGTGATGATAATATTTAGCTCTGTCTTACAGATGAAGCAACTGACTCAGAGATTAAGTTACTTGTTTGGGGCCATCCAGCTAAATAGATGAAAGTACCACATTTCAAATCCGATCTGTACAGCTTCAAACCTACACCTTTGCAGTTCTGAAAGCAGCTCATCTAGAATATTTCTTCTTCAACTATTTCAGAATGTGAGATTTAGGATTGAACTTATGTAAAAACGTGAAGTAAGTGAAGTTGGCTTTTCACAACTTCAGCTGCCCCAGAGGCTTGCTCTGTGCCAGCAGTCCTGTGGCTTCCCTGGCTCCCAGCCCTGTTACTCACAGCTCCTTGTCCTCTGCTCACCCTATTGTGATTGCTTTCTCTTTCTCTTTCATTCTTAGTTCATATTGGTTATTTTTAAAAATTTACATCAAAGATTATTTGAGTTAAGCTTGAAATTAGTGAATTGCTGGTGGAAGGTACTTACAATCCCGTATAGTTTAAGGTGGGATCATATTTCCTTTACCTCTTCCTTGGAGTATTGTCTGAAGAATGCAGTGATGGAGGTTCTGGCGCTAGTTGACTTCCACACTCATTCTTAAAAACATCTTTATCCGCATTTATTGTGAATTTATCATATCATTATAACAAATACATTTTCTCACCCACTTGTACCTTATGAGGTAGCTCATTCTATTCATTGCCTGCTTCATGATCAAGTAACCTTCCCTTTCTGTCACTAATTCCTGAGGTTCTTTCAATTTCTTTTTAAAAATTTAGAGACTTCCCCTAATGTTATTTATCTTAGAAACTTTTCCTGATGTCATCAAATTTATATTTTATCACAGACTTCTTTACATTCTTCTTCTATAGACTTCTATATATCACAGAATATCTTTATATTCTACCACAGTTTATGAAACATTTTATTCTGCAAATTTAACTCCTGAGAACATCATCAGACTATATGTGAAGAACATGAAGTTCTATAGAGGGAAGGGTTATGTATGTTTATTTTTTAAACTAATTGTAATCATAACAGTGTGTTATTCTGTTACTTTTTTGGGAGAATTGAGATACTATCACTTCAAAGTAAAACAGTTTGAGATACTGTCACAGACTTAATGTGTTTTTCATGATCTAAAATAACTTCTTTGTAGGGTCTCCATGGCCTATTTTGATCTACTGTTATTTCCATACTGTTTCATCATCCCAGGGAGGAGGCTTTGCAGAAAAGATAACAGTTATTTTGATTTCCCATGAGTTGGCTCTGGTGAATCAGTTTTCTTTTTTAGAATTTTAAGTGTTATTGGCATACAATTTATATTCCATAAAATTACTCCTTTGAACTATAAAATTCAGTGACTTTTGGCCGGGTGCGGCGGCTCACGCCTGTAATCTCAGCACTTTGGGAGGCCAAGACGGGCGGATCACGAGGTCAGGAGCTTGAGACCATCCTGGCTAACACGGTGAAACCCCTCTCTACTAAAAATACAAAAAAAATTGCCGGGCATGGTGGCGGGTGCCTATAGTCCCAGCTACTCGGGAGGCTGAGGCAGGAGAATGGCATGAACCTGGAAGGCAGAGCTTGCAGTGAGCCGAGATAGTGCCACTGCACTTCAGCCTGGGCAACAGAGTGAGACTCTGTCTCAAAAACATAAATAAATAAATAAATTTCAATGACTTTTAAACTTGCAGAGTGCAACCATCACACGAACCTAGTTTTAGTTTTCCATCACTAAAAAGTCCTTTTAAGTCTATTTACAAGTCCCTTTGCCATCCTTTGTATCCCTGGGTGGTACTAATCTATTTTCTGTCTCTATAGATTTGCCTTTTCTAGACATCTTATATGTGTGGAACCATATATTATATAGTGTTTTGCATCCGGCTTCCTTGAGAAATATGTTTTGGGAGGCTCATGCCTGTTGTAAGATGTATCAGTACTTTGATGATTTTTGTTTCTGAACAGTATTCTGTTGTATGGATATATCACATTTTGTTTGTCCATTCACCAGTTGATGGATATTTGTATTATTTCCTTTTCAGGACATGTTATGAATAATGCTGTTATGAACATTCATGGACAAGTCTTCGTGTGGACATGCTTTTTCATTTTACTTCAGTAGATTCCTAGTAAACGAAATTGCTGAGTACTTGTATGTTATGATTCTTTTAGGTTTATGAACATTTACTGTTGATTTTTATTTAGGTCTGTGATCATTTTCTGTTGATTTTGTATTCAGAATATTTAATCTTTGGCATATTGCTATAAAATGATCCCAGCACCATTTGTTGAAAAGACTGTTTTTGCCCCATGTAGTTGTCTTGTACCTTTATTGAGCAGCATTTGACCATAAATATAAAGATTTATTTCCGTACTCTCAACCCTGTGACATTTATCTGTATGGCTATCCTTAAAAGGCTAGTACCATACTCTTCTACTACAGCTATATAGCAAGTTTTAAAATCAGGTAGTGTGAATTCTTCATCTTTATTCTTCTTTTTCAGTATTCTTTTGGCTGTTCTAGTTCTTTGTCTTTCTATATGTTTTAGAGTTTGTCAATATCTGCAAAACAACTACTGGGATTTTGACTGGACTAGCTCTGAATCTATAGATCAATTTAGGGACAAGTGGCATCTTAAGATTGACTCTACCAATTCATGAACGTTACATATCTCTGCATATATTTAGTCTTAACTGATTTCTTTTATTAGGCATTGTATACTCTTCTGTGTATGGGTGCTGTACATTTTTTGTTAGATTTATATGATTTGTTAGATTTATATGTAAACATTTAATTTTGCACTGTGCTTATGTAACAACACTTCGAAAATTCAGTTTATTTTTAATCTTTCATCAAACCCCGTCAGTTGAATTCATCTGTGTCGTATTTGAATCTGGCCGCATATCAGATAGCATCTTCCAAAAGAGAGTAAAGAGCTTCTAATGTTTTTCTATTGTAGTTTCCAGGAGGTAAAGGGATGAACCATTTTTATTATTTTGACTCAGTGACTGGTCAGCAGTTGTTTAGTAAGACTATCATGTCAGTCTGTTCACATGATCAATAATAATGTGATAACATAAAACACACAAACCTTCCTGAAGGAGTTTGGACTATCGGGAAAGGACAAGCATATAACCTCCCTGTTCCTTCTTCTGTAGGTGTTGCAGCATCCTTGGAAGTGTCAGAGAGCCCTGGGAGTATCCAAGTGGCCCGGGGGCAGACAGCAGTTCTGCCCTGCACTTTCACTACCAGTGCTGCCCTCATTAACCTCAATGTCATTTGGATGGTCACTCCTCTCTCCAATGCCAACCAACCTGAACAGGTACTTCTGTTCCATCCTGTGCTACCTCTGAAAGGTTAATCTTTTCAGAGGAGGTGGGTAGGGAAGCATCCTGAGTACATCTTTGGTTTCAAGAGTAAGGTGGCATTTTCAATGTGTGTGTGCTCTTTTAAGGCCTACTCCTCTGCCTTATCAGTCAACTATCAGAAGAGGCTATCCTCTTTTTAGAAAGGTAACAGATGTTAAGAATATCCTCCTGAGTGTTTTGTGTAGGAACCTGTAATTTTATCAAAAACATTGCTAATAGGCAATTTTGACCGTAAGGGACTGGCACCAACATAGATGGTTGAGAGCATACTTTTAAAAGATAGTGATAATAGTAAGGAAGTAACATTAGGTTGTGGTTGATTTTTTTTTTAAATTTAATTTCACTAGTATTTTAAAGTAAAACATGACTAGCCATGTTAGCCAGCTCAAAAAGTCTCATATAAATTATTAATATAATGTGTACATGAAAGAATGTACATGAAAATGGAAGCTACTCCCCAATAAGCTGCAAAATTACAGGAAAAAGACACATAATTTGTAGAACTCACTACAGAAAATAATGCCCAGGAAGTTAATGAATTGTGATAATGCTTATACCTTTATTTATGATGTTAATGAAGCTTTTCTCCTTCAGTAAGCTTATTATTACCTCAAAATATTTGATAAGCTAAATTTTCTGATATGAAATTAAATAGAAGCTTCTTTTGTTTCTTCACAGAATTTTTGTAGTTAGACTCTGCCTGCAAGATCATTTTGTCCAACCTTATTATTTTAGGAATCAAGGATGGAGTTAAAGAAGTAAAGAGCTTGAGTAGAGTTACTAAACAAATTTACAGGTAGAACTTGAATAGAACTGAGTCCCTCACTCACAGCCCAATGGGCTTTTTGTTACGTCATTCTAGGTCTTCCCTGAAGACTTAACTTTGATAATAGCGGCTGACATAAGAACAGCAGTCATGGACTTGTAACTCTACTTCCCTTCTGTGACATTTATTTACTTTCAATCTATACCTATGATCTATCATTGTGTGACCTAATAAGCATGAGAATGGCAGTGCTAATATTTTTTAATTTTTATTTTGGAATCAATTTTTTGAACTGGTAAAAATATTTATGAACTGATAGTAGGGTGGGTAGCAGCAAAGACATTTTTTATGTTCTGATGTGTTAGGTAAGGAAAATATATTATTCTAATTTGGTATGTGAAAAATTAAAACTCCGAGATACCTATAAACAAGTACTGGAAAAAAAAGTTGATGATAACTCTCATATTAGAAATAAAATTTTCCAGCGTTTGGTGCAGCATTTGGCACTGTCTACCAAATAGTTATTGTTTTGTGTCTAGGAGAAGATAGAGTGGCCAGTGTATTTATTTTGCTTTCTTTTCCAGGTCATCCTGTATCAGGGTGGACAGATGTTTGACGGTGCCCCTCGTTTCCATGGTAGGGTAGGATTTACAGGCACCATGCCAGCCACCAATGTCTCTGTCTTCATTAATAACACTCAGTTATCAGATACTGGAACCTACCAATGCCTGGTCAACAACCTTCCAGACATAGGGGGCAGGAACATTGGGGTCACCGGTCTCACGGTGTTAGGTGAGTGACACAAGAGTCCTGGGCTGTTTGGGCTTGACTTATGAATCTACTCTCAAGCATACTTGCTTCTGCCCTTGTTTCTACACCTTCAGTCTGCTTATGTTCCTTTTCTGTCTTCTCTCAGTTCCATCTCTTCTCTGCTTCTCCATGCTTCTTATAGATAGTCTCCCCCTCCTTTCTTCATTTCTGGTGGTCTCTACAACTTACTCTTTAATGACTTTCTTCTGAAGGTGAAGAAAGATGGTATCAAATACCATCAGAAGTGGTCTCTCAGTTTTCTTAAGCTTCTACAGGACAGAACTTATTGTTGAGCACAAATTAAATCAAGAATGACGTATTTTAATACAGAGCAGAAGTTTTCGCATGTGTGAGAATAAAACTATTACTTCACATCTGTATGACGCTGAGTAGGATCACCACAGTTCTTGGCTTGCACGTGTTGTCCTGGCATAATTATAATAGTGCCTCCTTTTACTCTCAAAAGTATCCTTGTTTGAAGAATAAATAATATTATCACCTTAATACTGAGACCAAATAGATTTAGTTTTTTTCCCCCAGATTGCATAGAAAATAAACAACAAAGTTTAGATTAAAATTTAAATCTCCTTATTCAAACCAGCACTCTTTCCATTACACCATGTTGTTAGACTATCTCATACTAAGTTATATCTGTTATAAACATGTTTGATTTTTCAGTTCTTCTGTCTCTAATATAAAATACTGCTTTCTAAATGAATACTTGTGTAGAGGTGGCTAAACTCAGTTCATCTGGGGAGATGGAAGAAGTACTTAGAGAAGGTTGATGTTCTTGATTCTCCTCCATCCTACTCAAGTCTCAGAATCTACTCCTGTAGTCCTTGTCAAACTCCACCCACCCTTTCTTTTTCCTTCATTGTTGTTGAGTCACTTAAGAATACAGGGGTTGGGAATTCTTGTCATTTTCCCTCTGCCTTTGGTGCCTTTTTCTCCCAGCCTTCAAACAGAATAAGAAAACTAATGACCAAGTCGGGGATTTGTATTCTCAAAATCATATTCATTGTATTATATTAAAAATGGTATAGATTCTAAAATACTCTTGAGTACTGAGTATAGTGTACTAATGGAATTAAATATTCGGATACTTATACCTATAAGTTAGGTGACTGACTTCCTATATTATCTAACATTATTTCTTTTTTCATTTGTCCAGACTTAACTTCTCAGCTTCATTTTTAAAAAGAAGATAAAAGAAAGCCCTTAATTTATTTTATAATTAATGCTACCTCCAAAGAATTATTTTGGATTTCTGTTCCTGGCATCACAGTGACAATGACAAAGGCAATCAAAGATTAGTTTGCCCCACCGCAGTAGATACTAGGATTTGCTAAGATTTTTACTCTTCCTACCCATACCCTTTTATTGTTCTCTTCCCCTACCCAGTCTTCTTTTTTTTTTCTGATTCCTGTGTATACTCTGCATTCATTTTTTCATTCATTCATTTATTCATTTTGGAAAGGGTGTACATATTTACTGAAAAGTCATTAGCATTACAGATAAATCATAAATTGGATTTAAACTCTACCGTCTGCATTCCCCTGCATGAAACTTCAAGCCATGGGCTTAGTTTATGGTTTTGTTTTGTTTTGGTTTTTACCACCTTCTTCCTTTAGTGTTCTTTTTGGTAATTTTTGTTCCATGTTTTTTGTGTCCAGTCTTAATGGTTGTGAAATGTCCACTACATTATTATCAACTCTGCTTTTACTTGAACCTTAGTTTCACTTTCCCCACCATAAAGCAGAATTTGGTATAAAGTAGGTCTGTCCGGTTTTTGTCTGTAAAGTAACGCAGGACCTTGTTAAAGTGATCTTTGCCAGAGGATAGTTGGCAGGATAAGGGTTGCTTTTCCCTGAAATCTCTAAAAGTGGCCTCTTTCAGCAATGTTTTTAAAAGCAACATGTTGATACAATGGATCTTAAGAATTCTTCAGAGGAAGCAGAGTGAAAAGAAGATCTTAAGATACCTTGAAAATATAATCAAAAGGTGAAGCCCCTTTGTGCATATTTGCCCTCTGCTTACCAAAGCTGCAGGTCTGCTCCTGTGCCTAAGCCTCGTGAATTGGTACATGACTCCTCTGGGTTCAGGTGTGAGGCTGTCTCCTGGTATATGTTCCCAAAACAATGTAATCTAAGGGTCCAGTGTACTGAATGTTGATGTCTCCTCCGTCATCACTTGGCTCACAGTAAAATGTGTACTCTATTGCTTACTCTTCCTGTTATAGTTCCCCCTTCTGCCCCACACTGCCAAATCCAAGGATCCCAGGATATTGGCAGCGATGTCATCCTGCTCTGTAGCTCAGAGGAAGGCATTCCTCGACCAACTTACCTTTGGGAGAAGTTAGACAATACCCTCAAACTACCTCCAACAGCTACTCAGGGTATGTACAGTGCTGCTTTACCCATTTTATTAGTTATCATGGACAATTCTAATATTAAAAAAGTAATTAACTTTAATAGGTTTTGAAAAATAACACCCTATAA
Source organism: Theropithecus gelada (assembly GCF_003255815.1). NCBI lineage: Eukaryota > Metazoa > Chordata > Mammalia > Primates > Cercopithecidae > Theropithecus > Theropithecus gelada. Next base: position 38,843,829 of record NC_037669.1, on the reverse strand, counting down.
CTGCTGAAAAAGCTTTCTGGATCATTTTGTGTTTTCAACTTTAAAGTGAATAAAACATTTTCTCTCTCTTCTCTATATTGCCTTTATGAAATGTATTTCATCCAGTGGTAACTATATATGGGAACTCTTCCCATTCACATGAAGATTTAAAGCACCTAAATAATAGCTTCTTTGTGTTAACTGTAAGACAATCCTTGAAATTTATATATGAGAATACACTTCCTGCTTGAGGTAGAGCTGCCTGTTTTACTAGGAGAAACCTGAGCATAGTGTCAGGAGGGTCGATCCTCCTGTTTTCAGCCTCAAATCTGGTTAGAGGAGGAAGATAGGAAAGAGTAAAGGAAAAGGCCTCAGGTCACAGGAGATCCAGGAATTGGTCACACCAAACAGGTAATAATGGAGGAAGCCTGAGTGTCATGGATGATTTCTACATGTAAACCCAGCTCCTTAAATTTAGTTTTAAAGAGGACATCCTTAAAAAATTGAAGAGATTTTTGTCAAATAAAATGAGGGGAAGATATAGAATTACATTATAAAATACTCTAGTTCAAGAAAATAAAATTTAGCAGCTTCGAGTATTACATCATCTCTAATACAGAAAATGTTTCTTGTAGTATTCTCAGGGTAGATTTACAAATCTGAAATTTACACGTAAAGTGTTGGCAGTTAATGGAGAGGCCACAAACAACCTTAATTAGGCCACATAAGTCTGAATCATATTGATGGTCCACGCCTGTCGTGGAAAAGGAAAGTCCAAAGTTGTAGTAAAATTATTCACATTAAAGAGCCAGCGCCACAAGCCTTTAAAGACCCTATAAATTTCTGCTAGTAATCCCAACAAATATTGATGGACCTTACAATCGTCTTTTAATTAACCTAGCCTCAAATTCATCATTAAAAAAACTTCTTTTCAACATAATAACTTTTATTACTTTAAGAATGATTGCTGCAATACTGTTGTTCTTTGCTAAATGTTTCAGCCACACTGTTGGCTAAATAGCTGCTTTTTGTGGACTGATTTGTCAATCTCACCATTGTAAATGACATGATTAAAATAGCCCTTGTCTTGACATACTGAAAACTATATTCAAATTTTAGATTTTCCACTGTTTCTGTAACAGTTCGCCTCTCTGGGCCCATGTTGCTTTTTTAAAACAAAAATAAAGGGGTTAACAGTATCATCCTCAAGGTCCTCTGTGGCAGCATTTTCTGTTTTTATTTGTAATATCTCTGTGGAATATTGGATAGAGTTTGGAATTTTAAATGAACAATTGACAGTGGTTATTTGTATGTAAGTTGAGAAATAGCTGTAGAAATAGCCTTCCATAACCTCTTTATTTCTGGATAAGTGTCTATCAGTCAGATTTCTTGATATCGTATCCTTTTTTCAACTTGAATACTTTTTGCAGCTTTAGGTATAAAAGTGAACTTGAATGACAAGGATGAAAACTTTGTCTTTTATAAACTCTGGATTGATTATCAAACTTACTTTGGATTACCGTATCTATCATAATCATGTACATTAAATGGTAATATTTTTCTTCTAAATTTATCTCTTGATATCCATATTAATAAAGTTGATCTCAAAATAGAATATTACCCCAAAATAATTCAGATTTTTTTCAGAAGATTTACTTTACTAATTATGTTTACATTATTAATATAAACTCATGATGCATTCTCTGAAAAAAAGAATATTTGACACTAGGAGAGTGAATCCCAGAAGTCTGGTTGGTGACAGGGGAATAATATATTGAGATTAGAATTTCTCTTATATGTAGAGACTAGCTTGCAGGAACTCCCTCTAGCCAAATCTGGGACAATTCAGACGTTAAAATAAATATATAGCCCATAGAATAAAATAAGAATCACCAAATCCCTACTGACAAATAAATGGAGTCAAAGAGCAAGCCTTTTTTTTTCTCAGTATGATGCCAACTGATGTATGTACAAGGAATAATGGAGTTAGAAAATCATCACTGAGGTGAAACAGTGAGCAAAAATTTGATGGGAAGCAGGCTATTTAGTTACAATGTATGTCCCTCCAAATTATTTATTAATGACAAAAAAGTAACTTTATAAGGGAGAGACCTGTCGGATACCACTTTAACCAAGTGATCAAAGTAAAACTTCACCAATATTATGACAAACTGATGTCACGTACCTCTTAATATATATACTGAGAAGGACACATCATTTCTGTGATATTACTGTCAAAAGCACATAACCTAAATCTCATCATGAGGAAACCTCAAACAAACAAATGTGAAGGCAAAACTATCAAGATTGAAAAAGACTAGGGAGTTAACCCATTTATGCCTGAGGTTGCAAGTTTTTGATTTTTTGCATTCAGACATTGGCGATGACCTTGAGCAGTAGGATGTAAATAACTCCCACATGCTTAGCATTCCAATAATGGAACACTGGGCATAAATGGGTTAAGATGAGTAGATGTAATGAAGAACCTTGGCTTAGAATCTGAACAGGAAGAGAAATAGCTATAAAGGACATTGTTGAGATAATTGATGAAACTGAGTATAAACTATAGATTAGCTAATACTCTTAGATCAGAGTTAAATTTCTCAACTTTGATACATTTACTGTGATTATATAAAAAGTGTCTTTGTTCTTAGGAAGTATTCACTAAAGTACTTAGTGGTAAAAAGACATGATGTCTTCAACCTTGTAAGAGAGACTCAGTGCACTAGCTAGTTCCTTTCACCAAGTAAGGACTGTAAAGCAAATTTACCGTGCACTGGTTACTTGCCCCAGTCTGGTGAGACAGAGCATTCATACATAAAACAAGTTTCATGAAGTGGATTTATTATTTAATAGGCAGCAAAGGACAACAGAAGCCTAGCATTCAGTGAAAGCCAGTTCCCCAAGGCTCAGAAAAGTTTCCTGAAACAGATAGAGTCTCGTCTGCACATGTCCACTTGCACATCAGCTGAGAGAACCCAGAAAGCAGCTCACTCTGAGTTTTATACCCAAGTGCCACTGCGCTAAAGTGTTGAAGGACATCCTGTTTCTAGGAGGGTCTGGAACAGAGCTTGAGGTGTTCCAGTCAGTTCCTTCTTAACTCAGGATGTTGTATTCCCAGCATGTTCTATACTTATGCTTGAGAACAGCAAGCAAGAAAATGGGAGGAACTGAGTTGGTCCCAGACCACCCAAAGAACTATCCTGAAAGACACAGCAAGAAGACATCATCATCTAGAAACCAGGAAATGGGCTCTTACCAGACATTGAATCTGCTGGAGTCTTAATCTTGGAGTTCCCAGCCTTCCAGAACTATGAGAAATAAATTTCTGTTGCTTATAAAGTACCCAGTCTATGGTGTTTTGTTATAGCAGCCTAAACAGACTAAGACAATGAGGAGTCTAAAATAGTTGAACTAGTAGAAACAGAGAATAAAATGGTGGTTTCCATGGGCTGGGGAGTGGGGGAAATGGGGAGATGTGGGCTAAAGGGTACAAAGTTTCCGTTATTCAGAATGAATAAATTCTGGAGATCTAATGTACAGCATGGTGACTATATTTAGCGTTACTGTATTGTATGCTAGAAATTTGCTGAGAGTAGATCTTAATTGTTCCCAACCACACATACACACAAAGGTAGTTATGTGATGTGACTGACATATTAGATTGGGTGTGGTAATCTTTTCACAGTATTTATGTATATCAAAATATATACCATAAATATATACAATTTTTGTTAGTCAATTGTGCTTCAATAAAGCTGGGGAAAAAAGAAAAACAATTGTGTAATACACAAGGAAAACCCTCATAACAAAGAATTATCTGGGACCGAATTTCAATAAATAAATTACATTTAACATTTTCTATTGTTAAAACATCCTTGCATTTATGGAATAAAGTCTCTTTGATTGTCATTTTTAAAAATAAATTGTTCTATTGGGTTTGCTAATATTTTAATAAAATATTTGCATCAGTGATCACCAGTAAGAATGGCCTATGGGTTTTTTTTTCTGTCTTCTATTGTCCTGGTTCAATTTTAGTACCATATAATACGAAATAATCTTATGAGTTTGGCAACTTTTCCTTTTTTCTATTCTTTGAAATAGTATGAGTAAGTTGGGCATCATGATGATTCTATAGAATTTGCCTATGAATGTTTGCCTTGCTCTTATGTTTTTTTGTAGATTTTTGATTTCTGATTTAGTTTCTCTAATGGTACAGGCTTTCTATACCCTGTTTTTCTGGAAAATGTCTTTTTTGTCCAAGTTATACATATCACCATCAAGATGTTCATAGAATTCTCTATACAAAAACAGAATAATGTATTTAAGAGTGTAAGTTCTGGAGACAGTGGACATAGTTTTGAACCCTGAATCCAGGAATCACTGGGTATGTGACCCTGTGTCTTAGTTTTTTTTTCTTATATGTAAAATGGAGACAATCATCATGACTAACTTATGGTTGGATAAAGATTGAATAAGCATGTAAGATGTGCAGAACAGCAGCTGGCATATGTAAGCCCCTACTAAATATTAATATTTAAATTACCATCATCATTGTTATGAAGTTTTAAACTCTGTATTTAGTCCCCTTTTCATTCCTAATACTGTTTATATGTGCCTTTCCTCTATTTTAAAAATCTATCTTGCTAAACTGCGATTTCGATTTTATCTAACCCCTCTTGTAACTTGCATAAATTTCTTTCCTCCTTCCCTCCCTCCCTCCCTCCCTCCCTCCTTTCCTCCCTCCCTCCCTCAGATGTTTGTTAAGCACCTATCAGGTGCCAGAAACTGTTCTAGATGCTGAAGATACGTTGCTGAACAGGATATTCTTTCCTTTGTAGAGCTTATATTCTAATGGGTGGAAATGGAATATAATCAGTAAATTGTAGAATTTGTTACAAGGTGAAAAGTTCTGTGGGGAAAAATTAGATCAGGGTAAAATAGATTAGTTAGGGTATGAGGAGCAGCAGTTTTGAGTAAGGTGCTTAGGGTAAGCCTCATTATATTCTAGCAAATATTTAAAGATAATGAAGGAATGAGCCCTGTGAATATGGGGACTGGAAAGCATTCCAGGCAGAGGGAATGGACATATGAAGGCTTTGAGGCAGGCATGTGCCCATGTACTTGGTGAATTATCAAAGAGGCCAGTGTGTTTGGAGTGCAGCCACCAAGGTGGAGACTTGAAGAGCCATTGTGTTGCAGGTGTTAGGGTATTTGTACATGCATTGCATAGGAAACGTTATAGTTGTATTATTCAATATTCTGTATCTTTAGCAATATTTTACATGCTTCAGCTATGTTACTATGAGAAATATGTATTTAAAAATCACATTGTAAGATTGTGGATTTGTCAATTTGTTCTTACAATTCTGCCAATTTTCTTTACCCATCTTGAGCCTGTGTCATTAGATGCTTATAAGCTTGTTGTATTTCATTGTTTCTCTATGTTTAATAAGCTTTTTGTGTTTTTTTAATTACTAAACTTAAAAGATACAGTGGCTTTCTTTGGTTAATTCTTGTTGGTATGTTTCTATTATATAGTTCATTGGCGTTCAGTTGTCTGTGCTTTATGTTTTAGGTATAGTGCTTATAAACAACATATATCTGGATTAGTTTGGTTTTCAGTTTGTAATCTGAGAGTGTCTGTCCTGAATTCATTTATATTAATGATTATGGGTATGGTTCAATGTCTGATATTTTATTTGAGGTTTTCCATTTATTAAGCTTTTTGCTTTTTTCTTTGTCCTCTCTTCCCATACCTTCTACTGATTATTCGAATATTCTTTATAATATTTTTTCTCCTCTACTTTTGAAGTTATAAGTGTATTTCTCTTAGTGCTTATTCTTAAAGTTCTTAAATACGTACTTGATTTAATGTAGTCTAGAAGTAAAAAAAAATCTCTAATCTCTATCCAAATAATAGGACCATAGAAAGCTGTCTTTCTTCCATTTTCCCTAATCTGTGTGAATATTTCATCTCATCAGTTCTCTCTCTTCTCTCCTATTAGCCATTTTTGGACCTTTTCATTCTGTCCACCATGACTCTCAGCTTCTCTCTCATATGCTTAATTTCTGTATTTTTATTGTCTGCATTTTAGTTATTTTCTTGGCTTTAGTATATTTGTTCCATCCTGTTTTTAACTTGTCTCCTTATTAATCATCCCCATTTTTGTCATTGTTTACATACATTTCAGTTTTATATAGATTTACCCAAAAGTTTGCCAGTTTTTTGGCTCAACATGGCTTCTTTCATCACAGTCATTTTTTCTGTGTTCCATTTTCTTAAGTACACACACCCTTCAGTAGGTATTACATGGATGATCTATGAGTGTTAAGTTGTTCTCAGGTTTGTTTTTCTGAAAATATCTTTTTTTCCCCTATACTCTTTAATGCAGTTTAGTGAGTATAGAATGCTAGATTATCAGTTATTGTTTCTCGAGAATTTGAAAATGTTTCATTTGCTTCCCACCTTTCTTGTTTCTGTTGAGAAATCCCCTGGTAGTCTGTAGGCATTTGCATTTTCCTTCCTTTGCTTTTTGCATTTTTTTTTGTACTTGGTGTTGTGTAGATCCTAGAATATATTTTAGGTATGTGTTAATTTTTATTAATCCTGCTGTGGGCTTGTGGTGCTTCTTAAATTGAGATAATTTTTTGTCACTTATTGAAAAATCTCTGTCCTTATATTTTTGAATATAGCCTTTTCTCTTGTTTATTGCTTCCTATTAGCTCTTGGTTTAGTCTTTTAATTCTGTAAACCATGTTTTTTAATCCTTTGCTTATCTGTAAATTTCTTTACCTTTCTGTGTGGCATTCTGGTTATTTTTTGTTTTTGTTTTTTATTTTTCCAGATCATCAGTTCTCGCTCCTGCTCTGATGGCTGTTCAGCCTGTCCTCTGAGTTTTAAGTTTATTTTCTTCTTTTCTTTCCTTTTTTTAAGAGATAGAGTCCCGTTCTGTCATCCATGGTGCAGTGCAGTGGCACAATCATTGCTCACTGCAGCTTGAAACTCCTGGCCCTTAAACAATCCTCCGACCTCAGCCTCCCGAGTAGCTGGTATTACAGGTTTGAGCCGCAGCACCTGGCTATTTCTGTTTCTATGTTGCTTTTGTCTCTTCATGGCATCATCCTCTTGTATTATGGTGACTATTCTGCATATGTTTAATAATTTTAAGCATACTAATTTTATAGTGAACTTCACATAACTTTATGCTCTTTGTATGCTAATCCTTCTGTTTGTTGTGTAGTTAACTTTTCTTCATGGTGACATTCCTTTCCTGTTTTCCTCATGTAAACGCTTCACCTGGATTGTTCTTCTATAGTTTCTCTAAAGCTGTAGGTTATGTTTTCTATTTGTTTCTGCCAACAGCTCTAGAGGTTTCAGGAAGATGAAGGGATGAGCAAAACAGGAAAGGGATGATTGTCTGTACAGCGAGGGCGGTTGGGCGGCTGGGCCCTGTGCTGGTGAGTGAGATGATTGGAGATGTGAGGCAACACGGGGTTTGTCCTGCAGCAATTGAAAATCCAGGGCTGGAGCTAGCTCACAGGAGCTGCATATCAAGCCATGGAGTGGAATTCCTTCCTGGAATGACACCCACTCTCCAAGTCCTGCAGCTTCTTGGCAACCAAGGATGGAGATAAGCACAGTTACTTCTCACAATGGTCAGGAAAACTTGGAAAGCTGAGGGATAATTAGAAAAAAAGCCACTTCCTTTCTGACTTAAAGGGGAGAATATCCTTCACACTTTAAAGATGCATAGAGAAGTTTAAAATGTGTTTTTTAAAATTATGTGTAAATAATGGCAATTCATTTTCTATCCATTCTTTTACTTGGTAAATATAAAGTATGGTACATTTAGTTTCATTATGAATGGTTAGCATTTTCTCAAACTAGATTGTACATTTTTCTTTCATGGTTTGTAAGAAATCCTCTGTTTTCCTCATCTTTTCATAATTTAATACAGTGAAGAGAGATGATTAACCCTCCTGCTTGCCTGAGAACTCTGTGTAGATCTTTAGAAATCATAGCTGTAGCAGGAGAGTATCTTAAATATCACCATGGTCCCACTCTCATGAGGGAGAAGACTGAGGCTCCTAGAAGAGACCAGGTTTGCCCAAAAGTGATAGGAAGTACTAAAATTCTCTTGGCGTGATTGTAACACTCAGGAATCTTGATATTCTCTTTCTCTGTCTCTCTCTTTCTCTGTCTCTCATCTCTCTCCTCTTTGCTCTCTCTCTCTCTGTCTCTCTTCTCTCATTTTTTAGAGACAAAGCCTTGCTCTGTTACCCACCCAGGCTGGAGTGCAGTGGCATGATGACAGCTTACTGTAACCTCAAACTCCTGGGCTCAGTTATCTTCCTGCCTTAGTGTTCTGATGGGGCCTTGCTATGTTGACCAAGCTGGTCTCAAATGCCTCGGCCTCCCAAAGTGCTGGGATTATAGGTATGAGCCACCACACACAGCCTGATCCTGTTTCTTGGACTGACACTGCTGTTTCCCTTCCCAGTAAGAGTGGTTCCATAATTTTTTTCATGGGGAGCAGAAACATTTTTGCCCACTAAAAGTGCTGAATAAATGAGTGCTTTTTTCTGCTTCATCAAGATGTTATTCTAACTGAAGTTGAGGTTTTTTTTTTTTGCCCTCTGACATAAAGAAGCAAATCCTATATAATGTTCAGTACTTCCTCTTTTTAAAAAGATTAAATGCCAGCAATTATCACTATATTAATTTGTGTATATATTCATTCATTTTTAAATATGTGTGTGTATGCATACACACATAAACACACACCTTATTCTGTGCAACTGCTTCAGAGTTGAGTGTTGGGGAAGGTAGAGAAATACAAGGAAACATATCTCCATCCTAGAGCTCACTGCCTAATGGAGGAGACGGATATAAAGAGAAAATCATAGCACTACATGTTAGTGCTATAAAAATGTATGCAGTGCTATAAAATTTAAATGATAGAAATGTTACTTGTCCCTGAGGAGTCTGGGAAGAATTTTATAGGGAAAAGGATTCCCAAGCAGGAAAGGGGTCTTAAATGATGGATAGAAGTTTTACTGGTTAAAAGTGGGTATTATAAATACAGGGAACCATGCTTACAAAATCTTGCATGTGTAAAAGTTTGACGTTTTCAAGTGAGAATATCTGTGAAGCTGACATAAAGCGACATGGGGATTTGACCAGAGAGGAGCTTGAAAAGGTAAAGTCCAGATTGTGAAAGGCTTTATATAATATGCAAGGAGTTTGGATGTTATCTTTAACTGTAGAGATGCACTGACATTTATAAACAAGAGAAGATCACCAGATATGCATTTTAGAAACTGTGTCAGTAATCAGGCTGAAAGATTGGCAGCCAGTTATAAATGGAAAGCTTTGATAATAGCCCCATCAAGAAATGAAGAGGACCTGAACTAAGTCTCTAGTGACAGGGATGGAGAAGGCACAGCGGGGAAGGGTAAGATTCAAGAGAGATTGAGGAAAAAATTACAATATATGGAGCTTGATTAGATATTTGAAATGAGAAGAGTCAGAGTTAACCCAGATTCCTGTTGTGGACCGCTGAATCAACAGTAACCATCTTAACTCAGAAGAGGAATTTGTAGAAGTTTGCTTGAGGAAAGTAGTGAGTTGAGTGGTCTCCTGGGACCTCTAGATGGGGATTGAAATAATGATAATGATAACATTTCTTGAGCACCATGTGCCATTCTTTGAGAATTAAAGAGCAACAGTCAACATAGAGATATACTGATTCAGAAGAATCTGTTGATGTCCAGTTAAAAGTAAAAGCAGAGTCAACAGAAGTGGGTAGGAGAGAAGCAGTCAAAATGCAATTAGTTGGTCTTGCTTGTAGCTTTTGCCATGTGATAAGTGTGTGGTCATGGCCTTCTTGTATGTTGCTAATGGTGAATCATTTTTGCAAAGAAATACTAATGTGTTTATACATACTACATTATTCAAATAATGCTGAGTAATGTTCTTTGGTATTTTCACAAGTTTGAATATTTGCTCTAGGCTTCAGCTCTTTGTGAATACTTGAATGGCAGAAACGCAAATAGAAGAGGATGAGAATGTTGCTCTGCAGGATACTAACATGAGATCAGAAATGAATTTAAAATCTGATTTGGCAAAAACAATATCTGTTTCAATGCCAAAACAAAATCAAGGCAAACAGACAAAATATTTTTATCATTGTCTGAAGGAACTGAGCTACTGTGAAGCGGGATGTATCCTAACATCCATCTGGATGGTGTTCTTGGAAATTCTATTAATGGAAACAGGTTCTTTCCCTGTCCCTTCTCCATCTCTGCCTTAATTCAGCCAGCATCAACACAAAGTGAAATAAAATTTTCTGTGTCCAATGTTATATTTTAAATTTATCTTTAAGAGTAATAGAGTTTGATACTAAGTATTTGTGATGTTATCTTTAAGTTTTTCCACAGATTTTTATTTGACATTTATTTTGTATGAATTTTCCCTTTATTTACAATTTTTAAAAATTAAATATCTTTTTCAGGTTAGGATCATTTTTACATATTATTGAAATATGTAATTCTGATGTAACATATTCATTCAAGTAGCAATAAAGTATGCATCCATTGTTATATAGCCTATAGAATACTTCTGAAACTTTTATATAAGAAATTTTCAGTTTATTATAGTCACTCATTATTTAAATCTATTACTCTTCAAATCCTGAAGATCAATATCTATTGGGAATTAATATCCATTGGGAGACACTGGACATTTTTCATATTTCTTGATTGAATATTTTATGATTCAGAAAAATATATCAGTTCCCCTAGAAGTGCCAGGAAGGAATTCCCACATGGAAACATTACCATGTACCATACTAACCTTTCATTTAGTCCTCACAGTAATCTGCGGTTGTAGGCACTTTGGTAGCTCCAAATTACAGATGAGGAAACTAAAATGCTGATGAAGAACAGGGAACACACTCAAGACCATATGACTAGTAGTAGGTAGAATAGATTCAAACTTAGGCTCTCCAACTGGAATGTGCTCTTAGCAGATACATCAGCTACTAGGCAGCCAGAGGCAGCATTCTGGAGCTCAGGAGAAAGGATGGAACTGGAAATGTACACTAACATTTGATTTTTTCTAATTCAGAAGGGCCTTCTATGCCAGATATATAGCTGGTGAACCAGGTACATAGTTGCTATGAATTAAAACAGTGGAGTGTGATGTCCTTTGAGTTCCCCAAACTATGTAGTTTCATGCCATTGAACTTTCCCTATTCTTTAAAAGAAGCTCAAAAGAATATTTTTTCTCTGACTTTATTTCAGAAAACTACTTCCCTGCCCGAGCAGACCAAGTGAAATGACAGATTGAGGAATTAGCCTGCTAGTTTCGGGAAGGGCTGTGTGCTTTGTGGCTGCAAACAGTCTGCTGTTTGCTGGAGTTGCTCCCTTCTCTATTTTGCCTTGTCTGCATGAACAGGCTGTTTTGTTCTGGTTAATCTTCTGTTATCAATATACCTGTCTCCTTCTCTGATTATATTCCAAGTTAAATCTACCGTGGTATATCAACCTCATTTAATAATATTTTCTTACAGTAACATGATCATGGTGTTGGCATCTATAGAGACAAAAGGAAGACGATGACTTCACCTTTTAAAAATAACTTTTTAAAGCAAGAATATTTAGAGTTTACCTCTTTCTGCATGCCAGAATGCTGCGTAGAGGAGCTATTTACAGTTTCCCAAATTGTCTCTGGAAATGTCAACAAAATTACCAGTTTTCTATTCAAGTTTTTAGAATTCCAGAGCTTAGGAGAAAACCCACCACCACTAACAACAATAACAACAACAACAACAACAACAGCAAAAACCCCAGGAACACAAATTATGTAGTTGATTGCCTGGAGATTATGGTTTTCTTGCATTGATGATATTAGTACATGTGTTGAAGAGGGAGATAGGCACGTTGCTTAGTTTATAATACTAACAGCATTGGAACATGTATTGGTCAGGAGATATTCTATAGAGGCATCCTATAGAATAATGTGATTTTAAATGCCTTACTAGAATGCCAAGTGTGTATATGGTGAGTACAAGCTTTGAACTTGGACCAACCTCATTTTATAGATTGCTGCTACTTGTATACTCTGTGATCTTGGACAAATTACATAGCTTCTCTGAGCTGTCTTTGAAAAGTAGGGAATACAGAACATAAGCTTGTTATGAAGATTAAATGAGGCATATTCAATGTTTCTTAGGACAGTGTATGTGGTACACAACAGACACTAAAGAGTAGGCAGCCCTTTTATTTATTGATCACCTTTATTTAGCACCTTTCTGTGTGCCTGGTAATTTTTTTTTTTTTTTTTTTTTTTTGAGACGGAGTCTCGCTCTGTCGCCCAGGCTGGAGTGCAGTGGCCGGATCTCAGCTCACTGCAAGCTCCGCCTCCCGGGTTCACGCCATTCTCCGGCCTCAGCCTCCCGAGTAGCTGGGACTACAGGCGCCCGCCATCTCGCCCGGCTATTTTTTATATTTCTTAGTAGAGACGGGGTTTCACTGTGTTCGCCAGGATGGTCTCGATCTCCTGACCTCGTGATCCGCCCATCTCGGCCTCCCAAAGTGCTGGGATTACAGGCTTGAGCCACCGCGCCCGGCCAAACTTTTGCACTTTATTTATTTATTTATTTATTTTTTTGAGACGGAGTCTTGCTCTGTCACCCAGGCTGGAGTGCAGTGGCCGGATCTCAGCTCACTGCAAGCTCCGCCTCCTGGGTTCACGCCATTCTCCTGCCTCAGCCTCCCGAGTAGCTGGGACTACAGGCGCCCGCCACCTCGCCCGGCTAGTTTTTTTTTTGTATTTTTCAGTAGAGACGGGATTTCACCGTGTTAGCCAGGATGGTCTCGATCTCCTGACCTCGTGATCCGCCCGTCTCGGCCTCCCAAAGTGCTGGGATTACAGGCTTGAGCCACCGCGCCCGGCCACATGCCTGGTAATTTTTGAGACAGCAATTATTTTCTCCTCCCCTGTAGTCTTATTTGATTTCTCAATCCCTCATTAGATGCCCCTCCTGTATGCTCCCCTATCACTCTCTGTTCTCTATCTCTGGCTGGCACTACCCCATATATTGTAATTGTGTGTATACTTGTCTCATTAGGGTAAGGGACTGGGCCTGTCTTGTTCATTATTTTATCACCATCCTCAGAAAACCAAACACAAAGGAAGATGCTCAATAAATATTTATTTATTAAATGAATGAATTAATAAATGCATGCACACTTTACTCAGGTCTGCTTTTGCTGAACCCTCCTGTCTGCTTCTGCCTTTGATCTAGATAGAGATGATGGTTGCCAGCAGAAACCAGTTAACTAAATCTTAGTTCCATCTAAAAATAAGTAACCCAGGGTGGGGATAGCTCCAGGTGTAGCCCCAGGCATACTTGGACTTTGTGTCAGAGTATTTTTTTACTTGTCCTATTAGGAAGCTTTTCCATTTACTTCTAAATTTGCAGCTATTTTGAATGGTTGAGATGACTGAATGTATTCTCTTTCCTGCATAAGGAAGGCAGTGAAGCCTAGAGCTTAGAGGTGAAACAGCCCCTTCATCCAATTGAATTTCTTAACAACCAGCTGTGTAATCTTATTACACATCTAAAGCTTCAGTCTCCTTGACTATTCAATGAGATTAATCATAAAAATACCTCAGGGTAATTGTAAAGATTGAAATAATACATATAAAAGCTTACCCAATGCCTGGCACATATTAATAACTATTAACTTTTTAAAGTTATTCCTGTAAGTCATTTGTATTTTATAGGAATAAATAATCAAAATATACTAATGATGAATTACTAAAATGTGAACTATTGAAACATTTCTTGGCAATACCAGTGCAGTGGCCTTGAAAATTTATTGTTCAAACTCCTGATATGGGGAACATAATTGACTGAAAGCCCTGCTGCTTCTCCTCTAGATCCACCACTGCTTGGCACCAAGACCAAGCTTCCTCTGGGCTGCTCCCAGCCAGTGATGAGTTAGGGTTAGGGTTAGGGCCTAATGCAGGCCTATTTCTGCAAAGCATGGGACTCCTTTAACATGTGACTTTGGCTCAAGGACTCCCTATCTGCCTACTGGACACTTCCATAAAACTGTGTTGCAGCCTGAGACTCTTCCTACCCAATCTTCCTTGCTTCCCTCTCCCCTTGACAGTGAGTGGTGAGACCTACACCGAAGTCTGAGGCTCTCCCTGCCTTCTGCAGCTTCCTCTCATATTTCTTTTACTGGTATTTCCTCCAGGAAACCTCATGCTTGTCTTGGTGCCTACTTCTTGGAGGATCTGACTTAACACAAACAACTGTAATTGTTGTTAGGGAGTAACAGTCTATATCTTAGAGCGCAGATTTGATATTTTCTTCATCAGGTATGAAGTTAAAGTTATTATAAGTTTAACATGATCTTTATGTTACTGCAGTTCCTGAGAACTAGAATTTGGTGTTACCTTAAATTCTCTAGGATAAGTATTAGCCACCATTTCCTCAGAGAAATCTACTAACATTTAGGACTTTACATGCTAACCTGCAGATTGAGTTTTAAGATTGTTCTTATTTAGGACAGCCCTCCAAAGTTCCAGGTCTTTAAAGTGATACAGTAATTTTAGTCTTTAACATTCATGAACCAATAATTTCTCACTCTACCCCCCAAAAAAATTTATTGATAGCTCTTTAGTGTTCATCTGTTTTTATAGTCTTCTCCTGATTTCTTTGGTTTTGCTATTAGTCCTGCCAAATCCTCACTTGATTATTAATTTTGTGACAGACCAGGTCCAGGGAACAGTCACCATCCGGAACATCAGTGCCCTGACTTCAGGTTTGTACCAGTGTGTGGCTTCTAACGCTATTGGAACCAGCACCTGTCTTCTGGATCTCCAGGTTATTTCACGTAAGCATATGGAATTCTGATGTCAACCCTGGATCTGAAACTCTAAGATCTTTGTTATACCAGAAAATGAAGAGTTCTGCTGAATTGTCTTAAGGTTATCTGAAGATTAAATAGAAATTGTTTTGGTTTTAATTATTATTGAAAATAGTTTATAAATGTTTTAGTATACTTTCCAGCCTCAGCAATATGATAATTTTTATGACAAAATATCTTTCTCCTCAGGATCAATAAAATTGAACAAGTTCTTATTGTATAATGCTATATACATTATGAAAATGGTAATAATCTTATGGGTATAGCAAGACCTTCTCATGTTTTTTCCTAATTTTTTATATCTGCATAATTTTTTAGTGTCTAGGTTGTAAATGGCAGTGTAGAAAACTTCTCTTTAGTTGAGAATTCTGGGATATTTGAATTCCAGTTGCGAAAGGGAGTGATCTGGATGGGTTGAGGTAGAAGGATATCCCCTAGTTTCCAGCATTCATGTAGGGTAGATTAGGCAAGTTAGATTGGTGCTGTCTGTTACCTACTGTAGGTATTGTTCTCCTAAAATGTGCAAGTCATTTAATTGTTTATTCATTCAAAATATGTTCAGAGCCTACTATGTGTTGGTCCTAGCCACTGACAATATAGAAAGTTAATTGAGGTTTAACTTTATATGGATGAAAGATTTTAGACAGTTTTATACATTTTAAGCAGATTATCTAGTAAGCTTATGTGTTTATTACAGTTGCATGGGTATATGCTATTTCTCTCTTTCTTTTTTTCTTAAATATACCTTAAATATATTTTGCAGCCCAGCCCAGGAACATTGGACTCATAGCTGGAGCCGTTGGCACTGGTGCAGTTATTATCATTTTTTGCATTGCACTAATTTTGGGGGCATTCTTTTATTGGAGAAGCAAAAATAAAGAGGAGGAAGAAGAAGAAATTCCTAATGAAATAAGGTTTGTGTGTCAGATTTTTCAAATTTGTCCTGCATAGCCATTGTGTATTTCTATTCATTTTTGGCAGTTAAGATATATCTGCTAATCGTAAAGCTCTAATGGCCAAGACTATTAAAGTGGCCACATGATATTTTCTTGTATATCACTTTTCTTCATGGTACCACACAGCTTTATTCACTGGGTCATGAAGGAGGGGACGGTCCAGCATGTGCCCAACTAGGAAGATACAAATGAAGAATTCCCCTTCTCTTCCATATCTCCGGGATAGGCAGGGTTAGGTGGCTGCCACAACGGGAAAGGTAGTGTCTAAAGCATGCGTTTACTATTGACATTTATAATAGATGTGAACATAAAGCAAGAAGGAACGCCATAAGAGCATACCAGTGCCTGTACACAGTCAGGCCACAGCACTATGGCTCAGAAAGGCAATTTGGCTCAGAAAGGTAATTCAGACAAGAATAGGAACATTTTAAGAAAACAGTGCCAACATGATCTTTAAAGAAAAGTGACCTAGTCATACTGGGGAGATTTGAGGGTCCAGGCTCAGTCTTAGATTTCATCATGGCATATCTGTATTGAAAATGCTGTAATGACTCCAGCCAGTCTCCATAGTGAGACATACCATAGCCTTACAGGATCTGATTCTTGCCTGCGTATCTTCTCTCTCACCACTCTCAGCATACTTTGCCTTCTAGTCTGTCCTGCATTTTCCCATTACTCAGAGGTTTTACTCAAGCCTCTACTCTCTTCCTGGACCATGCTTCTCATTTGATCTATCTCTTTACTAAATTCCTTAATCTGATTCTGGATTAGGCCAGGCATCACCTCCTCACATAAGTTGTCTTTAGCGCCTTGCCCAACCTTTCAGACTTGTGAACTTTCTTCATTGATTACTACCCTCCATGACTAGAGGTTTCTTAGGTAGGATTTGTGTCTTTTTTACATGAAACATATTGTAAAGTGTACTCAATAAATGTTAAATGAATTGGTTAACATCTTAAATTAAATGACTTCTTTTAGCCTGTTGTAATTCTTAAGTGTTGGGCCATATGCAGGGATAGAGTCTTCCCCAGGATAAGATTACTGAGGAGAACCTCTCATCAGCACCCCACAGTTATTTCTCAGTCTCCATAGAGCAATACAGTCAGGCCAACTCTGATTATTTCATGAAGTTCTGCATACCTATAGTTTGATTTCCCAGCTATTTTATGACACCTAGTTTAGTAGATTTCTTCATGGACCAATTTACTACTTATAGTAAGTATTTATGAGTGAATAAATATATATTTACTATATATATGAATATTTACTATAAATATAAAGCAAGATACTATATATTTACTATAAATATATATAAATCAAGATTTTTTATGTATTTACTATATGATATATAAACATATTTATGTGAATTTTGTTTACATATGTATTTAAAAGTTGTACTGGAAGAGACATTCTCTGAGAGATCTGAGATTTCCTTTTCTGCTGTTGGAGACTGAGAAGCTGAGGAGAGATTTTCTTGACCATTGTCTCAAAGGGAATGGATGCCAAAGCTGAGGCCATCCAGGGTTGCCATGCCTGCTTTCACGAGAGACGTCCTGGATTTGTTTTTTGGATGTATAAGCCTTAACATGAAAAGAAAGATTCCAGGGTAGGAGGATAGGATTAACTTGAAGTAAATCCTAATGACAACTTTATTTTGTTCCTTTCAGAGAGGATGATCTTCCACCCAAGTGTTCTTCTGCCAAAGCATTTCACACTGAGATTTCCTCCTCAGACAACAACACACTAACCTCTTCCAATACCTACAACAGTCGATACTGGAGCAACAATCCAAAAGTTCATAGAAACACAGAGTCAGTCAACCACTTCAGTGACTTGGGCCAGTCTTTCTCCCTCCGCTCAGGCAATGCCAGCATACCGTCCATTTATGCTAATGGGAGCCATCTGGTCCCGGGTCAACATAAGACTCTGGTAGTGACAGCCAACAGAGGGTCATCACCACAGGTGATGTCCAGGAGCAATGGCTCAGTCAGTAGGCAGCCTCGGCCTCCACACAGTCATTCCTACACCATCAGCCATGCAACGCTGGAGCGAATTGGTGCAGTACCTGTCATGGTACCAGCCCAGAGTCGGGCCGGGTCCTTGGTATAGGACATGAGGAAGTGTTGTGTTCAGAAATGAATAAATGGAGTGCCCTCATACAAGGGGGAGGGTGGGGTGGGGGAGTGCTGGGAAAGAAACACTTCCTTATAATGAGTAAAATGCACAAAGAAGGAGGCAGTGCTGTTACTTAGCCACTAAGATGTGTAAAATGGACTGGAATGCTCTATCCTGAAGACTTGCTTCCCCACCAAAGATGTCCTGGGATTCTGCTGGATCTCAAAGATGTGCCAAGCCAAGGAAAAAGATACAAGAGCAAAATAGCACTTAAAATCCAAACTGCCGCCCAGATGGGTTTGTTCTTCATGCCTAACTTAATAATTTTTAAGAGACTAAAGTGCCAGATGGAGTTTAAATATTGAAATTATTTTAAAAGGTATGTGTCTTTAAGAAAATAATGAGCAACCCTGTGATATGTTCTGTCTCTCCCAATTCCCTCGTTACGTAGAGGGCTTAATGGTATAAATGTTTAATATTGGTCCCAACAGGGCTGACTCTTCTATCATATAATCAAAACTTTTTACATGAGCAAAATTCAGTAAGAAATGGGGGAAAACAAAGGAAACGTCTTTGAGAAGCCCCTTCATATTTATTTATTTATGTCTTCCTGAACCATGAATTTCATATTTGGAATATTGCTATATTGACAGATTCTTGCCTGTCTGTGTTATTCTAGGATCTGTTACAGGTCCATGGCAATTACTGTTTATTTTTTCCTGGAAAAATATTTTTTTATAGAAGATTTTTTTTTAAAATACATGAGAGGCATTGGGCTAAGAAAGAAAAGACTGTTGTATAATACCTTGTTCAATGGTTGTATTTAGTGAGCTCATAGAGGTCCATCATATCATGAACGAGCTAGGTTGTGTGGGCAGGAAGGTAGGGCTAAGGGGTTGTAGGCTTACTGGGCAGCCTCTCAGAGCAAGGTTGTTCAGATCTCCCTTGCTATTACAGTAGGTTAATATTAATGAGGACAGCACCTGATGCCTTTTGTACTGAGGTAGATAACTTTCTCTTTATTTGACAAGTAGAGTTTAACTTACTTGTCAGGGAGGGCAGAAGTTGTTTTTCTGTTTTGTTTTTCAAAATAATTCTTTTTGCAAAAGAGGTAAGACTGAGACAAAAGGTGTATCTTCTGGTGTGCTGCTGAAAGTGTCTACCCTACATTTGTGTCAGCTCAGGGTTGCAGTGTTGCCCAGACGCATTTTACACCATTGTAAAGGGATTCCTTTTGTGGTTACTACCTGGCTTGGCTGGCCTTGCGGTTCACCAGATTAATTTACAAACTCCCCCACTTTATTTTGTGCTATGTAGATCTGGTCATTTGACTGTCTTGCATTAACCACACTTTAAGCAACTCACAAATTTCTTCCCAGATTTGTTTCCTAGATTATTTATGATACTCATCCCATGTCTCAGTAAGAGTGTCTTTTCTTTCTGGGATGTGTTCTCTCACTCCCTCTTACCACCATGCTTTTTGCCCTCTTCTCCTGCAAGCGTAGTCTTCACAGGGAGTGGCTTCTTCCTAACTTTTTTTTTTTAGTTATTTGAATGAATGGAAACCAACAGCTGCTGCAAACGCTGTTTTTCCAAAAGGCTACACTCAGAACCTAACCATTGCCAACCATTTCAGTATTGATAAAAAGCTGAATTTACTTTAGCATTACTTATTTTTTTCCATTTGATGGTTCTTACTTTGTAAAAATTTAAATAAATGAATGTCTATACTTTTTATAAAGAAAAGTGAAAATACCATGACACTGAAAAGATGATGCTATCGGATGCTGTTTAGAAAGCATTTATCTTGCATTTCTTTATTCTTTCTAATTATCTAAAATTCAATAAAATTTTATTCATATAAAATAAGTTGTCATTAATTATCAATACTAATGAGTATGTCATTTTAAAACTTAGTATTCTCTTTAATGTTACAAGCTTTTCTCCATCCTGTTAAATAATATTTATAATCATTTTAATAGGCATATGGTATTCCAAAAATGACATAACCTTTCTCTTATTATTAAAAATTTAGTTTGATTCCAATTCTTACCCATATGACTGAAAGATTAATGACCCTTTTCATACATTGAGCTGTTTTCCCATTTCCTAGAATGAAAGTTCATGAAGACAGTCTCTATGCTTGCCTTTTTCACCACTGAATCTCCGTCACCTACCACAGTGCCTCCTGTGGGTGTTGAGTAGATAAATGCTGACTTCTGAAATGAAATTGCTAAGTCGAGTTATGAGCATGATTGTAGCTCTTGATGTGTACTGGATCATTCCTTTGTTTTAACTTTTTATTTTGATTTAATTATACTTTTACATGCAGTTGTAAGAAATAATAGAGATCGCATATACCTTTTACCTATTTCTCCCAATGGTAACATCTTGCATAATTATTAACAGTATCACAAATTGACATGGATATAATCTATCAACCATACTCAGATTTCATCACTTGTACATGCACTCGTGTGTATGTGCATATGTAGTTATATACAGGTTTATCAAATGTGTAGATTTTTTAAAAAAAACTTTTATTAGTTTTTATTTAAAAAGTAATACAGAATACTGAAAAAAGATTTAAAAATCAACAAGTAATACTCCCACTTACAGAATGCCACTCTTAACATTTTTTAGTATTTACATTCATTTATTTAGAAACAGATTTTTTTGTTGTTTATTGAGGCATATTTTGCATACAGTAAAATTCACCATTTTAAGGTGATGTGTGTATGATGTATGATGAATGTAACAACGACTACAATCAAGATACAGAATATTTCCATCACCCTCAAAAATCCCCTCCTTACCTTTGTAATTAAACCACTCTCTCCAACCACTCTTTAGCAATCACTGGTCTGGTTTCTGTTCCTAGGGTTTCAGCTTTCAGTAATGTCATGTACATTTCATGTGACCAACACCACAGTCAGGATACAGGATTCCTTATGCTACCCTTTCATAGTCATAGCCACCACCCTTCTTCCCAAGTCCCTAATTTGTACCAATCACTGTCTGTTCTTCATGTCTGTAATTTTGTCATTTTGAGAATGCTGTATAAGTGGAATGCAGTATGAGGGTTGGCTTTTGCTGTTATAAAATTTTTTGCTCAGAATAATTTCTTTGAGATCCATTCAAGTTGTAGCATGTATCAATAATCCATTCCATTTTATTGCTGCGTAGTTTCCCATGGTACAGAAGAGGTAGCACAGTTTATTTTACCCATTGGAGGATATGAAGGATATTTGTGTTGTTTCTAGTTTTTGGCTATTAGGAATAAATCTGCTATAAACGTGTGCATAGGTTTGTGTGTGAATGTTAAGTTTTCATTTTCTGGGATAAATGTCTTGGAGTGCAGTTTCTGGGTTGCATGTGGTAAGTACATGTTTAGTTTTGAAATAAAATGACATACTCTTTTCTCGGGTGGCCATATAATTTTACATTTCTTTTCAGCCATCTGAGTGATCCTGTTTCCCTTAATCCTTGACGGCGTTTGATATTATCAAAATTTTACATGTAGCCACCATTTTGATAGGTATGTAGTGATATCATATCTTATGGTGGTTTTAAAAAATTTTGTTAAATTATTATTGGTATATAATAGTTATATATGTTTATGGGGTACATGTGATATTTTGATACGGGCACACAATGTGTGATAATCAAGTCAGGGTAATTAGGGTATTTCCATCACCTCAAGCATTTATTATTTCTTTGTGTTAAGAACATTCCAGTTCTACTCTTTTAGTTATTTAAAAAGATAACAGTAAGTTATTGTTGACTACAGACAACCTGTTATCAAATACTAGATCTTGTTCATTCTAACTATATTTTTGCATCTAAACCATTCCCACTTCCCCCCACTACCTGCCATCCTTCCCAGCCTCTGATCATCATCATTCTACTTTCTATCTTTATGAGAACAACTGTTGTAATTTTTCACTCATTTTGACTCCTATGAGTGAGAACATGTGAAATTTGTGATAATGGTTTAAATTCACACTTTCTTGATGGCTAAGCACATCTTTTCATGTGCTTGTTTGTCATCTCTACGTCCTCTTCAACAAATACCTGCTTGTGTCTTTTGCCCATTTTCTAGAATTTTTTTTTTTTTTTTTACTGTTGAGTTTTGAGAGGTTTTTACATATTCTAGATACAGGTCCTTTATTGAATATATTGTTTGCAAATGTTTTCTCCCAGTTTGTAGCCTGTCTTTTCATTCTCTTCAGTCTTTCATAAAGCAAAAGTTTTAAATTTTGATGAGGTACAATTTAATTTGTCCTTTTGTGGATTGTACATCTGATGTCAAGTCTAAACTTTTTTCCTAGATCTGCCTGGGTTCTGAAGATTTTCTCCTATTTTTTTTCCATAAAAATTTTAGAGTTTTACATTTAATTCTGTGATTCATTTTTAGTTAATTTCTAAAATAACAAGTTGAGGTTCATATTTTTGTCTATGGATGTCCAGTTGCTCCAGTAATACTTGTTGAAGCCTGTCCTTCCTTCAGTGAATTGCTTTTGCACCTTTGTAAAAAATCTCTTAGGCATATTTGTGTGAATCTGTTTCAGACTCCTCTAGCTGTTATATTGATTTCTCTCTCTCTCTCTCTGTGTGTGTGTGTGTGTGTGTGTTTGTGTGTGTGTCAGTCCCTCCACCAATACTATGCTGATAACTGTAGCAATTTAGTAAGCCTTAACATCTGGTGGAGCAGTTTCTCCCACTTGGTTCTTTTTTTTTTTTTTTCCAAGTTACAGGAATTATTCTAGGTCCTGTGCCTTTGTAAATTTTAGAAATAAAGTTGTCTCTGTCTACAAAACACCTTGCCATTTTCATATGAATTATGAAAGCCTATAGAATCCATTTTGGGAAGAATTGACATCTTTACTATGTTGAGTTTTCTTAGCCATGAACACAATGTTTCTTCATTCATTTAAGTCTTCTTTCATTTTATTTCATTAGCATTTTATAACTTTTACAATACAGATATGATACATGTTTCTTTGGACTTAAGTATTTAATTTTTTGAAACAATTGTAAATGATTCTGTTTTTTAAATGTTGGTTTTAGTGATTGGATTAAATGATTGGATTCTATGTGGTTGATTTTGTATTTTGCAACCTTGCTTATTTATTTATTCTGAGGTTTTTTTTTTTTTAAAACTTCTTTACAGATTACTTGGGATTTTCTACATACAATATCATGTCATTTGAAAATAGGTGTAGTTTTATTTCTTCCTCTTCAAACTGTGTGCCTTTTGTTTCGTTTTCTTACCATCTTGCAATGACCACAACTTAACAGTACTATGCCAAATAAAAGTGGTGTTCCCTTTTTCCAGTCTCAGGGGGAAAGCGTTCATTCTTTTACCACTAAATATGATGTTAGGTATAGGTTTTGGAAGATGTTTTTTGTCAGTTGAGGAAGTTTCACGCTATTCGTTTTCTGAGAGTTTTAGTCATGAATGGGTGTTGAATTTTGTTAAATATTTTTTCTGCATTTATTTACATAATTATTTTTTTTTCTCTGTTGTGTTGATGTGCTGGGTTACATTGTTTGATGTTTGAATGTTGAAGCAGCCTGGCATACCTGGAATAAATCCCATTTGCTCATGATGTATAATTCTTTTTAAACATTGCTGGACTTGATTTGTTAATATTTTGATGAGAATTTGTGTGTGTGTGTGTATGGAATTCTCTAGTGAAATCTGTGCCTGGAGATTTCTATTTCAGGTTTGAAATGACTAATACCATTTATTTAGTGGTTATAGGACTATTAAGATTGACTATTTCATCTAGTTTGTGGTTTGTGATTTTTTTTCTAGGCTGTCAATTTTGTGAGCATAAAATTGTTTGTATTATTTCCTTATTGTCTTTTTAATCAGAGCATGATTTGTTTTTCTCCCTCAGTTTCTCATTATCCATTTTGTTTTTCTTGCCCTCTTGTGGGTTACTTGAATAACTTGTAGGATTCCATCTTTATTTATTTATAGTGTTTTTAGTATATTGCTTTGTGTATATACATATGTATTTTTAGTGTTTGTTCTAGGTATTAAAACATGGACACATAATATATCCCAGTCTATCTGTATCAATGTTTTACCACTTTGACTTGTGGAAACTTAATTCCATTTACATCCCTTTTCTTTCTCTATTTTAAATATCTTTTTCTTTAGTATAAGATGTTGTCTAATTTTTGTTTTAATGATCAGGTATGATTTTTAAAACTGATGAGAAGTCCAGTGTATACATCTATACATCTGGGTTTATTTTGTTCTTCCTTTCTGATTGTCTGAGATTTCTTTTTCTGTCATTTCCTTTGAAGAAAACCCTTCAGCCAATCTTTAAAAATAGATGTACTGGCAACAAATTCTATTAGTTTTTCTTTGTCTGAGAATGTCTCTGTTTCCCCTTCATCCCTCACTGGATATCGTAATCATGGTTGACAATTCTTTTCTTTCAGCAGTTGAAAAAATTGGGAAGTGTTCAGCCATTATCTTTTAAAATACTCTCTTTCTCATATCTTCCCTCAGACTCCGATGATGGATCTTTTGTTATTATCCCCATTTATTTTTTTCAGACTATTATATCTCTGTTGTTCAGATTGTGTAAATTCTATTGAGCTGACTTCAAATTTACTGATTCTTTCCTCTGTCATTTCCATTCTACTGTTGAACCCAGGCAGCAAGGTTTTATTTCAGTTACTGGACTTCTTATTTTGATGACATTCCTTTTTAAAACAAAATGTAATTATTAGTTTAAATTATACTGAGATATAATTTACATACAATAAAGTTAATTCATATAAATTATACATTTCAGTAGTTTTTGGTATGTATGCAGAGTCGTAGAAGCACCACCACAATCTAGTATTTGAACATTTTCAGTACCCCAAAAAGAAAGCTGTACCCACTGAGAGACAGTCCTCATTCCATGCCACCTTTAGTCTCAGAAACTACTAACCTACTTTCTGTCTCTGTAGATTTGCCTATTCTGGACATATCTTATAAATTGTATCATATAATATGTGAGGTTTTGTTTTTATGTGTGTGTGTGGCTCATTTCACTTTGCATAATGTTTTTACATTTATCCATATATAGTAGCATGTGTTACTTCATTTCTATTTCTTTACTGACATTTTGTAAATTTTCTGTTTGTTTTAAGAGAATTTATAATTAAGGCACTTGATGGCTGCATTAAATATCTTGTCAGATACTTTCAACATCTGATTCATCTTGATGTTGGCATGTATGGATTGTCCTTTCTCACTCAAGTTGTGATTTTCCTAGTTCTTGGGGTGATGAGTTGACTGTTTTCTGTTTGACACTTTGGATATTATGGGACTCTGGATCTGTGTATGTTGAGTCTACCATTGGGTCTCACTGACAGTGGAATGTTTATACTGCCTCAGTGCAGATGAACAGGGTAGAAGGATGGCTCCTCCTTTGGCTCTGCTTATACCTTCTTGGTGAAAGTGGGGCATCAAGTTGCACCACATGGTTGCTCCTAAGAAGAAATATAAACTGGGCCCTGGTGACACCACGCCACTTGTTGCCATAGGGTAGGGGTAGAAACTCACTGTCCTGCTTCCCTGCCGACCCCAGTGGAGCGGGGGAGGGAAGTGGAGTGCCCCTTCAT
Organism: Theropithecus gelada; assembly: GCF_003255815.1. NCBI lineage: Eukaryota > Metazoa > Chordata > Mammalia > Primates > Cercopithecidae > Theropithecus > Theropithecus gelada. Next base: position 38,818,195 of record NC_037669.1, on the reverse strand, counting down.
TTGGGCTTGTTGATGGTAGGTGGAGGGTAGAGGCTTATCTCCCCATTGGCAGAAACCAGAGGAAGGAGGAAACAGTGTCACCTGCCCTGCCTTACACCACCTCTTTGCACCTTGTTAATGCTAAGTGCAAGGGGAATCCCAGCTTCCTCAGGAAGTCTGCTGCCTTTCTACGGTTTAGGGTCTTCCCATGCTTGCTTGTTGTGTTATGTCAATTTTGTGTTAATTTTAAGAGGCTAGACCATCTTAAAATGGAGTTTGTAGTGGGCCTATCCCATCTTGGCTGGAACCAGAAATCCTGAATCATTACTTTTTGAAATAATCATCAGTTAAACAAATGTCATAGTACCCTACTATTTGAAAGCTTTAAGGATTCTCAATTGTGTATTAAATAAAATTGTTACTCCTTGCCTTGACTTACTCAGTTTCTTCCACAAATAGTTCACTGCCTTCTTCATTCTCAATGTCTGTGCCTCCTCTACGTGCAAACTTTGCTTCAGAGCTGTTCACCTTCCCTTTAAGTAAATTTTTTCTTTTTGTTTCTGTTTTTTCTCCCCTACACCTTCCAGCTATAATCTCCACCCAAATCTTCTGGTACCGCAAGTCCAATTCAAATGCATTGTCCTCTGTAAATTCTCTTTTTCAGTCTAATGGGAAGTGACTGCCCTCTCTAACGAGGTATAGCATTTGCTACCTGTAAGAGAACGGCCACAGTTGGTATTTTATTTCTGTATTTGTGTACATGATTGATCCCTCCTGCTGGACTATAAAATGAGTCATTCTACAATAATTTTTGATCCTTATTTATGTGCTAAACATTGTTCTGGGTTTTGAAGGTAAAAACAGAGAAATAACTGCAGCCGTATCCTCAAAAAGTCTGTATTGCAGGAGGGATCCACATCTGTGAGCAAGTAGTTGCAAGTCGTATGTGAGTGGATGTTTATACAAGTTCAAGCATATAAGACTACTTCTATATCTTGGTTATGGTCACAACACTTAACACGTTGCTGTATTCAGAGAAAGTGCTTGAAGGATGTGCTAAATTCATGAAACTGAAAATATATGATTTGTTCTCTTAACTTCAGTGTTAAAAGTAGCAGTCAAATATTAGAATATTCCCAAAGCAAGGCCACATCAGAGTTGTTTTCTCAGGTGGCAAATGGTTGTGCCAGTTCCCTGGGGGCATTTGATGTTTTATTGGAGATGCAGTATTGTTTGGGAAAGCTGTGGAGATAACATACTTAATGCAGTGGTTTGGAAGAATCTTATGCTAATTATGAAGGATTTTTTAAAAAAATAGTATCTGTTGTGCTTACTACATGGCAGTACGTGAAAAAATGCATTTCAAATACTAATTTAATTTCATCACACTCCTACATGGAAGATAACATCACTCGTATTTTACAAGTCCAGAAACTGAGGCTAAGAATGGTTAAACAGTTTTTCCAGACTAGTCAGTAATCAGTTGCTTTTCTCAGTCGATATTTCTATCTGACTGAACCAATGTCTAAAAAGAAAGATCTGGGATCCTCGTTTTGCCTTCTAATAGCCCTCTTCTGGACAAGTCACTTGTGTTAAGTAAGATGATATTCAGCCTCACAGAAAAAATGCAGAGACAATAAATGCAATTCAGAGAAAAGTTGACTTGTAAATTCTATGTGTATATAGCTATTTATAGCTTTTCCTCACAGCTTCCTTGTGAAGAAGGTGTTATTTCCCTATTTTAGGTAAACGCAGGGCACAAAATTCTGACTTAATCATAAGACATTAATGATAGAGACAAATTTATTAAAGCAGTAAGTATAAGTGCCTACTATGTGTTTAACACATGAGGTCAGTTGATACCTGATTGATTTTAGCAGGTCAGATTAGAATAGATAATTTAGCTTATTATAACTTACATTGAAGCCATATTTCTGTATCATCCATCAGTTGCTCCCTCAGTTTATCAGATTTGCAGCAGTTTTGCATTTGGGGTGTGTGTGTGTGTGTGTGTGTGTGTGTGTGTGTGTGTGTGTGTGTATATGAATGAGCTTCAGTTGTCCATTACATTGGACAAACTACAAAATTCTCTAAGACTCAGTTTCATCTACAAGATAGAAATAATGTAATAGTTATCTTTGGGGTTGTGAGTACTAAATGAAATAATGCACATAAGATGAATGTCATAGTGTCTGGTAATAGTAAACACTTGATATTTGCCATTATTAGTAGTAGTTCAGAAGCTTTAAATTTCTAGGCAATAGCTATGTCATTTACACCTACTCAGTATTCCAACTCTTTTTGCCAGAAGTACTATTTGAGTGCTACCGCATATAAAATAGCACTTTGGGTTGTTTTTTGTTTAAGAGAAAGGAAAAGCCTTAGTAATTATTGTCTACCCAAATACTTTCTCCTGTCTCCCCTTTCCTCACATTCCAAAATAACACACTTATCTTGTGATTGTCCATTTCAAATCACTGAGGATAATTAAGAGGGTGGGAAAACATCAACATTTATAGAGCACCTACTCTGTGCTAGACAGCATACTGGTCACTTTGTGTATATCCCATAGAATCCTCAACAGTTTCAATGTCAGTACTGTATTATGCTGATTTTACAGATGAAGAAACAGGCTTTCATGGGTTAAGTATCTTGCTGAAGGTCATAAAGCTTGTAAGATGTAGAGCCAAGGGCATTACTCATCTGTTGCCATATACTGTCCTTCCACTAAGATAGCCAATAAATAGTAAAGTTCTTGGTACTGCCTCAAATTTGGCCTGGCATAGACAGAGTTCTTTATTCTTTCCAGTCATTCTTTGCCCATTAAAAATTATTTAATAAAATTTCCATCTCTGACTTCTAAGACTATTAGAATTTTTTTTTCCATGCAGTCAAATTTTTTGAGTTTTTCTCCTCTTAATTTCTACACACTGGGGAGTCTCACAGCCATTTAATTCTTTCTCATCAGTTTCCTAGGGCATTAGCAATTTGCATAAAACACTGGTTGCCTTACCACCTTCAGCTCAACAGTCAGAGCTCTTGCCAGGGGACGGTTGGTTTGAGGAAATTCTCGTAGGTGAGAAGTTTTGAGGGGAACACAGAGATCTTTGAAGACATGGTGAATTTGGAGGAAATTCTACATGGAAGGATGCCTTTTGCTACCCTGGTCCTGCACTTCAGTCCCAGCTTCGTCACTTCCTACTGACTTGAGGCAAGCTGTTTAGCCTCTCTGGGGATATAGAATGGGGATTATAATTGCTACATCATAGGTCTGAGGATTCAGTTAGATAATGTGTATAAAATGGCATAATTATAGATAAATTGTAGCTGTTACTGGTTTACTTTTTAAGTCATGTATTTAAATTTTATAAGGAGAAAAAAGGAAGTTCCACTGGAGAGATTAGAGAAGACCTGTGTCTCATATACAACCAGCTTGTAATTCTTTTCTTCACCTCCCCTCTCTCAGTCATCCAGAGATCAAGGTGTGTTCACCCCTCCAACTTCACAGTGCTGATCCTGTATTATGATGTGAGTAGAGGTGAGGCTGTGGTTTCTGAGCCCCAATCCGTTTAGTATGGAGATCACAACCTGAAATGTCTGTGAAGGTAAAGTAAATGAGAGAACTGGGCCAGATGGGGAGCATGGTGACTTGGAGATTTATGCTGTGCCCAAAGAGGTTAGCAGCTACTCAGCTCCCACCAAGACTGGTCAGGAGGACTTGGGTCCAGGATGGCCAGGTCTCTTGAATCTTCAAGAGAAGACAAAAATGCTTATTTGTATCTCTCTTGGATTGTATATGTTCGCAGTGAATTTTTTAAAGTTAAATCCTGCTTAATTATACATTCCTGTGGGTCTATGTGGCCTGTGGTCCAGTACTTACAATCTCTGTTGTTGAGCAGACTGGTTTCCAGCAGCTTCACGGGGGGGTCCAGCTCGAAGCTCTCTTCTGAATAGTATCCAGTAGCAGGAAACTGTGCCAGGTGCTGCTCTAAGCACTTTACGTCTGTTAAATCATTTTAATCCTCACAACCACTGTATGAGATAGGTACAAATTCTATCCCATTTTGCGGATGATAACATTGAGGTACAAGTGATAAGTAACTAGCCTAAGGTTACATGGGCAGACCTGGGACCTGGATTCACATGTAGACAACCTGGCTCCTAATCACTATATAGTATTTTCTGTTGTTTGTGCTTTCAGAAGAAGAAAGGTCATTTTAAATTTTCGAGGAATATTTCAATGCTTTAGATGAGTACACTACTCTCGCTAGTTCTCGAAACAATCCGGGCTGACATTTTGGAAAGGAGGGGAAAAGGCCAGTTCTCTCATCAGGCTTCTCGGTCAAAGCTCTTCTGAAGTAAATGGAGCTGAAAGCCCCCATTGTGTAAACTCTCAGCTCACCCCTCCCCACAGGAAGAAGTCATAAGCAAGTCTTGAGTCTCCACATTAACTCAGAGTTTTATGGAGGAAACTCTTCATTAACAATGCATTGATTTGTGACCACACTTTTATAAAAAGAACAGCTTTCATAGAGTCCTTTGCAACTTTCTTCCTTTCTTTTCTTTCTTTCTTTCTTTCTTTCTTTCTTTCTTTCTTTCTTTCTTTCTTTCTTTCTTTCTTTCTTTCTCTCTCTCTCTCTCTCTCTCTCTCTCTCTCTCTTTCTTTCTTTCTTTCTTTCTTTCTTTCAAGTGTAGTGTTTTTGGTTACTTGCAAAGCACTAAAGAGGAGTTAACTTTTAGATGGGTACAAGGAATCTTCAGATGTGTTGCTGCTAGCACTTTTTTTCCCCCATTGAGTATAAGGGTGAAAAAAAAAATGTTACATTTCAGAGAGGATTATCAGCAAAGAGAGTTTCTTCTCAATTGATGGAACACACCAGATAGGGGAAAATCTTTCATCCAGTTCCGACTTTATTCCTTAGGATGAAAAAAAAAATCCTGTCTTATCTGAGAAAGAAAGTGAAAACTTGTCATTTTAGTCTTGTACTAGAAAACTTATAAATATGTTTGAGAGGAAGACAGAGCTGGGTAGAAATTTTTGCTCAGACAAGGGGAGAGCTTAGGCTTTAGTCACTCCCTTCCAGGAAAAGGAAGTGATTTTTTTGAGAGCCTACCATGGGCCAGACACAATCCATACATTATCTTACTTATTCTCACTCCATGAGGTTAAGTATTATTTTCCCCGAAGTGTTGGAAAGGTAGTCATTCTTAATTCCCTTCCACCTTATGTCTCCTTTCTTTGCCCCCAGACACTAATTATGACTTTAAAAAGAAGAACTACTTAGAGGCAACAATTTATTGGAAAGTGTGCAGGATGGAGGAAGGGAAGGTGGATGATTTTTCCTATGATTCTTTTAGCACATGAAATATGTGTTTTTATTTTACCTATGCATTTAGGTGGGATACAGGAGATCATGGGAGGTTCAACCCCATGATCCAACCCACCCTTTCACACCATCCCTGCCTCTATGGTAAGTCCAGACTGTGTATTTGACATTTCAGTGTCCTTCCTCTCCTCTGTATTCTAACTTTTTTTCTAGCCTGTGTTTTTGCCCTTACTCTCTTGGACCACCATGATGGTCTCTTTAGGTGGATCTCTTGCTTTCAATCTTCTCCACTTCCAATCCATTCTCCACACTGTAGCTGATTGAAACTGATGCTACACCTCTGCTTATTGCATTCCTTAAGTGGCGCCTTACTGCCTACACAAAGAGGTTGAGTAAAAAAATAAAACATGGCAAATCTCACCAAGGGCCAACTAATTAGTGTTACTGGGGGTGAGCTAAGCACCTGCCGTCTTTAAAGCTGCACAGGCTACGTGCATTCTTTTAAGAATCAGTGGCTCAGAGTGTCCAGGGTCCTTGGCATTACACCCAAGGCCCTCCATGATTTTGCCTGCACTCCGTTCTCCAGATTCACTTTTCAGCCCCATCCCCACCTTTTCTTATGCTCCAACCATGGCAGTATGCGTGCTATGCCGTGAATTTACCACGAAGATTCACCCTTCTCTGTGCTCCTTCTTTCTACCTGGATTGCTCTTCTTCCTTTTGGAAACCCGTGTTTAGTCTCAGCTCAGGCATTATCTCCCAATAGAAATGAGCACTCTCTCTTTTTTGGCCCCCATTGTACATCGTCTGTCCATCATCTGCAACACTGGTGCATTTATTTGTTCAAATGTCTGCCTTCACATGATAGATTTGGAGCACCTTCACATTTTGTAGTTCTGAGCATATAATATTTATAGCCAATGGTGTTTATCGAATAAAATGAGTACTTTTATTTTTCTTTTAAATGAGACAGGTTCTCACTTTGTCACCCAGGCTGGAGTGCAGTGGTGCGATCTTGGCTTACTGCAGCCTTGACCTCCGAGGTTCAACCGATCCTCCCACTTCAGCCCCCCAAGTAGCTGGGACTACAGGCGTATGCCACTGTGCCCAGCTAATTTTTGTATTTTTTGTAGAGGCGGGATTTTGCCATGTCGCCCAGGATGGTCTCGAATTCCTAGACTTAAGTCATCTGCCTGCCTCGGCCTCCCAAAGTGCTGAGTTTACAGCATGAGCCACTGTGCCCAGCCAAATAAAATGAATACATTTTACAGTTAATCCAAGAGCACACAGGACTCCAGGATTGTCTGAATCCCATGCTCTTCTGTTATGCTCCCAGCAAGAAACTGCGACATAGAAATATTAGGCAAATTGTTGACCACAGTGGAGTACCCTCTGTCTTAGCAGTGGGCCCAGAGAACTATCCCAATGCATATATACTTTAAAAAATATTAAAATCAGGCTGTGTAGACAATTGGTACCTCGCTTTTTTTTTTTTTTTTTTGAGATGGAGTCTCACTCTGTCATCTGGGCTGGAGTGCAGTGGCATGATCTTGGCTCACTGCAGCCTCTGCCTCCAAGGTTCAAGCAATTCTCTTGCCTCGGCCTCCCCAGTAGCTGGGATTACAGGCACCTGCCACTATGTCCAGCTAATTTTTTGTATTTTTACTAAACACTGAGTTTCACCATGCTGGCCAGGCTGGTATTGATCTCCTGACCTCGTGATGCACCCGCCTTGGCCTCCCAAAGTGCAGAGATTACAGGCATGAGCCACCATACCTGACCAGTACCTTGCTTTATATCACTATTAATATATTCTTGAGTGATTATTATTTTAAGAAATATTTATATAACTAAATATTATTCCATTATACTACAATCATATTTTAAATCTAGTGTTTTTGAAACAGTGGCTCACAACTCATTAATTGGTAGGTTTAGTGGATTGTAGTCAACATTTTAAAAAATGAAATTGTATGCATTATATGTAGATAAATTTTGTATTGTCTCATGAAGATTTTATTTCAGATCTCTCCACACACACACACATAAATGTATATTTGCTGTGTGGATATAAATGAATAGTGTAATTGGATTATAATACACCTTTTATTTCTTATTGAGGATCATAGTCAAAAAAGTTTGAAAGTTGCTGTTTTGAACATTCTTCAACAGGAGGAAATTTGGGTAATTATATTTTTTACTATTATAAATAACACTGTAATGGATTTCCCAGTGGATAATTTCTTAAGTTTGTTTCCTTAGAAAGGATAGATAGGGCAAATACTTGGGCCAGAGAATATGAGCTTTTAGTCCCCTGATACCTATTGCCAAATTATTTTCTAGAAAGATTATACCAAGTTGTACTACCGGTGACATCATATGTGCTCAGGTGAATTTTTTAGTACTGGGCCCTGACTAGTGAACATTCTCAGGCATTAGAGGAGGGAGGAATGCACATTCCAGGGCAGAGAAATCCGAATAATTAAGGAATTGAGACGGGGTTGTTGAAAGTGTTTATTAACTTTGATTACAGCAGGTAGTGTTGTTCATGGATAGTTGGTGGAAGAGAGCAGTAATACAGTCAAATAGTTTAGGGCCAGAGTTCAGGGGTTTATATGTACTGCTAAGTTTTTTTCCTTTTTTCTTGGGAACTGAAGCACCATATGGTTTGAAAGCAGAAAGTGAAGTGATGAGGCGAGCCCTATATTACAGAATGAGAAAGTGGAGGAGAAACTAAGTTTCATAAGTTAGCTGGGTGATTATTTCAATAATCCAGGCAAGAAATGCATGTGCCTGGGAACCCAGTCTTGCTTTCCAATGGAAAAATCAGATGACAAACTGCCCAGTATACTCCATGAGACTCTAGTGTGCTCCCTAGCCTCTAGCCCCAAGGCAGCGGTTGAAATCCTCTGATGGCCTGGGTTTGGTGATACTTCTGGAGCAATTTGATGATGGGATGGGACACAATCCAAGTACAGGGCCATTGAAAAACACACTTAAAAAATCACAGTATATTATTCTCAAAACTCAGCCATTTCTGATGGACAAAACTTGGAAACTATTAACTCGATTGGGGGGTGAGAGTCAGGGCAGGAAATCCCTTTGTGGATTGAAGATTCTGATTTGGATGACTATGAATGACTTTAATATTTGAATATGGCATTTATGAATAGTGGGGAAATAACAAGGGCTCAGGGAAAATGCAGGGATGCTTACTGCTAAATGTCTCCTCTGTTCTGTAGTTCTGTCTATTGAATAGAATCAGATATAAAATGGAAGATATATACCTCCATAAAGTGACTGAGGCAAACCTAGAAAGCTGAATTGTGCAAAGCCACAGTGCACACATTTTCACTGTTTTTCCTTTCTGCTTTGTTTTTCTCTGGATTTTATTTTTTCAACAAATATTTAAAATTTTTAAATATTTAAAACTACAAATTAACCACTTACTATGTGCCTGGGACTGTTCCAGGTGTGGAGTTGCAGAGATAAACCAAAGTCTGTCTCCTCAAATAAACTTACATTCTAGAAACCCTAACATAAATCATGAGTAGGATAGCGCTCTAGCAGTATCAAATCAGATACATGTGTGGCTCTCTAACCAGAAAGTTCTATTCTTTACCATTCTAGACTGTAGATAAATGGGAGCTTATGATTTTGCGGCTGAGACTATTGAATTGATTATTCTCTTTCAGTCAAAATCTACATAGTATGGAACACACATAAGTTATGCTAATATGCATATTAGACCCTGGTTCTTAACAATAGCAGGATGTGTTCTGGGATTGGATTTGGGAAATGCGGTACTTCCTTCAGCTGACCAGCTGTGTAATCTTAGTCGATTGACTTAACCTCTCTAGCTAGTTCCACTTTTCTAAAATGAATACAGTATGTGCCCTACTCATTATACAAGGTAGTTATAAATCTCAAGTGAGATTACAGATATTTTTAAAAAATTCTTTGAAAAGTACAAGGGGTAAAACAAATACAAGGTTACCATTATCCCCCATGTTTTTAAATAGTCCTAAAAAATGCTTGTCCAGCTATAAGGGCAACCAAGTTCATCATGATTGTTGATCTGAGAAGAGCAAAGAAGGTACAGAGAGGATAGTGTGCTGTCAGGGGCTGCTTTGCATCAAGAAGATCCAACTCAGGCATAGTCATAAGGACTTGGGGGATATCAATACAACAGAACAAGTAACATTTTTGGAAATTCTACTTTAACAGTCTGCCACTCTCCAGCAAATAGCATATAACTGTGTCCCAGAGACACTTCCTGGACGAATAGGGAGTCAAGGGGATGCAGTGGGAAGAAATATGCCGCAAAAACAATCATCTGCAATGTGACATGAAATGGTGCAATGTTTTTTGTTTTTCTTTTTGCTTTGTGGTGTTTTATCTAGGTTAAAATGTAGGTGATGTTATATGATGTGCGTTATACCTTTTCACTTTCTTGTTACTTTTAGATCTGGGGCATTGATTGTTCAGAAGCTGTAGGGTGACACTTACTGCAAATTATATGAAACTGCAACCCTTAAAAATTCAACATTTGGGTTGAATATTTGAAGTGTGATGAATTAGTAATGACAGATCCTACAAGCCCCACATAAAAATCAGTTTCACTGTGCCATGGAATACTCATTCCTCTTTAATTGATGTGCACCTGTAAATGGCAAGCCAGTTATAAAGTGTCCTTGAGTGCTCACACTGTGCCCTGTGCTGCCCCCAGGTGGTGTCGGAGGCAATGGGCAGACTGGGTGGTGCACTGGATTGGAATCATCAGATTGCCAGCCGTGGAGTTTCAGCCCTGCCACTCTCTAGCTCTCTAACTAAACCCTACCTTGGCTACACAACTGGATTGTTATGTGGATTAAATATCGTGTACGTAAAAACTCCATAAACTCTGTGCATAAAGTGGTTTTACTAAGATACTAAGCATTTTGCATATATTTATAGATCTAATTTACACCACAAGCCTGGTAAGTAAGTTGTCTTTTATCCATATGTTGAAGGCAAAAAAAAAAAAAAAAAAAAAAAAAAGCATAGGAAGGTTAATTGGCCCAACATCACAGATCACAGAGACAGTAAGTGGCAGAGCTGGGATTTGAATCCCAGCTTCAATACGGCTCCGTAGACTATGTTGTTATTCTTTATAGTATACAGTTTCTCTGTGTTATTTTTTATTGCTATTTAAATTATAGGAGTTCAGTGTCAGGAGAGTGCCGTGAGGACTGAGGTTACCTCTCAAAGGCAACTATAGTTGAATGAAGGAGCTGAGCCTACGATTACTCATCCTGAGCTTCAGAGCAAATGTGAGCTCCACAAGGGAAAAAGGACAGGGCATGTGGTCAAAATTAAATCTAAGCTCCAAGGGGCCGGATGGAGGAACAGGTTAGACCCTCAGAGGAATCTGGGATCTGGCCACAGGCATTGAGAAGCTGGCTAAATGGACTTGCATATTCAGAAGTGGGAATCCAGTGGAATTCCACTCCTGTGACACTACGATTATGGTGTAAGTAGAAAAAGAACTGGTCATCAAGGTGTGACTGGATAGACAGCTACTAATACCAACCTTCCTAATCTCCCTTGCCTTAGGATTGCATGGAATAGAGGGTCTCTGGGCTGTTTAAATCTACAAGTGGCAGTTAAATGGATGTATGTGATGTGTGCCACATCCCTTCTTTTGGAGACCCATCTTCCTTGATTCTGTGTGGCTCAGGTGGGGCTGAACAGCCTCCTCATCCTATCGTCAGGTCCAGAGAGGAACATATGGCCAGGTCTGAGCAACCGGAGCTTTGTTTGTCGAGCTATTGAAAACAATGTTGGTTAGACTTGGTTCCATTCCCCTGACCTCAGTAATTGATTCATGGATGATCACGTGACATCATCAGGCCCAATCAAGGCTATTGAAACTGCATTGTCTTTCCTTCTGTGACTGTGAGGTGTAAGCACAATATAAGTTGCAACTACATGTGGGCCATCTTCCCCAAAGTATCTTTTTGGAGAGGATGAGCCCAACGTACAAAGAAATGCAAAACTTAGCACACACCACACTATTTAAGTTCTTGGATCCAGCCCTACGTCAAGGGTCTAGCTTTAGATGTGCACTGTTTAATATGATTGCCATTGGCACATGTGGCTATTGAGCACATAAAATATAGCTAGGCCAAGTTGAGATGGCCAGAAATGTAAAATGCAACCAATTTTGATGAGTTTTGTATACAAATTTTCAAATGTCTCAATAATTTTAACATTCTGATTACATGTTGAAAGTGGAATAATTCTGGATATACTGAATTTAAAAAATACATTTCTAGAGTTAATTTTACCTTGACCTTTCAGCTTTCTAAAATGTGTCTACTAACAATTTTTAAACGACATGTGTGTCTCACACTGTGCTAGTGCTTCTCTAGAATTCAGAGACAAGAACCAGTCACCTTTTTCACTAATTCTAATGTGACTTGAGTTTTTGTCACTTGCAAATCACAGAGTTAGGACAGGCGCATATTGGGTCCCAGCTTGGGAGTTAGGAAGACACAGGACTGGGAAGCAGAGCCCTGCCTAAGTCATCAGGTGGAGATCGCAGAACATTTGGCTCTCCATGTAAGTAGCTTTTGTGACCTCCCAAATCACATTTCTTTTTCTCATTTTTCTTCTGAGTTCTAGGCACAAATTTCCAGATACCAGCTAGATCTTTCTCTTTATCCATTTCATTACCACACAGTCAATATGTGCATCAGCAAGCCTTCAGGTCCCTCTGCTCAACCGTACTCAAAGATTCAGTCATCCTTGGCCTCACCACCCTCCCCTGCCTTTTGATTTTCAATCAAAAGACTTTGGCGCCAGGATGAACTTTAAGTTCCTCTAGTTGGGTATAATCTCATTTCATAGATATAAAAACTCTTGAGTCAGAAAGCCAGTGGAATCATTCTCCATGCTCTTTGCCTGCCATGGGCCTTCCCCAGTGACAGAAGCAGGCAATTTCTTGATTTCTGCCTCTACCTTTCCCTGCCTCCTCTGACTTCTTTTATAGCTGCTTGGGTTAAATAATCTGCTTGATCGCACTGCCCCCTTGTGGCACCAACAAATGTTGATTAGTAGTGCTGAGCAGAGGAACCCAGGAAAAGTGGAGTCAAGGATTAGAAAAGCTATGTTATTTTTATCTCTGTTTGCTTATTTGTTGTTATGCAAGAAGAGGCATATATTTTGGACTCATTTACTTATCAAATTAGTATTAGAGAACAAGCCATATTGAATAAGTTAAAAATAACTTATACTTCAATGTTAAGGGTGAAAGAGAAGAAAGAAATAGAATCACTAGGAGTAAGCGATGAGGACAGACCTCAAGAGTGAGACAGAGAAAGAATAACAAGGATATTTTCAAAAGAGAGAGACAAGGGAAGATGCTGTGAGAAGCACAGAGACACACAGGAAAAGATACCTTTAAATGAAAAAAGCAATCATTGCAGAGTAAGGGTTCTGCAGAGGCCGGTGTTGTCTTCCTAAGCAAGATTTCTATAGGGTCAAGAGAAGGGCTGGGGTCCTTTCTGGGTGGTGATAAAATAAATGAGCCTGCTGAGGGAAATCGTGAAGAGGACTTAGGGAACTTACAGCTGAGACTCTGGACAAAGCTAGGCGGGCAGGGCAGGGTGGACAGTTTCAAGTACAACTTGATGTTCCCTCTCATAGCTCCTGAGACTTAGTGCCGAAGGGCTGTCTCTTAACTTCTTGTGGAAGGGACTGTAAGAGACTGAGGATAGAAGTCTCAGTCTCTGCTCTGAGGAGTACACTGTGGAAGGGTATACTATGGAAGTGTACACTAGAAGCCAGTGACAAAGCATGTCCCTCCTGTGTCGGACCATATTTGTCCGCTCCAGCTTCCATAACAATCTTCCATGGACTTGGTGGCTTAAACAACAGAAATTAATTTTCTCACAGTTCTGGAGGTTGGAAATCCAATACCAAAGTGGCAGCAGGGTTGGTTTCTGTGGAGGCCTCTCTTCCTGACTTGCATGTGGTTGCCTTTTCCTGCGCCCTCTCATAGCCTTCCTTCTATATGCACATGGAAGGAGAGTGATCTCCAGGGTCTCTTCCTCCTCTTATAGGGACACGAGTGCCATCAGATTAGGGGCCCACCCTTAAGACTTCATTTAAGCTTAAGTACCTCCTTAAAGGGCCTGTCTCCAAATACAGTCACATTTGGGGTAGGGCTTCCACATATGAGTTGAGGCAGGGGGTGCACAATTTATTCCATACCAGGACCATGTTAGAACATTGGAATCTTGGTGGTGAGAAAGCCTCTCCCACCTCCACAGTGTGGCAGGCACAGGAAAGAGCAGCAAAGCACCAAGGGATGGAGGGATGTGACAAGGAGGTAGCAAGGGGCCAGAGCAGGTGGCTAGGGGGATGAGGTCTGCTACTTCGGAGGTGGTCAGGTCCTCACATCATCTGCCATACAATAGTGATAGAAAGAACAGGGTAACTTCAGCCCTGGGGGGATCAGAGGTGGAATTTTCTCCATTACCATCAAGATGAACTTGTAGTGACTCTCCAGCACGGTGACCAACTCAAGAGTTCTGTCATGGAAAGGGAGGAGCTCTGGCAGAGTGGGGCTCTAGTATTTTCACTGGCAGAGGCTTGGTTTTGTTTCTAAAATTATTCATTCCTTTCTCAGGCTTTTGAGAGAGAATCCTCTGCACCACTGTCTTTTTGTCTCCCAGTCTGCTTTAATCCTCACCTGTCTATCAGCCCCCAGCCGTTGCTGTTTGTTTAACTTACAAGTGATGGGGGCCGATAGACAAGTGAGGATTGGCCAAGGGGAGTAGGAGAGAGAGAGAAAGAGTCAACCGTGACCCTGACCACAGCCGTGCCCCGCCCCAGCACACACAGATGAGCCCCACATAGATATGCTGATGAGCCTGAGGTACTTTCCAGAGCAGAGAATGTTCATCACCTGACCTGGTTTAGCGTTGTTGAAGTCCCTAATGCTAGGTGGTGTTTTCCCAGTCACCGTGTTGGGGGAACTGTGGCTCTTGATCCTTGCCCCTGAGATATAGATAGCATTGAACCAAATACTGGGATCTACTTTTGGGACTGGGAGTTCCTCTGCATTCACTCATGATGCACGAAGCTGGCATAAAACCAACTGGAGGACCCTCTCATGGTGAGAAGTGGTTAGTTCCAATTGCACCCAGAAACCAGCCTCTCCTCAAACCTGTGAGGAATGTAATGTAGCAGAATTATAATTAGTGTGATTACATATCAGATACAGTTGGTAGAAGAGGAGGAGCAGATGGTGACTAGGAGCTCACACTCAAAAGAGGCTAGGCCTTTTTGCAATTGGAAGAGGAGAGACCAGAAAGGGGCTGAGAACTAGTGAAAATAATCAAGTTGCCATTTAAGTTCAAACACCTTGAAGGTTCTGCCTAAGCCATTTAGAAAGCAGGCACATCCAGGCCAGTTTCACAGAGTTCAGTGTCCCCTGGCCAGTAGCCACCTTTAGTGGATATACGTAGCTACTTTGTCAGAGGCAATGATAGGAGAAGAGGCAGCAGGAAATTTTCGGAAGTGCAGCGTATCCACAACAAAGTAACTCGTGGACACCCCTAAGGCTTGTCTCTTCCCTCTCTCACATGCAGACCCATGAGCTAAAAGGTAAGCAAAGCCCGTTCGGTAGCAGAATGACCAGAGTTATCCACTGTACTCTGTGGAGGGTTTGCATCCAAGTGGCTAAGAACCACTGCGGAGCTGAGGCAGCAGGTGGAAGAAACAGGAGTTTTGAGATTTCCATGAGAGAAAAGTAAGGGAATCAGTATTGGGCATTTCAGAGGAGCTGTCCTGCCCAAATGTGAAAAGTAGAAACGGCCTTTCTGCCTTAGTGGTCAGTGAGCTCAGAGAAGAAGCTGAGCTCCTCTTTCCTGGGCAATCTGCTTCCCAGAGTTTTCACCTTCCGGAAGTCCCATTTGCTGTTGCTGTTGTCTGAGATAGAGCTGAAAGCCCAGTACTTTGGGGAGAAGGTTATTTCTTTTCAAGGTTTATGACAATTAGTTTTAGTGGTTGTTGGCTATCGCAGTGTTCAGAGTTTCAAGGTTAACATGCCTCTGGGTCACACTCCACATGCCACAACTCCTTATGAGACTGGCAGCCAGTCCTGGGTCTCTGAAATTGTGGCTGGTGCCTCTGAAGACACTTGTCTCCTGAGATTCAGCAGGCCAGATGGTTCTGCCTTTGCCTTACAATCACAGCAACCCCAGAGACTCGACTGACCTTTTGTTGCTTACTTGTATTGCAGGAGAAGCAATTCATCAGGACTTGCTCACAGAACTAAACTGTCACAGAATTTTACAAAGTTCAAATCCTTTTTTACTTTAGGGTAGGAGTTGGCATACCTTTTTTGTAAAGGATCAGGTAAAAAATAGTTTAGGCTTTGTGGACCAGTTTCTGTTGCAACTACTCATTTCTAACATTGTAGCATAAAAGTACCCGTAAACAATATGTAAATGAATGAACATAGCTATGTCCCAATAAAACTCTATTTACAAAAACAGGGAACTGGCTGGATTCAGCACACAGGCTATAGTTTGCTGACCCCTGATGTATGACATTAAAAAAGCAATGTGCTCTCTTTACCTGATGCCATCACCAGAACAACCTATATTCCATAATTACCAAGAGAGATGTGAGAAACTTGAAAATTGAATGTATTTTGGCTGGGCACAGTGGCTCACATCTGTATTCCCAGCACTTTGGGAGCCGAAATGGGAGGATGGCTTGAGCCCGGGAGTTCAGGATCAACCTGGGCAACATGGTGAAACCTCATCTCTGTAAAATATACAAAAATTGGCTGAGTGGTGACTCATGCCTATAATCTCAGTACTTTGGAAGGCCAAGATAGGGGGATCACCTGAGGTCAGGATTTCGAGACCAGCCTGGCCAACGTGGTGAAAACCCGTCTCTACTAAAATAACAACAACAACAAAAAACTAGCTGGGCATGGTTGTGGGTGCTTGTAATCCCAGCTACTTGGGTGACTGAGGCAGGAGAATTGCTTGAACCTGGGAGGTGAAGGTTGCAGTGAGCCGAGATTGTGCCAGTGCACTGTAGCCTGGGTGACAGAGGAAAACTCTATCTCAAAAAAACCAAAAGCCAAAAACCGAAAAACAGAAAATAAACATACTAAAATTAGCTAGGTGTGGTGGTGCACATCTGTAGTCTCAGCTACTCAGAAGGCTGAGATGGGAGGATTGCTTGAGCCCAGGATATGGAGGTTGCAGTGAGCTATGATTGCACCCCTGTCCTCCCACCTGGGCCACAGAGTGTGACCCTGTCTCAAATTTTATTTTATTTTTTAAATGTTACGGCTCACTAGGTTTTGGCCCTTGATAAGAAGTGGTGTGTGTTCCTGATCAATTAGTACTTGAAAGCCCTTTTAGAAAGAGTTACTGAACAGCACTCTAAGTGTGCTCCCTGTTGTTCTTTGTCAATAGAAAAGTCAAACAACGAGATTACATGCCTCTACCTTGTAAATATGGGCATAATGGAACAATCCAGCTCCAACCGTACCCTATTTATAAAATGAGTCTCAAAAAGGTTCCCAGGTAAAAATAGAAATAAGGATATCATGAACTATTTGTTCGTCATTTCTCTGTCCAGATATCTGTCCAATTCTGAGTGTGGGGTGTTGAAGTCTCCAGCTATTATTGAATTATGGCCTGTCTCTATCTTTAGCTCTAATATTTGCTTTATATATCTGGGTGCTCCAGTGTTGGGTGCATATATATTTATAATTGTTATATCCTTTTGTTGAATTTACTGCTTTATCATTATATAGTGACCTTGTCTCTTTTTAAAGTTTTGTCTTGAAATATGTCTTGTCTGATATAAGTATAGCTATTCCAGCTCTTTTTTTTTTGTTGTTTCTATTTGCATGGAATATCTTTTTCCATCCCTTTATTTTCAGTCTATGTGTGTTTTTATAGGTAAAGTGTGTTTCTTATGGGCAACAGATCAATGGGTCTTGCTTTTTAATCCACTCAGTCACTCTGTCTTGTGATTGTAGAGTTTAGTCCATTTACATTCAATGTTATTACTAGTAAGTTAGCACTTACTCCTGCCATTTTATTTGTTTTCTGATAGTTTTGTGGTCTTCTTTCTTTCCTTGCTTCCTGTCTTCCTTTTAGTGCAGGTGGTTTTCTCTGGTAGTATGCTTTAATTTCTTGCTTTTTATTTTTTTGTGTATCTGTTGTTTTAAATTTTATGGTTACCATGAGACTTACAAATAATAGAGTAGAATAATGGCTACCAGAGGCTGGGAAAGGTAGTGAGTGCGGGAGGTGGAGTGGAAATAGTTAGTGGGCACAAAAATATACTTAGAATGAATAAGATCTAGTATTTGATAGCATAACAGGTGACTAGAGTCAATAATAATTTATTGTACATTTAAAATAACTAAAAGAGTATAATTGGGTTGTTTGTAATAGAAAGGATAAATGCTTGAGGTGATGGATACCCCATCTACCCTAATGTGATTATTATGCATTGTATACCTGTACATGCTTATCTTTCTCATGGAAGATGTGCAGTTTTTCTTTTGGAAGGGTACAAAAAGACCTGGCTACACCTTTCTAGCAGATAACGATTACTTTCTAGTTGTTCAATTTAGTCCCATCAGAAGAACTCCTTATATGACAGTGCCAGGAGATCTAGGCCCCATTTAGGACATTTTTTTGGAGAATATCTCATACAGCATTTAACGTAAGTGTGCTGTGACCTAATCCAGAGCCCTTTACAGAAAATCTTCGGGTAATTAATTTCACTGGCCATGACTATAGTTGGTTCATTTTCTCCCTTTCAGCCCTCTAAGAATTATGGCGATTTCTTATCAAAGAAATAGTTAATTTGAAATTTTACTGGGAAACAACACACAACAAACATTAATTTCATATAGAGGCCCGAATGCCTTGTGTGGCCAACAGTGATGTTCTTTACCTTGTCCATGTGGCTGACACCTTAGCGAATATTTCCCGGGCCTCCATGGGGGCATCATCTAAGTCATCTGGAATCTATTCTTTTCTCCAACTCTACTGCCAAAAGCACATCTTTAGATCTTTAGTTGTTGTCTGGGCTCCTGGGTGTTACAGAAACCCACTGCTTACATCACATGGCTTTCTATTTAGGACTTAAAAGAGAAAGGAACTGCAGTTCCTTTTCTCTGTGTTACACTATTTTTGATTCTCTTAGTTTTTCTCCAGCTATTTTCTTCCACTCATGTATACAGTATTTCTTTTATGAACCAGCTGCCCTGCTCATTTTAAACTGAGATTGTTTTACCTAGTCAATTATTCAGCTTCTGCCCCTCTTTACAGTGCATTCCTACATTGTAGTCACATTGCATTATTAAATATTTTCATGATAAGCAATTCAGAGCAGTATTCAAAATTAAAAACATCCATCCTGAGCCAAATAGGAGCTCTAGTTTCTTGGAATGTGCTTTAACAATAATCTGATGTTTCTCAGAAGGTTATCAAATTCCAGTCTGAGTTTCTGAGTGGTAGATCTCTTTTTAGGATCCCAGCACCTAGTTACCGTCTTCTAATTTGCCATTGGTTCTTAGCAATTTGGTTCCTGCTAAAGCTTCTTTGATTGCAACAGCTGATTTTTTATTAGAAAGTCTTCCCTAACTTCTCTGTCTCTCCACACCTCTTTGAGATATAGGAGGAAGTTTGCTTCCTCCCTCGTCCATTAATTCTAGGTGAACTACATTGTACTATTGTATTAATTATAGTGGGCGTTTGTAATAATGCACCAAGCTTAGCATTGTGTAAATGAACAGGAAAATTCTCACTATTTTTGGAAGAATTTTAAAAATCTTACCCTTTGAGATGCTCTCTAGGATAATCTCAAAACCTTCATTATGCGCTTCTTAAGTAAAGGCATTGCCTTAAAAGAGCCCTATTTCTCATCTGCCCAAGTCTACCTTTTAAGTGACAAAATTGCAACAATAGTAAATGCATTGCTTCCTGTGTCCTCCAAGACTTCACAGCTCATATCTCAATACTTCAGTTTCTCAAGTGCAAAATGAGGATAATAGTTTACAGCATTTAAGATGTGAAGCACTTAGAACAGTCACTGAAACATTATTCAGTGCACATTAGCCACTATCACTATTTGAAATGTCTCATTGTTATATATATTTTAAAATACGTGCAAAGTCAACATTGTATTTAAGACTATTGCATTCCCCCAGTGCCGCAGTACCAGTAATTGAATTTGTGATTTAGGTTTCTCCAGGCAGAACCCAAGGCTATGACTGGGCTTTAATACCATCTAGATATCAGATTCCTGACCTGACTTGCTGAGTCTTACCTATCCTGTATTCTTTTTCAATGGTCTCTGCTTACCAATTGAGATAGCCTCTGATTTTACCTGTGCTCCTCCTCCTCTTTCTCTCTCAGCCACTGGTGAGTATTTACATGAGCTAAGATTTAGGAGGGCCGTAGGTCAGGAAGCTTTGTTGGCATTTAGTGGCTGATTCAAGTTTCCCCAGTGCCTGTCCCTTATAGCTGTGCTGAGTGCTCTCCTGGACCCTCCTCTCTGGTCACATCCTGTTCTAAGAAATGGTCAATTCAGATGTGATCTTAGTCTCATTGTTTTAGTCCATTTGTGCTGCTAATAACAAAATATGATAGACTGGGTAATTTATAAACAATAGAAATTTATTTCTTACAGTTCTGGAGGCTGGTCAGTTCAAGATAAAGGCACCAGCATTCATTGTCTGGTGAGGACCTTCTTGCTGTGTCCTCACATATTTGCAGGGCCAAAAAGGCAAAAAGACCCTAAGTCACTTCCCTCCAGATCTTCTATAAGGCACTAATCCATTTATGAGAGGAGAGCCAGCATGACTAATCATCTTCCTAAAGTCCCCACCTCATAACAACACCACCATAGGGATTAAGTTTCAACATATGAATTCTGAAAACATTCAGACAACAGCACTTAACATTTAAAAGTTGCTGAATTTCAAGGCCAAAAATTAATCTTATGTTTCAGAATATTATTCAAAAATCCATCACAAGCAGTTTAACTTCAATATGATATGGGAAGACCGATGGTCATTAAAAAGTTTGTTGTTAGAAGTCTTTACTATTTCCCAGATGACTGGAAATAATGGCCGTACACTAGAGTGACCCTATTACCAACTCACCCAAGTTAGTCTCAGTTTGTATTTGTAGCCTAGGAATTATTAATAGTGTCCCTCAATTACTCTCAGAGTGTCTTAATTTGGGCAATAAGTTTATAAGGTCACCACAGCTTGAAATGTTATCTAGTAATCATCCTCCAAATTATTTTATGTCAGGAGTTCACAATCTAACATCAGTTTTCCATAGATCTTCACATTCATATTACAGCTTTGTTGACTCTTTCAACATCTCTGTTTTAATAGCTCTGAGACAAAACTTCAGGAAAGTTATGTTGCTTATCTTAGAAACCTACCTTTCATGGTGAAAGGATAGAATGAAAATAGGATAGGACTCTCCACCACAGAAGAATAGAAAAATCTCTTCCTAGGTGATATCTTTTCCTGAAGCTTTCCTTGATTGCCCAAGACAAGAAAATAAATATTCTGTGATTATTTAATATAATGTATACTTATTATAGGAATACCATATCATATTCAAATTAATTTTGTCCTGTGACTATGCTCCTTGAAGATGGGAACTATTTTGTAATTATTTGCTCCTTGAAGGTGGTAACTATTTCATAAGTATTTGTGTTTTTCCAGGCCTCACACATGGCACATAGTAGATGCTAAAAAAAGTTTGTGAATCTGAATATTAGAACTCAATTGAACTCAAGACTATTTTTATCAACTCGTCTATTGATCAAAGTTGATTAGTATATACTAGAAGTTGCTGATTATAAAACAGACTAATCTGATGTGTTATTGGTCATGCAGGCCACCCACCCAGTTAATCCTTCTATCTACTATGTGTGAAACATTCTCTTCCTTCCACTTTATGTGGAGATAGGTGAAACTTTTCCTCTTTTCACTCTCTCAATAAGTCTGATAACTCCCTATGTTCCTGGTCATCTGATTCCAAGGAAACACTGTATTGGTTCATTCTCACACTGTTTTAAAGAAATACCTGAGACTGGGTAATTTATGAGGAAAAGAGGTTTAATTGACTCACAGTTCCACAGGCTGTATAGAAGGTATGACTGGGAGGTTTCAGGAAACTTACAATCATGGCAGAAGATGAAGGGGAAGCAAGGCACATCTTCCCATGGCAGAGCAGGAGAGAAAGGGGGGTAGTGTCACACTTTTAAACCATCAGATCTCATGAGAACTCACCCACTATCATGAGAACAACAAGGGGGAAATCCAGCCCCATGATCCAATCACCTCCCACGAGGTCCCTCCTCCAACACTGGGGATTATAATTTGATATGAGATTTGGGTGGGAACACAGACCTAAGCGATACCATTCTGCCCTTGATCCCCACCCCCCAAATCTCAAGTCCTTCTCACATTTCAAAACCAATTATGCCTTCACAACAGTCCCAAAAAATCTTAACTCATTCCAGCATTAACCCAAAATTCAGGTCTAAAGTCTCATCTGAGACAAGCCAAGTCCCTTATGCCTATGAGCCTGAAAATCAAAAACAATTTAGTTACTTCCAGGATACAGTGGAAGTACAGGCACTGGGTAAATGCTTTCTTTCCAAATGGGAGAAATTGGCCAAAACAAAGGGGCTACAGGCCCCATGCAAGTCCAAAGCACAGAAGGACAGTCATTAAACCTTAAAGCTCCAAAATAATCTCCTTTGACTCCGTGTCTTACATCCAGGGCACAGTAATGCAAGGGGTGGGCTCCCAAGGACTTGGGCAGCTCTGCCTCCATGATCTGAAAGGTACAGCCCCCTAGGTTGCTTTCATGAGCTGGCATTGAGTGCCTGTGGCTTTAATGCTGGATCTACTATTCTGTGGTCTATAGGATGGTGGCCCTCTTCTCACAGCTCCACTAGGCAGTGCCCCAGTGGGGACTCTGTGTGGGGGCTCCAACTTCACATTTCCTCTCTGCACTGTCCTAGTAGAGGTTCTCCATGAGGGTTCTGCCTCTGGAGCAGACTTCTGCCTGGACCTCCAGGCATTTGCATACATCCTCTGAAATCTAGGCGGTGGCTCCCAAGCCTCAACTCTTGTCTTTTGTGCACCCACAGGCCCAACACCTTGTGGAAGCCACCAAGGCTTGGGGCTTGCGCCCTCTGAAGCAAGGTCTGTAGCTGTACCTTGGCCCCTTTTAGCCATGGCTGGAGCTGGAGTGGCTGGGACTCAGAGCACCAGGTCCTGCAGCTCACAGAGCAGTGGCGCCCTGGGCCTGGCCTGGAAAACCATTTTTCCCTTCTAGGCCTCCAGGTCTGTGATGAGAGGGGCTATCACAAAGGTCTCTGAAATGACCTGGAGTCATTTTTCCCATTGTCTTGGGTATTAACATTTGGCTCCTCTTTATTTATGCAGCTTTCTGCAGCCTTAAATTCCTCTCCAGAAAATGGGTTTTTCTTTCCTACCACACAGTCAGGCTGCACAGTTTTTCAACTTTTGTGCTCCGCTTCCCTTTTAAATGTAAGTTTCATTTTCAGACCATCTCTTTGTGAATGCATATGAGTGTATATTGTTAGGAGCAGCCAGGCCACATCTTGAACACTTTGCTGCTTAGAAATTTCTTCTGCCAGATACCCTAATTCATCTCTCTCAACTACAAAGTTCTACGGATCCCTAAGCAGGGCACAATGCCACCAGTCTCTTTGCTAAAGCATAGCAAGAGTGACCTTTACTCCAGTTCCCAATAAGTTCTTTATCTCCATCTGAGACCACCTCAGCCTGGACTTCACCGTCCCTATAACTGTCATCGTTTGCATCGTTTGGTCACAACCATTCAACAAGTTTCTAGGAAGTTCCAAACTTTCCCTCGTCTTTCTGTCTTCTTCTGGGCCCTCCAAACTGTTCCAACCTCCGCCTGTTACCCAGTTCCAAAGTTACTTCCATGTTTTCAGGTATCTTCATAGCAATGCCCCACTTCTCTGGTACCTAGTCTCTGTATTAGTCTGTTCTCACACTTCCTTAAATAACTACCTGAGACTCCATAATTTATGAAGAAAAGAGGTTTAATTGAGTCACAGTTCCATAGGTTGTATAGGAAGCATGACTGGAAGGCCTCAGGAAACTTACAATCATTGTGGAAAGTGAAGGGGAAACAAATACATTTTATTATGGCAGAGCGGAGACAGAGAGCAAAGGGGGAGCTGCTACACACTTTTAAACAACCAGATCTCATGAGAATTCACTATAATGAGAATAGCAAGGGAAAAATCCACCCCCGTGATCCAATCACCTCCCACCAGGTCCCTCTTCCAACACTGAGGATTCCAATTTAGCATGAGATTTGGGTGGGAACACAGAGAAAACCCATATTCAACACCTGCCTTGGCCAGGAATATTTAGTAATGTCCACTTATGGACTGTAACCAATTCTAGAGAGACATCCCTCTAAAACCCACAAGCAGTCAATAACTTGGATAAGGAAGGTGATACTAGGTTACTCCAGCCAGAGTCATGAGTCTGAGATAATAGCTGGTCTTGACAAAACAGAATGATCCAATAAAGAAAAACCAATTAGAACTTGTTCTTAGAATAATTCTCATTCCCTGTCTGTAATTCTGTTAAAATATTTGAAAGTGGTTTCTCACATATGGTGTTTAGACTCTGTGGATTTGAATGACCCAAGCTATTCTTATCTTGCTTTACAATGAAGAATTGAGATTTAGGCATGTAGTTGGATAAAAAAGAATGTTTCAAAATCCAAAGTGACTATAGCAGTTTCCGCCTTTTAAGTGGGGTAGAGATGACATACTTCATATCAGAGAAAAATTATGTGTCTGTACAACTTCTTTCTACTCACAGAGGCCAGAAGGAAAGAAAGACAGGAAAGGATGAAACTTCAAAGTCACCGCAAGTTTTTCTGGGGTACCAAAGGTTGAGAGCAAGAGTAGATAACTCTTTTATTGGAGGACATAAATGAATCTTTACATATGCAAATGTGAGCCTAGAGCCTGGTTGTGGGTGGAGAACTAAATTAGTCTGAAAATTAAAATGAGAGGAATTGAGATGAGAGATTTGAGAAAAAGAGGTAGTCAAGCAACAGTCAAGATGGTCCAAAAAGACTGAGCATGGTGGCTCATGCCTGTAATCTCAGCACTTTGGGAGGCTGAGGCTGGCAGATCACTTGAGGTCAGGAGTTTGAGACCAGCCTGGCCAACATGGTGAAACTCTGTCTCTACCCAAAAATACAAAAATTAGCTGGGTGTGGTGGTTGGTGCACACCTGTAGTCCCAGCTACTTGGGAGGCTGAAGTGGAGAATTGCTTGAACCCAGGAGGTGCAGGTTACAGTGAGCTGAGATTGCACCACTGCACTCCAGCCTAGGCAACAGAGTGAGACCCTGTCTCAAAAATAAAATAAAATAAAATAAAATAAATAAAAAATATGGTTCAAGGACTTCTAAATTTAGGGGCACCTAATATGCAATTATAAAGTATAGGCATTGCTTCTGTATAAACCCCTCCACTGTACCAAATCTGTAATAAAACCTGTTATTCCTACCATGCTTCTTCTGGGAGACAAAGAAGTAACAGTATTCAAAATCTAGATTGTCTGCATTGATTATAGTAGAGCTTCTTAAACTTTAATATGCATGAAAATCACTGGGGATCTTGTTAACCTTGCAGATTTTGATCTAGTAGGTCTGAGGTGGGAAAGTCTGCATTACTGACAAGACCCAGGGATTACCAATACACCAATCTCAAGACCATACTTCAACTGTCAAAGAGAGAGGCAAGAATCACAGGCATGAGAAATGCAGGAGAAACATCATGTTCAGCAGATTGAGAAACTTAGAATACAAAAATCTTTGAGAGCATAAACCCTAGAGATTCTCAGATATCTTGCAGTAAAGTATTACACTACCCACAGAGCTCATGAAAGAAGGGTGGAGCCACTTCTACTAAATCTCAAATGACAGGGAGAGGGAAGCTAATATCTGAGTTATAGGCACCTGAATTACATTTTGTGTTTTAGGATTGGAATTTTCTTGACTTGGTTTTCATGGTCATTTTCCCTTTTGTTGCTTTTTTGCCAATCCTCTGCTGTTTCTTCTTTTCTTTTCTCATTCTGGTCTGCATTTTGCTCGCATGCAATGCACAGTTTCAACTGGAATCTGAGGAAGAAAAGTCAAACTTGCCCTGAAAGTGTCACCCCTAATTAATATCCTAGAAGGCCACCCTTTCATTAGTATTCAGACCTTGTTTCAGCCCAGATCATTAATGGACTTTTTTCTCTGAGGATGATAATTATGCGTGATGCTGATGTTCCCTGCAAGTCTAGGGATCTGAAGAGCTTTATCACTGTGGCGGGCTCATTGGAGAGTTAAATGGCATGACTGAAAGCTGTTCTACCATGAAAACATCTGACACTGTAAGCAAAGTTTCAGCCATTACCAAAGCTGATGTTGCTGTAAAACCTCATGTGAGGTTCATGTAATTTCTGACAGCATGAGACTGTTAGATCTGCCATTTGCTTGAGTAGTATCTGATGAACACTATCTGTTGTGCTCAGCTTCTCTGTTAAATCACCCGTGGGTATAAGTGCAACAAAAATGAGAGTTCCTCCTCTAAAAGCAATATTAATCTAGATGTTCTGTATTCTGACTTAGTTAATATGACCTCTGAAATTGTAAATCACATGATGCCATAGTCTGAATGTTTGTGTCTTCCCCCAAAATTTATATGTTAAAATTCAAATCCCCAAGGTAATGATAACAGGAAGTGGGACCTTTGGGCTGTGATTAGATTATGAAGGCAGAACTATCATGATTGGGATTATTGCCCTTATAAAAGAGACCCCAGTGACATAAGCATCATGATGGCTAACTAGAATCTCCTTGAGCTCATCTCTCTCACAAAGCCAGAGCAATGAATAAACAATTATTTTAATAAAAATAAGAGGGAGAGTGCTGGAGTATATCATAAGAGTTTTTAAAAAAAACAAAACAAAACTCTAAAGAGCGTAAAAAATTGAGATGGTCACATAGAAAACAGCAGGAAATGCTGGGCCTCCACCACCCCATTTCCCAAACAGGATCAGTTGGGAATGAGAAGGAACTTCTCCCTGTGGTGATGAGGTAAGCAAGATAATCCCAGCAACCCCCATCAACATCTTGGACACCTACAGATTTCACCACTGGGGTCTCCTGCAGCTTTAGCTATTCAAGGTCTTTTGTGATTCCATATAAATTTTAAGAAAACAATCTCATTTACAATAACTACAAAAAATAATTAAATATCTAGAAATAAATGTAACAAAGGAGGTAAGTGGTTTCTACAAGGAAAACTGTAAAACACTAGTGAAAGAAATTGAAGAGGACACAAAACAAAAAATGGAAAGATATATTCATAGATTGGAAAAATATTGTGAAAATGACCATACTACCAAAAGTTATCTACAGATTCAATGGAATCCCTATCAAAACACCACTGACAGTCTTCACAGAAATAGAAAAAAGCAATCTTAAAATTTATATGGAACCACTAAAGACCTTGAATAGCCAAAGCAATTCTAAGAAAGAGAATAAAGCTGGAGGCCTCATACTATCAGACTTTAAAATATACTACAAAACTATAGTAAGCTGAACAGCATAGTACTGGAATAATAATACGCCCATAGACCAGTTGAAGAGAATACAGAAGCCAGAAATAAATCCATTTATTTACAGCTTACTGATTTTTGATAAAGTTGCCAGGAACATACATTGGAGAAGAAATAGTATCTTCGATAAATGGTGCTGGTAAAACTGGACATTCATATGCATAAAAATGGAACTAGACCCATATCTCTCAGCATACACAAAAATTAACCAAAATGAATTAAAGACTTAATTGTGAGACCTGAAATGATGAAACTACTAGAAGAAAACATAGAAGAGAGATTTGTCAGGAGGAAGATAGTAGAATAGAAGGATCCGCCAATCATCCTCCCCTCAAGGACACCAATTTAACAACTATCTACACAGATGAAAACACCTTCATAAGAACAGAAAATCAGGTGATCCCTCATGGTACCTGTTTTTAACTCTGTATCACTGAAAAAGGCACTGAAGAGGTAGAAAAAACAGTCCTGGAGTGCAACTCCACCCCTTTCCCACCCCTGGCAATGGCAGGTGGTGCCCAGAGTAGCTCTGGAGGATAAGGGAGGGAGAGTACAGCAACAGTGAGACATCGAATTCAGTGCTGCCCTGTTAGAGCAGAAAGGACAACCGGACCAAACTCAGCTGAAGCACGTGTAGGGAGGGAGCATTGAAACCAGCCCTAGCCAGAGGGGAATCGCCGAGAAGCAGTCTGAACTTCAGTGCCCACAAACATTGCTACCAAGGGCCAAAGTGCTCTCAGTCTGTAAATAAACTTGAAAGGCAGTCTAGGCCATAAGGCTAGATGAGTCCTAGGGCTGAACCTGGCCCAGAGACAGTGGACTGGAGTGGCACGTGACCCACTGAGACACCAGCCGGGCAACTATGGGAGTGCTGGCATCACTTCTCCCCTTACCCTAGGCTGCATGGCTTGTGGCTCCAAGAGAGACCCCTTCCTTCCGCTTGAAGAGAGGAGAGGGAAGAGTGGGGAGGACTTTGTGTTACATCTTGGATACCAGCTCAGCCACAGCACAATAGGCCACCAGTCAGAGCCATGAGGTCCCCGTTCCAGGCCCTAGCTCCCAGACGACATTTCTAGACACAACTTGGGCCAGAAGGGGACCCACTGTCTTGAAGGGAAGGGCCAAGTCCTGGCAGCGTTCATCATCTGCTAACTGAGGAGCCCGTGGGCCCTGAAAAACCAGCAATGATACCCCGGCACTACTTCAAGGGCCTTGGGTGAGACTCTGAGACTTACTGGCTTCCGCTGAGACTCAGCATATTACCAGCTGTGGTGCTACCAGATAAAACTCCTTCTGCTTGTGAAAGGCAGAGAGAAAAGTAAAGTGGACTTTGTCTTGCACCTTAGGTACTGGCACAGATACAGAGGGGTAGAGCACCAAGTGACCTCTTGGGGTCTCCAATTCCAGAACTTGACTTTTGCACAGCTTCTCTGGACCTGCCCTGGGAAAGAGGGGAGCCCATTGCCCTGAGGGGTGAGTTCCAGGCCAAGCAGCATTCACTACAAGCTGAGTTAAGAGCCCTAGGGCCTTAAGGAAACATCGGCAGTACTCCTTGTGGCCTGGGGTGGCAGCAGTAGTCTGGCAGTACTCATCGTGACCTGGGGTGAAGCTTCTCTGCCTTTGGAAAGGGGAGAGAAGAATGGGAAGGACTGTGTCTTGTGGGTTTGAGTGCCAGCTCAGCCACAATACAACAGAACACCAGGTAGACTTCTAAGGTTTTTGATCCTAGTCACTGATTGCCAGGCACCTCTGGACCCACCCAGGGCCTGACAAAACTTGCTACCCTGAAGGGAAGGATACAGGCCTGGCTAGCCTCACTATCTGCTGAATATAAAGCCCCAAGGTAGCAAAGAGGGAGTAGCCAGAGAGTAGTTGTAGCAGGCCTTAGGGGAGACCCAGTGCTGTGCTAGCTATAGGTTTGACCCAGCACAGTCATAGTGGTGATGGCCACAGGGGTGCTGTGTCACTCCACCCTCAACTTTAGGTGGCTTGAAACAGAGAGATTCTGTTTGTTTGGGAGGACATAAGGGAAGAGAACAAGAGTTTCTATCTGGTAATCCAGAGAATTCTCATGGATCTTATCCAGGACAACCAAGGATATACCTCTAAGAGTCTACAAGAACCACAGTGTTACTGGGTTTGGGGTACCCCCTAAGTAGATACAACTTAGATCACAACACCCAAGTCCTTTTAAATACCTGGAAAGTCTTTTTAAGAAGGACGGGTACAAGTACAAGACCAGACAGTGAAGACTAAAATAAAAACCTGACACTTCAATGCCCAGAACCAAAGAACATCTACCAGCATCATCACCATCCAGGAAAACATGACTTCACCAAATGAGCTAATAAAGGCAGCAGGCACCGATCCTGGAGAAACAGATATGCGACCTTCCAGACAGAGAATTCAAAATACATGTGCTGAGGAAGCTAAAAGAAATTCAAGAAAACACAGAGAAGGAATTCAGAATTCTATCAGATAAATTTAACAAAGAGATTGAAATCATTTAAAAGAATCACGCAGAAATTCTGGAGCTGAAAAATGCAATTGGCATACTGAAGAATGCATCAGAGTCCTTAAACAGCAGAATGGCTCAAGCAGAAGAAACACTGGCTGAGCTTGAAGACAAACAATTTGAAAATATACAGTTTTCCTTGTTTTCATATGATATGATCTTGTATTTAAAAAAACCTAAAGCCTCCACACACAAAAAAACTATTAGAATTGATAGACAAATTCAGTAAATTAGGATACAAAATCAACATACAAATATCAGTAACATTTCTAAATGCCAACAGTGAACAATCTGAAAAAGAAATCATAAAAGTAATCTCATTTGTAATAGCCACAAATAAAATTAAATAACTAGGAATTAACCAATGAAACTAAAGATCTCTATAGTAAAAACTATAAAACTTGACAAAAGAAAGTGAAATGGACACCAAAAAATGAAAAAATATTTTATGGTTATGGATTGGAAGAATCAATATTGTTAAAAAGTTTATACTACCTGAAGCAATCTACAGATTCAATGCAATCTCTGTCAAATGCCAATGACATTCTTCACAGAAATAGAAAAAACAATCCTAAAATGTATACAGAGCAACAAAAGACCCAGAATAGATAACGCTATCCTAAGCAAAAGGACAAAGCTGGAGGAATCACAATACCTGACTTCAAATTATACTGCAGAGGTATAGTAACCAAGACAGCATGCAACCGGCATAAAAACAGACACATTGACCAGTGAAATAGAATAGAGAACCCAGACACAAACCCACACAATATACAGTGAACTCATTTTTGACAAAGTGCCAACAACATACACTGGGGAAAAAGTCTATTCAGTAAATGGTGCTGGGAAAATTAGATATGCATACCCAGAAGAATGAAACTAGACCCCTATATCTCACCATATACAAAAATAAAATCAAAATGGATTAAAGACTTAAATCTAAAACCTCAAACTATGGGACTCCTAGAAGAAAACATTGGGGGAAATCTCCAGGATACTGTCTGGGCAAAAATTTTTTGAGTAATACCCCACAAACACAGACAACCAAAGCAAACATGGCCAAATGGGACTGTATCAAGTTAACAAGCTTCTGCACAGAGAAGAAAAACAACAAAGTGAAGAGACAAGCCACAGAATGGGAGAAAGTATCTGTAAACTATCTACAAGAGACTAATAACTAGAATATATAAGGATCTCAACCAACTCTGTAGGAAAATATCTAATAGTCTGTTCAAAAAATGGGCAAAAGTTTTGAATAGACATTTCTTAAAATAAGAAATGCTGTACAAGTGGCAAACAGACATGAAAAGGTGCTCAACATCATTGATCATCAGAAAAATGCAAATTAAAACTACAATAAGATATCATCTGAGCCCAGTTAAAATGGCTTATGTTCAAAAGACTTGCAATAACAAATGCTGGTGAGGGTGTACACTGGAGGCTCCTCAAAAAGCTAAAAATAGAGCTACCATGTGATCCAGAAATCCTACTGCTGCATATATACCAAAAAGAAAGAAAATCAGTTTATATAAAAAAAACTTCCCTCCCATGTTTTTTGCAGCATTGTTCACAATAGTCAAATTCGGAAGCATCCTCAGTGTCCACCAACAGATGGATAGATAATGAAAATGTGGTACATATACACAATGGAGTACTATTCAGCCATAAAAATAATGAGATATGTCATTTTTAATAACATGGATGGAACTGGAGATTATTACAAGTGAAACAAGGCAGGCACAGAAAGACAAACATAACATGTCTTACTTATTTGTGGGGTGTAAAAATCAAAACAATTGAACCTATGTACATAGAGAGTAGAGGGATGGTTATCAGAGGCTGGGAAGGGTAGTGGTGGGCTGGGCGCCAGGTGGGGATGGTTAATAGACACAAAAAATTAGTTAAAAAGAATAAGACCTATTATTTGACAGCACAATAGAGTGACTACAGTCAATAATAACTTAATTGTAAATTTAAAAATAAAGAGTGTAATTGGATTATTGGTAACATGAAGGATAAATACTTGAGGGGATGGCTACATCATTGTCCATGATGTGATTATTTCACATTGCATGCCTTTATCAAAACATCTTATATACCACATAAATATATACATCTTCTGTATTAGTCTGTTTTCACACTGCTGATAAAGACATACCCAAGACTGGGAAGAAAAAAGAGGTTTAATTGGACTTACAGTTCCACATGGCTGGGAAGGCCTCAGAATCATGGTGGGAGGCAAAAGGCACTTCTTACATGGCAGTGGCAAGAGAAAATTAGGAAGATGCAAAAGCAGAAACCGTTGATAAAGCCAAGAGCTTTCATGAGACTGATTCACTACCATGAGAACAGTATAGGGGAAACTTTCCCCATGATTCAGATTATCTCCCACCAAGTCCCTCCCACAACACGTGGGAATTTTGGGAGTACAATTCAAGATGAGATTTGGG
Organism: Theropithecus gelada; assembly: GCF_003255815.1. NCBI lineage: Eukaryota > Metazoa > Chordata > Mammalia > Primates > Cercopithecidae > Theropithecus > Theropithecus gelada. Next base: position 38,786,165 of record NC_037669.1, on the reverse strand, counting down.
TGGGGACATAGAGCTAAACAATATCACCTACTATGTACCTACAAAAAAAAAAAAAAGAAAGTATGGGAGAAATGCTTCAGGACATTGGTCTAGGCAAAGGTTTTTATGGTTACAGCTTCAATAGCATAGGCAATAAAAACAAAAACTACAAATGGGACTGTATCAAAGTAAAATGGTTCTTGCACAGCAAAACAAATAAACAAAAAATCAACTAAGTGAAGAGACAACATGCAGAGTTAAAGAAAATATTTGCAAACTCTTCTTCCAACAAGGGATTAATATTTAAAATATGCAAGGAACTCAAATGACTCAACAGCAAAAACCCAAGTAATTTGATTAAAAAATGGGCCAATTATCTGAATAGACATCTCTTAAAAGAAGACATACAAATGATGTATACTAACAGGTATATGAGAAACTGCTCATCAGTAATCATCAGGGAAACACAAATCAAAGCCATAATGAGCTATCATCTCACCCTAGTTAGAATGCCTATTATCCAAAAGACAAAAAATAACAAATGCTAGTGAGAATGTGGAGAAAGGAGAACTCATACACTGTTGATGGGAATGTAAATTGTTACAGTCATTATGAAAAACAGTATGGAGATTCCTCAGCCAAACTAAAAATAGAACTACTGTATGATCCAGCAGTCCCATTACTGGGCATATATCCAAAGGACAGAATGTCAGTATGTCAAAAAGGTATCTGCATTCTCTTGTTTATTGCAGTACTATTCACAATAGCCAAGATATGGAATCAACCTAAGTGCCCATCAACAGATAAATTGATAAAGAAAATGTGGTGTATATACACAATGGAATATTATTCAGCCATAAAAAGAACAAAATTCTGGCATGTGTGACATTACATTAAGTGAAATAAGCCAGGGACAGAAAGAAAAATATCTCATATGTGGAAGCTAAAAAAGTTGATCTCATAGAAGTAGTGAGTAGAATAGTGGTTTCCAGAGGTAGGGAAGAGTGGGGGTGGGAAAGGATAGCCATAGGTTGGTTAATGAATACAAAAGTACAGCCAGATAAGGGGAATAAGTTTTAGTGTTTTATAGCACCATAGGGTGACTATAATTAACAATTTATTTTTTATTTTTAAATAGCTAGAATATTGGATTTTGAATGTTCCCAACATAAATGCTTGAGGTTATCGATATGCTAATTACCCTGGATTGATCATTACACATTGTATACATATATCTGTATCCCATAAATATATACAATTACTATATTTTAATTGAAAATAATAATAAGACAAAAAAGGGTCCTAGAGAGCTAGCTAATCCCACGTGAGGACACAGTGAGAAGGCACCACTTATGAATCAGGATATGAGACCTCCCTAGACACCAAATCTGCCACCACTCTGATCTTGGACTTTCGAGATCTACAGAATTGTAAGAAATAAATTTCTGTTGTTTATAAGATACCCAGCCCATGATGTTTTGTTACAGTAGCTGAAATGAACTAAGATTCATGATGTTTCCCAAAACCTCATTTTTTTCTCAGCCTTTCATTCTGTTGACCATTTTCCTCCAATCTAACATTTTAAAGCTTCACATAGATCAAAGAACTTCTACATATACAGGAGTATCTCAGAGATACTGACTTCTCAGTTTTAGACCACCACAGTAAACTGAGTATCACAATAATATGTCACACACATTTTTTTTTGGTTTCCCAGTATATATAAAACTTACATTTACACTATATTTTAGTCCATTCAGTGTGCAATAGCATTATGTCTACAATAAGAATGCAGATACTGTAATTAAAAATACTTAATGGCTAAAAAATACTACAATCATCTGGGACTTCAGTAAGACCTAACTTTCTGCTGGTGGAAGGTCTTGCCTGAGAGTTGATGACTGCTGGCTAATCAGGGTGGTGGTTGCTGAAAGTTGAGGTGACTGGCAATTTCTTTAAAAAAGGCAATGGTGAAATGTGCTGCATTAATGGTTATTTTCACAAAAGAGTTCTCTGTAGCATGCAATGCTGTTTGATAGCATTTTACCCAAGTAGAACTTCCTTCGGATTTGGAGTCTTTTCGCTCAAACTCTGCTACTGCTTTATCAACTTTTATCTAATATTCTCAATTATTTGTTGTCATTTCAACAATGTTCAGAGCATCTTCACCAGGAGTAGATTATATATCAAGAAACCACCTTCTTTCCTTATCCATAAGAAACAACTCCTCATTTCTTAAAGTTTTATCATGAGGTTACAGAAATTCAGTCACATCTTCAGGTTTCACTTCTAGTAGTTTTCCTGCTATTTCCACCACATTTGCAGTGACTTCCTCCACTGAAATCTTGAACCCCTTACAGTCACCTGTGAAGGTTGAAATCAACTTCTTCCAAATTCCCATTAGTTTTGGTATTTAGACCTCCTACCGTGAATCACAAGTGTTCTTAATGGCATTTGGGATGGTGAATCATTTCCAGGAGGTTTTCAATTGACTTTGCCGAGATCCATCAAATGAATCATTATCTATGGCAGCTATTGCCTTATAAAATATATTTCTTAAAATGTAAGACTTGAATGTAAAACTTACTCCTTGATCCATAGACTGCAGAATGGATGGCATGAAACAACATTAATCCTCTTGTACATCTCCATCAGAGCTGTTGGGTTACCAGGTACATTATCAATAAGTAATAATATTTTGAAAGGATTCTTTTTTCTGAGCAGCAGATCTCAACATTTGGCTTAAAATATTCAGTAAACCATGTTTCAAAGAGGTGTGTTGTCATCTGAGGTTTGTTGTTTCATTTACAGAGCACAGAGTAGATTTTACATAATTCTTAAGGGCTTAAGGATTTTTGAAATGATAACTGAACATTGGCTTCAACTTAAAGTCATTAGTTGCATTAGCTCCTAACAAGAGAGACAGTTTTTTGAAGCTTTGAAGCCAGCTATTGCCTCCTCCTTTCTAGCTATGGAAATCCTAGATGGCATCATTTTTCAGTGGAAGGCTGTTTCAGCTACATCAAAGATCTGTTGTTGAGTGTAGCTGCCTTTATTAATGATCTTAGTTATTTCTCCTGGATAACTTGCTACAGCTTCTCTATCAGTACTTGCTGTTTTGCTTTACACTTTTATGTTATGGGACAGCTTTTTTTCATGAAACTCATTAACCAACTTCTGCTAGCTTCAGACTTTTTTTCTTTAGCTTCCTCACCTCTCTTGGTCTTCATAGAAATGAGGAGAGTTACGGTCTTGTTCTAGATTAGGTTTTGGCTTAAGGGACTGTTTGCTTATTTGAACTTTTATCCAGACCATTAAAACTTTCTCCATATTAGCAATAAGGCTTGATATGGTTGAGCTCTGTGTCCCCACCCAAATCTCATCTCAAATTCTAATCCCCACATGTCAAGGGAGGGACCTGGTGGGAAGTGATTGAATGATGGGGGCAGTTTCCCCCATGCTGTTCGCATGATAGTGAGTGAGTTCTCACAAGATCTGATGGTTTAAAAGTATCAGTTTGCCCTTCACTCTCTCTTTCTCCTGCCATCATGTAAAACATGCCTTGCTTCCCCGTCACCATCCACCATGATTGTAAGTTTCCTGAGGCCTCCCCAGCCATGTAGAACTGTGAGTCAGTTAAATTTCTTTCCTTTATAAATTACCCAGTCTCAGATCTTTCTTTACAGCAGTGTGAAAACGAACTAATACAGGGCTGTTTCCCTTTCTTATCATTTGTGTTTCCACTGGAGTAGTACTTTTAATTTCCTTCACTAGTTTTTCCTTTTCATTCATAACTTGGCTAACTGTTGGTATAAGAGGCCAAGATTTAGGCATAGCTTGGCTTTGACATGTGTTCCTCATTAAGCTTAATCACTTCTAGCTTTTGATTTGAATTGAAAGATGTGTGACTCTTCTTTCACTTCAACACTAAGGTAATTGTAGGGTTGCTAGTTGATCTAATTTCAATATTGTTTTGTCTCAGGGAATAGGGAGGCCCAAGGAAAAGGAGAGAGGCAGGGGAATGACTGGTTGGTGGAATAGTTAGAACACACACAACATTTTTTGTTAAGTTGGCTATCATATGGGCACAGTCAGTGGTGCTCTAAGACAATTAGAGTTGTAGCATTGAAGATCACTGACTGCGGATTGCCATAACAGATATAATGATAATAATGAAAATGTTTAAAATATTGTGAGAAAATGGCCTTGCGCGGTGGCTCAAGCCTGTAATCCCAGCACTTTGGGAGACCGAGACGGGCGGATCACGAGGTCAGGAGATCGAGACAATCCTGGCTAACACAGCCAACAGACACATGAAAAAATGCTCATCATCACTGGCCATCAGAGAAATGCAAATCAAAACCACAATGAGATACCATCTCACACCAGTTAGAATGGCAATCATTAAAAAGTCAGGAAACAACAGGTGCTGGAGAGGATGTGGAGAAATAGGAACACTTTTACACTGTTGGTGGGATTGTAAACTAGTTCAACCATTATGGAAAACAGTATGGCGATTCCTCAAGGATCTAGAACTAGATGTACCATATGACCCAGCCATCCCATTACTGGGTATATACCCAAAGGATTATAAATCATGCTGCTATAAAGACACATGCACACGTATGTTTATTGCGGCACTATTCACAATAGCAAAGACTTGGAATCAACCCAAATGTCCATCAGTGACAGACTGGATTAAGAAAATGTGGCACATATACACCATGGAATACTATGCAGCCATATAAAAGGCTGAGTTTGTGTCCTTTGTAGGGACATGGATGCAGCTGGAAACCATGATTCTTAGCAAACTATCACAAGAACAGAAAACCAAACACCGCATGTTCTCACTCATAGGTGGGAACTGAACAATGAGATCACTTGGACTCGGGAAGGGGGACATCACACACCGGGGCCTATCATGGGGAGGGGGGAGGGGGGAGGGATTGCATTGGGAATTATACCTGATGTAAATGACGAGTGGATGGGTGCTGACGAGTTGATGGGTGCAGCACAGCAACATGGCACAAGCATACATATGTAACAAACCTGCACGTTATGCACATGTACCCCAGAACTTAAAGTATAATAATAAAAAATAATAAGTAAAAAAATAAAATAAATAAATAAATAAATAAATAAATAAAATATTGTGAGAATTACCAAAATGTGACACGAAGACATGAAGTGAGTGGATGCTGATGGAAAAATGGAGCTGATAGAATTACTAGATGCAGGTTTGGCATAAACCTTCAATTTGTAAAATATGCAATCTATAAAGCATAATAACATGAAGCATGAAAAAACAAAGTATGCCCGTATTCTTTGTTAGTACATATGTCATTATCCCTGTGTAATTTTCCTTTATTGCTTTATCACCTTTCCACTGAAAAATTACTTGTCACTTGGCCTGGCTTATATCCATAGAATAGTGTGTTTCACAGTATTATGTACATATTTCTCTCACCCTTGCCGATATTTCTGAGAACTGTGACTACATCTGTCATTCTGGGTTATGGGCAGCAGCTTTTCTTATGTAACAAGTCAGTGGTTAATGTCAAGCTTGGAAAGTAGAGCTAGGATGAGAAACCTACCACAGAGCAGGTAAGAAACCATGTAGGCAAGCCTGATTTGGGCCACAGTTTCCTGAAGAGCAAAGCAATGTAGGCAGTATACCATCCAGGGAAAGAGTTGAGACTTATAGTTCTGTAGAAGCAGAAGAGGTAGAGAAAAGCAAACAAGAAAACCAAGGCTTATAAGGTAGCTGCAAAATGGTGGTGTCTAATGAAGCCATGTTCAGTCCCAGAAGTTTATGGATCTTTCTTGTTAAACTCAAATCTGTTCCCTGAAATGGCTGCCTCTGGACCTGGAGGTAGCAGTGAATGAAATAACTTTGTGGAATGCAGGGTGGGATGGAAGTTACAGGAATGAAAACAAAGTCAATTTCTGGTGTAGACACTATTATTTATGCAATTTTGGATGTCTCCTGTATCTAAAATTACAGGACAACTCAGAAGCACTGCTGTCTGGAAGAGGCAACTGCAATCATATTGCAATTTAGATTTTAGACACATTATATGGAGGCAGTGTGAACTTTACTACTAGCTCAAATCCTAGTAACTAACACACAGTGGGCACTAAATTTATGTTTGTTGAATTGAGCTAGACCAAATGTGAGAAGGCTGTAACTTGACCAAGTAGGAGTTCTATGTGAATCAGATAGGAGGGAATTAATATTAGTTTTTATAAAGGGCAGAAATATTGAGAAAATAGAAGTTAGCAATAATGGAAGGCTGCATAATGGAAGAGAAGAAGGAATACATACATAAAAAAAGAAAAGACACAGTGTAAGAAATCCAGAGGTGGGACATCCCCAGAGGAGGTTAATTCAGTAGCTCACTAATGTCAAGAATGGCCAGCCTCTTTCATTCTTTTCATTTTCATCTTTAGTGGGATGCTTGATCTTCAGAGTCATCCTTCCCATGGTGACAAGATGTTTGCCTCTGTTCTGTAGTTGTGTACAGACATAACCACCAGAAGGAGATTATGAGAACTTGCTTTCCTAGTTCTGCTTCTTCATAGAGAGATCCCAGTACACCTCTTCTCGTATCTCTGTGGCGAGAACGAGGTCCCTATTTCCTCCTAAATCAATCACTGACAAGCAAAATGAGATTTTTATTAACGGCATATATTGGGCTGAGCAGAATATATTCCTTGGGGCTGGGGGACTGGAGATGGAGCTATTCTCTCTTTAAACATGAGGTGGAAGTGAGCTGATGAGTCAAGGATTTTGAGTAGGTAATTTTATCATCATACCTGTAGTAATAGAAATTTAGGGGGGTTGGAAAGCTCTTGGAGCTGGCCAAGGTCTAGTGTCTGGTGTGAATACACACTGATCTCACCTTTCATAGAACACGTGTATTCTGAACCACTGAACTGGGGTTGGTGTTGAAGACCATTCAGGCAAGTGGGTCATGAAAGGATGGAAGGGGAGACACTACACCCCAGGTCATGGTCTTTGGTAGAGAAACCCACCTGTTCCCTTTGATGTTGTGGGCATTTGTCAGGGGAGCCTTCTTTGAGGGGATTGCTCTTAGCCTGGTTCATCACATAGATCTACTGATGATCCACAAGAAATGTTGTTTCTTGTGGTGACTATTGTGCATGGTCTTAAAGACTAACAATGTGGATGCTCATTCCTCAGACCTCAAATCCCTCTATCCTTATTATCTAGTTGTCTTTCCACAGCAGTCTCTGCCCTACCAGCCCCTACTTTCCTTATTTAAGCCCAGGCTCATGTACTTTCCAAGATTAGCTTAAAACCAATATGGAAAACGCATTTCTGTCCGGGACTTCCAGCCAGTCCTGTGGGGAAGTTAGGAGTAGGACACCTCTCTCACGGCACCCCTTGTCTTGCTAAATAACTATCCTATCCAATCTACCTCCTAACATTTGTTCTTCCACATGTATTTCAAGTTCAAAGAAGCCAAAGAGAATGATGCTTTCTTCCTAACCAACTTTTAATTGTGTTTTTCACTTAAGGTGGTTGCAACATTCATGATTCAACGTAGTTTTAGTCTTGGAAGGATATCTCATTCCTATTTCATCCCTTACACCTTAGTAGCACTTAGTTATACATTCTATGGTTAAATTTAATTGGAAAATGAGATTTCCCTTATCTTATTCTCAGTTTCGTTATGTAAGAAAATCACAAAAGGTACTTTTTATGTTCTGTCTCCTGAGGTTTAAATGCCAGTCTAACCTCTTGTGCCCTTGACACATTGTCCCAAGATGATTTGACAATGGAGACATTTTGATGCCATAGGATATTTCATAACTTTAAATATTTTATAACAAATTAAATGTTAATTATATGCTGGTCAGGGAAGAAAATCACTGAAGTATTTAATTAACATTTAATTTATTAGTCATCAAATATTTAAGTAGTGCCTATCTGAGGGACTTTTACTCCTCATTAGTTGTAAGTAAGTAACAAGTTATCATTGTTAGTTGCTAAAGCTTCTACTATTCCAAGTATGAACGGCTTTTCTGGATTTCTTTGAAAAGATCTTCACATACATGTATAGGCAGACCCCCAAAAAGGAGGAATATATTTCTAAAGCATTTTCGCTTTTTCTAAAGTCTTTTCATGAGTTCAATTGATTGCTACTTGGGTGCATTTTCTTACAGAAACCCTATGCTTGCATGGTACTTTATAATTTGAAAAATGCTATAATCTCCATGACCTCAATTGGCCTGGTTGTTAGTAACAACTTTTATAAAATTCGTAGAGTGGGTAGAATCAGCATTATTTTATATGAGTTGGAATCTCATAGGGTTTGTGTGACTGCCCCAATGTCACACAGTCAGGAAAATCAGACAAAACTTAATCCTAAATTTTCTGCCCACAAGTTTCATGTTGTGTCGTGATCAATGTCAAGCAATATTTTAGCCTCAGAAAAGTTCTGACAGTACCTTAGAAAGCAACTTTTATTTTTTGTTTCTAATTGATTATGAATGAAAAATATAGCCTATAAATATATTCTCTTAATAAATCTTTAAGAAAAATACATGATTATTTTTGTAAATGTTTTATGGACATAAGACAAAAATGTATGTTCTCTATTTAGAGCTATGTGGGTTTTCATATATCTAATACAGTTATTGATTGTATTACGCAATTTATTGATTGCATCAGCCTGTTTCTCTAGGTATTTGCTTACTTTTTTGTGTGGTAGAGCTACCCATTCCTGAAAGAGAAGTTTTGAATCATTCTACTATATTTGTATTTTTATTAAGTTTTCTTTGTAATCTCAATGCTTTTCTTTTGACGTAATTATCAGCTGTGTTTTTTTGTTTTTTTGTTTTTTTTTTGAGACAGAGTCTCACTCTGTTGCCCAGGCTGGAGTGCAGTGGCTGGATCTCAGCTCACTGCAAGCTCTGCCTCCTGGGTTTACGCCATTCTCCTGCCTCAGCCTCTGGAGTAGCTGGGACTACAGGCGCCCACCACCACGCCCAGCTAGTTTTTTGTATTTTTTTAGTAGAGACGGGGTTTCACCATGTTAGCAAGGATGGTCTCGATCTCCTGACCTCGTGATCCGCCCGTCTCGGCCTCCCAAAGTGCTGGGATTACAGGCTTGAGCCACCACGCCCGGCCCAGCTGTGTTATTTGGTGATCACCGTCTCTTCTTTATAACAGTGCATTCTTACTGCAAAATATCTCTTGATCTTCCTTTTTTATTTTGTGAGATGAAGTCCCCATCTTGTTACCCAGGCTGGAGTGCAGTGGCGCAATCTCGGCTCACTGCAACCTCTGCCTCCTGGGTTCAAGCAATTCTCCTGTCTCAGCCTCCCGAGTAGCTGGGATTACAGGTGCCTGCCACCATGCCTGGCTAATTTTTGTATTTTTCGTAGAGACTGGGTTTCACCATGTTGGCCAGGCCTGTCTCGAACTCCTGACCTCAGGTGATCTGCTCGCCTCGGTCTCCGAAAGTCCTGCTGAGATGAGAAGTCTTCTTCCAATTGAAGGTTTTTTCTCCATCGAAGGGTTCGTGGTCTCACAGGCTTCAAGGAATGAAACTGTGGGCTGCAGCAGCGAGTGTTACAGCTCGACTAGAGAAACATGCAGACCCAAAGAGTGTGCAGTGGCAAGATTTATTAAAGCAAAAACTAAAGTAAAGCAAAAGTGAAAGTAAGCAAAAGCAAAAGTAAAGCTTCTACATGGTGGAAGGGGACGTGCAAGGGTTGCTGTTTCTGGCTTGGGTGTCTTATGCTTATATCCCCTTATGACTCCTCCCCTTTTCCTTTTTCTGTCCTATAGAATTAGCTTATTTTCTACCCACTTGTGTATTGGTGGGCCTGATTGATTAAAAACATCAGGCTTCGCTAGAGCTTAAACTCCCTATATGATTGGTTGAAGTTTCAATCCCTTAGCTTGCAGCTGTGACTCATTTTGGCTTAGAGGAAAGTCCCCTTAGGGAAGTCCCTATTGACTCAGGAAGTCCAGTCAACTTAGCCACTTAGTCCCTCAGTCCCCTTTCTCAACAGGAAAGCCCAAGTGCTGTTGGGAAGTTGGGCTAGGATTGTTCTAGCTACTTCCGGCTGAACTGGGGCATAGAAGGGGCTCTGCCATTGAGGTTTTCTCGGTAGGGGATTCTTCGGTGTCGTGGTGCGAGAACAGGTTGGTGGGTTCGTCTAGGGGTCCTCGATAGTAGGTGCTATTGGTGTTCATTTGGAGCTCCATTTGTAGAGCCATTTGCAGTTTCATGGATTCTATTCAGGAAGAGACAAATTTTACAAGGAGGTTAAAAATGCAGGGTCCAAAGATAAGCAAGGTCACAATAGCCGCCAAGGGTCCCAAGAAGGGGAGAAGCCAGGACATCCATTGGTTGACAATACTCCAAGGTGCTGTGTCTTGGAGCTCTTGTGCCCAGTGCTGTAACCGGTCTTGAAGCTCTTTAAACTTCTTGGTGACAATTCTGGATTGATTAATGAAATAACAGCACTCTTCTAGAAAAAGACAAGTTCCACCTCTTTCTGCTATTAATAAATCTAAGTCTCTCCGATTTTGAAGGCTACTGCTGCTAAAGAGTTAAGCTGGCTTTGTAAGGTGACTAGCGAATCTGCAACTCATTCTGTGTCATCATTTAACTCTTGTGATAATTCATAATAGAATTGGGTGGAGGTGGTAATGCCTCCAATGCCAGTTCCTAGTTCTCCTAGGATCCCAGCCCTGATAATGAATGGAATGACTAGTGCCCGTTTGTAATGGAGTTTGAGTAGAAGAAAATCCTGTAACTCCTGATCAGTGTTGATAGTCATTGGGGGGCGCCAAAAAGAAGAGAAAGCATGGACTTTCTTAGGAACCATTTAAGCAGTGGTAAGCTGTGGAGCCACAAACAGAAAAGACTCCTGATGGTAAGCAAGAGAGTCGTGGAGGTAGGGTAACCCATATTTTGCGCTGGAAGGCAGCTGTGTCAATTGTTGTGCTAAACTTTACACAGGTGAGATTTGATGTATGTGTTATTTCTAGATTTGAGACTAAATGGCCTCCCAGGCCTGTAGTATTTGTTCTCAGTTCGGTGGCATTCCAATGTTTGGGAACAGGAACTGGGACATATGGTTTAAAGCATAAGGGGAGGCACATCCAGCAGTCAGTTGGATTTTGGCTGGGGGCCCTGTGAATTTCGGTAAGGGTGACATTAAATAAATTTAGCAAGAGGGAGTGAGTACGAAGGATTTTATGTAGCTTGAGAGGTCTAATCCTTTGTAGGGATTGGGTGTTCTGGGGGTTTGAACCAGTTTGGAGATCACCTTCTGAAGATGTTGCTCTAGGGCTTGATCTTGGACCCTACCTCCGTTGGGTAGGTCAACATGTGTATAGTAAGTCCAACAAGGAGTGGCCCCATATCTGCCTGGACAATCAGCTCTTTCATTTTCCCTGTCCAATACTTGGTGCCTGCATGCGTACAGAGGGTAGCAGCCTTATAGCACTCTCTGCACATATAAGTTTGGACAGTAAAGGAGGCCCCCCTCCCAAACAGGCGTGCCAAATTGACTGCTGCCATGTTTCCCAGGAGTCATGAAGAACTGAAGCCAGGGGTGGTGCAGGTACATGAAGGGACAGTATTAGCCAAGGGAAGCATAAAGACTATTAGGAGGAATTTGAAATAGGAGGGGGCCATAGGGGAGAGTGGTGATTAGTTAATTTCCTTAGGCATTTGGTTGAAGAGCAGACACAGGTCCTCCAGTGGTTCACAGGTGTAGGAGGCGTTGTTTTCAGGGTTCTGGGTTGTTGGTTCCTCGGGTCCTCCTGGTGACGTCCAGGGCTTGATTCAAGTGTGATGAAACCAAGGTTCTATCACAACTTTAACTGCAGTTGGAGTAGAGAGGATGACTGGAGGGGCCTAGGGACGGGGAGGTAGAGGGAAGGGATTTGACTAATACTAGGTCTCTGGGATGGAATAGCTCTTTTCCTTTTTCTCTCTGATGTCTTTCAGGCAATGCTTTTAGAATTTGCTGAAATTTTGCTAGGGAAGTTATGCTTTTCACAAGGTCGGTTGTTTCTCTATCAATTACTAGGTCATTCATGAGAAAAGGCCGTCCATAGAGCATTTCATAGGGACTGAGCCCTATTATTTAAGGGGAGTTACAGATTCTTAACAAAGCCAAGGGTAACAGAGTGGGCCATGCGAGGTGAGTTTCCTGTGTTAGTATTTTAAAGTGTTTTTTGAGTGTTTCATTCATCTTTTCAGCTTTCCCTGAGGACTGTGGTCTCCATTCACAGTGGAGGTGGTATTGTAGTCCTAGTGCTTTGGGTATTCCCTGAGTTACTGCAGCCTAGAAGGTTGGGCCATTGTAACTTTGTAAAGTACGGGGAAGCCGGAATCTGGGAATTAATTCATGAATTAAAGTTTTCACTACTTCCTGAGCTTTTTCTGTCTTACAGGGGAAGGCTTCAACCCAACTGAGGAAGGTGTCTACCAAGACTAGGAAGTATTGAAGTCCCTGGGATTTGGGAATGTGGGTGAGGTTTAGTTACCAGTCCTCTCCAGGGTAACTACCTGTTTTTTGTTCTCCTGAAGGAGCCTGGCGATAAGGCAGGGGGTTATTTCTTTGACAGACTTCACAGGCCTTCACTATTTGCTGAATAGTTTTGAAAAGGCCCTGTCCTGTAAACAATGATTTAGTCATTTGATAGGTGTTATCAATACCTAGATGGAATGTCTGATGAAGAGTTTTTAGTATCTTCCATTGGCTAGCTGCAGGTAAAAGTATTTCTCCTTCCTCAGTTGCTAGTCATCCTGAAGGGAGGAAACTATGTCCTCATAAGGTTCCCCACTCTATTTCTTCAGATGAGTATTGGGATTTGGTCTCTTGGAGAGGATTGTCCCATATTAAAGGTCTCTCTATGGGCACTTCTAATGGAGGATCCCATCTTGCAGCTTTTTTGGCTTCAGCATCTGCTCAGCAGTTTCCTTCTTCTTCCCTCTCTCTCCCTTTTTGATGCCCCGGCAGTGTAAGACTGCCACCTCTTTAGGTTTTTGCACAGCCTGCAATAATTTCATAATCGCTTCTTGAGGCTTAATGGGTGTTCCCTCTGAGGTTAAGAATTCCCGTTCTTTCCATATTGCAGCATGGACGTGAAGAACTAGGTAAGCATATTTGGAATCTGTATATATATTTACTTGCTTTCCTTTTCCCAGTTCCAGTGCTTGGGTGAGTGCTACCAATTCTGCCAATTGTGCACTGGTACCTGGAACGAGGGGGTTACTTTCAAGTATTGCATTATCACTGACCACCGCGTATCCTGCCTTCCAAAGTCCCTTTTCTACAAATGAGCTTCCATCAGTATAGAAGTTGAGGGCAGGATCAATTAAGGGGACCTCTAGAAGGTCTTCTGAAGCAACATAGGTTTGGGCTGTAACTTGTTGACAGTTATGCTCTATTTCTTCTTCACTGTTTGGGAGAAATGTGGCTGGGTTAAAAGGTACACAAGTGTGCAGTTGCAGTACCGGCCCTTTAAGTAATAGAGCCTGATATTTAAGCAGGTGGTTTTCTGATAGCCATAAACCCCCCTTAGCAGTATACCTTTTACATCATGGAAGGTCCATATACAGTAAGATCTCTTCCCTGTATTATTTTAACTGCCTCAGATAACAAGATGGCTACTGCAGCCACCCCCATAGACAATGAGGCCAGCCTTTTGAAACTATGTCAGTTTCCTTACTTAAGTAGCAAATTGGTCCCTTGGACCTGAGTAAGAACTCCAAGAGCTATTCCAGTTCTTTCTGTGACATATAAAGAGAAGCTTTGCCCTGTTGGCAAACTTAACACTGGGGCCTGGGTCAGGGCCTTTTTTAGGGCTTGAAAAGCTGTTTCTACCTCAGGTATCCATTCTACTAAATGAGTATTAGCTTTTTGAGTTTCCTTAATTAATGTATATAGTGACCTGGCCAACTGGCCATACCTGGGGATCCATATCTGGCAGAAGCCTGTTATGCCAAGAAACTTAGTTGTTTTAATGTCTTGGGGCGAGGCTAAGCCAGAGTGGGTTGAATATGTTCTTCACTAAGGGCCCTGATGCCTTTGGATAGATTTAGCCCCAGGCATTTAACCTGTTGTAAACATAGTTGAGCTTCTGCTTTTGAAACCTTGTAGCCGCAAGTGGCGAAAAAGTTTAAAAGTGCTTGGGTGGCCTGATGACATAAGTTCTCTGAGTTAGCAGTTAACAGCAAATCATCTGCATATTGAAGGATGAGAACATCCATGTGGGAGAACTGACTTAAGTCTTGGGCTAAGGCCTGGCCGAATAAATGGGGGCTATCTCTGAATCCTTGGGGCAGGACAGTCCAGGTATGGTGAGATGCTGGGTTTGACAGACCTTTAAAGGCAAATAAAAATTGAGAGTCAGGATACAGAGGGATGCAGAGGAAAGCATCCTTTAAGATCTAGGACTGTAAACCATTCTGCTTCCTCTGGTATCTGGGAGAGTAGGTTATAAGGATTAGGTACAACTGGATACAGAGGAACAACTGCCTCACTGATAATTCTGAGGTCTTGCACTAACCTCTGTTGTCCGTTGGGTTTTTGTGTGACTAGAATAGGAGTGTTGCATGGACTGTTGCATGGCTTTACTAATCCCTCTGCTTTTAGGTCTTTAATGATCTTTTGTAACCCTTGTTGGGCTTCTGGTCTGAGGGTTACTGGCTTTGATAAGGAAAGGAGGTAGAATCCTTTAATTTAACTTGACCTGGATGAGCATTTTTTGCTCATCCATATTGTTCTTCCTGTGCCCAGACTTCAGGATTAACTCCTTCCTCGAGTAAAGGGCAGCAAACAGGTATTCCTTCTCCTATATTCAAGTGTATAATGGCCTCTGCTTTAGCCAATATGTCCCTTCCTAGTAACGGAGTAGGGCTTTCAGGCATAATAAGAGAGGCATGTGAGAAAAATAATGTTTTCCAGTCATAATTTAGGGGGTGGGAGAAATACCTACTAACTGGCTGTCCTGGGATCCCTTTGATGGTAATGGACCTGGAGGATAGTTGTCCAGGACAGAAGAGTAAAACTGAGGAGGCCGTGCCAGTGTCCAGAGGAAGTTAGTTTTCTGGCCCTCAATGGTTAAGCTTACCTGGGGCTCTGTGAGGGTGATGGCATGGGCTGGCGCCTGCCCCAGGCACCCTCAGTCCTGTTGTTGGACCATCTGGTTAGTGGCCTCTGGCCCAGAGGACTCTGCCCTCAGGGGCAGTGTGCCTTCCAGTGATCCCTCTGGCACAAGGGACATGGACAAGGGTGCAGTTTATTTTTGTTTGGGCAGTCCTTTTTGAAGTGCCCCTGTAAGCTGCACTGATAACAAGCCCTGTTAGGCAGGTTGCCTGCCCAGCCCTTCTTTCTTTCAGAGCCACTGAAATTCATCTGCCTTAGGTCATGACGAAGGCAGAGGCCTTTTCTTGTCTTGTCTGTCTCATTCAGCCTGCTCCTCCTGATCCCTATTATGAAACACCAAAGTTGCCAAATTCAATAGAGTTTCCAAATTTTGCTTGGGTCCCAGGGCAGACTTTTGAAGTTTTTTCTAATGACTGAGTGATAAACTTATCCTTTAAAATTAGTTGGCCTTCAATAGCATCAGGTGACAAGGAGTTATGCTTTCTTAATGCTTCCCTTAGCCTCTCTAAACATGCCGTAGGGTTTTCTTCTTTTCCCTGCATTCTGGTGGACATCACTGAGTAATTCATTGGCTTTTTTCTGGTCTTTCTTAATTTCTCTAGTATACAAGTCAGTAAGTGCCTGCGACTCCAGTCTCCGTGCTCAGAATCAAGGTCCTAATGGGGATCCACACTGAGAACCGCCTGTTGGCCTGTAGGGAGTTGTTCCCTTTCTTCTGATGTCATTTTATCATTTACCTGGCTTAGGTACCAGAGATCCCCAAATTCCCGGGCCACAGCTAAGGTGGCCTCTTTTTCATTGGGAGTTGATGTTTGACCTAACAACAACATAATATCTCTCCACGCTAAATCAAAAGATTGTCCTAATCCCTGTAAGATGTCTATGTATCCATCAGGATTATCTGAGAATTTTCCTAGGTCCGGTTTGATCTGTTTTAAGTCTGAGAGGGAAAAGTAGACATGTACTCATGCTGGGCCAAAGTCTCCTCCTCCTCCCATGGCTTGGAGGGGGCACAATCAAGGGCCATTGGCACCTTTTTGTTCCTTGACTATCTTTTTGTCTGGTTCCTTTTGGGTCATTATGGCCAAAGAAGAGTTCTTACTAGTGGGAGAGGGAGCTGTGGGGAGACCAGGGTATGAGGGTAGGCTTTGAGGACCCCTGGTAGGATGTAAATTACACTTTTTACATAATTGTGGGTTATCCCTTAGAAAAAAACCTGTACATATGGCACTTCACTCCATTTGCCCTCTCGTTTACAGAAGAGATCTAGCTGTAGGATGGTATTACAGTTTTTACTTCCCTTGGGCATCCATGTCTCTCCTCCAGGAAGAGAATATTGTGGCCAGGCAGTGCTGCAGAAAAATATAAGTCACTTCTTCAGCATTTGAGGGTCAAATTGGCCCCAGTTATCCAGAATACACCTCAGGGGTGGCTTCACTTTTGAGGGAACATCTCCTATCTGAAAGGAGAACATAGGAGTGCCCACACCCCTATGTAGGGAGACCCCCTGAAACTATTGCTACAGAATAAAAGATGAAATGCTCCTGATTATAATACAAAATTATAAATACAAAATTGCATGCGGATTGTGTAAAGACAATGTCAGGTTGGACTGCCAGAATGAGCCAACAGCATGTGATGTGCTTCCCCCTGCAGAGAGCCTGTGAATGGACGTGTAGTCAGGGAGGTTTCACATCACCAAGATTCCTATCACAGAAAAGCAAATGTTCATAGCTCTGAAATGGAATGTGACCTTTGTGGAGAGCCTATAAACGGACACATGAGGGGCGCCTGTTCATATGGATAAGATAGGGCCATAAACGCCCTCATCTTGCCACGGCTCTTCTAGACCTCTTTAGGGTTAAGGCATACTCCCTTCTGAGAATTTCTGGTCTAACTGGTTGTCTAGTACTGTTTCTATGGATTGTTTGTAAGCAGCTTTTGCTGCAACTGTTACTGCTGATTAATATCTTGCTAATCATAGGTTATGGAAAGACTGTGTTTCTGTTTTAAGGCTCTGTTAGAAATTACTGATGCACATACTATATTGTAAATTCTTATCTCTGTATACAGTACTTCTGCATATAGATGTTATGTTAAAGAATTACTTCATCCCCATGTGACCATTTCACCTCATAATCAACTGACCCTAAATCCCTCACTAACCTACACTGACCTCACTAAACTTAATAATAAATGCTGGCATATCCAGTGCATTGGCAGCATCACTGGACCAGAAGGCGGGGACCCTCCCCCCCAGACCCAGCTTTCACTATCTTGTGTGTGTCTATTATTTCTTGACCTGCTGATCCACCTGGGAACAAAGAAAGAGCCCCATTGCATTGCGGGCTGCTGGCCAGATCCTGCAATACCCTAGTCCTCCCCTAGTAAGCAATAGCTGTAGTGTGTCCCCTATGGTTCTAGTGTCCTTTACTTTCCAGGGTGTGCAATTACCCATGGAACCCTGCTGATTGGATTTGATTGCATTTACCGACGTGGCAGTTTTGCCTGCACACATTTCCTGCAACTTTTTAGCCACAAAAAAGGGGGCTGGATTTTAGTGGCTCCTTACCAGCATGCCCACAATTGCCTTTGCATCTATGAGCGGGTCTTAGGTCGGGGTGTATTTTGAGTTCAGAGACTAGGCACCTGTTAGAATATTTCTGGGCTTGGAGCTGTCCCAGCAAGATGAATTCCTTGAAAATGGCACCGGAGCACAACAGGTTTAGAGTAGGCAGTGGCAAATTGGAGGACCAAGGTTGAAACAGTGCTTTTTATATCCAAGTTTTCTGTCCCCATTTGCCCTTATAAGAATATTCATTGACCTTTGGCCTTGGACCAGGGGACCTAGTGTTTATTATATTGTTTTCTGCCCATACATCTGACTGCTTCGAGTGGAGATGTTCTACAGTTCTAATCACTGATCCCAGACAGGAAAGATGGTAATTAAAGTGGCCTCTACAATTTGGAGTAAGTTTAAGGCAACAAAAGGAAAAATGTCCCAGGCCTTCTATCAGCCACTGACATACCTTTTGATGTCCCAGATAGTGCTGAGGGTACAGGTTATGAGGGACAGGTCCTGTATAAGGATATTGATACCCATTTGCATAAGAATAAGCCTGAGGGCACCATGAGCAAGGGTTTTTGGATTGCCTCCCCATTCGACTTAGGCTCCTAGCCAAAAGATTCTTAGACTCAGGGGTAGGAAAGATCCTGGAGGGTAGGGCCTCAAGAAAGTCTTCTCTGAGGACATTAGGACCCAGGAGGCATGGGTCAGAAAGGGCAGGGAATGCATGCATGGGCAGCTGTGGAGTGGAGGCTTCTCGCTGTGCCATGATCTCGACTGGGTCAGTGCCAGGAGTTTGGGACTACAGTTTTCCACTTGCAGCCAGCCCTCAGCTTTTCCCAGGAAAGGTAGAGAAAGGGGGAACTGGTTCCAGGCAAACTAATGCTCCCAGCCCAGAGGGCCAGGGGTTGTTAGAGAGCCCTTTCCCAGAAAGCCTCATATGCGTGTCTTAAGTGCAGCGGCCGCACTTGTCACTTTTAAATAGC
This sequence comes from Theropithecus gelada, assembly GCF_003255815.1. Lineage (NCBI taxonomy): Eukaryota > Metazoa > Chordata > Mammalia > Primates > Cercopithecidae > Theropithecus > Theropithecus gelada. The sequence goes on along the minus strand of NC_037669.1, from coordinate 38,767,466 downwards.
TGACAGGTGCCCAGTGTTTTCCTCCAATTTCTAGCAAGATGATAGAACAGAATAGCAAGCAAAAGGGGTCTGATGTTATGCACTGCTTTGGAGAAATCCTGGACGAGCCCCCAGAAATGAGACAAGAAGTCTCCTGATCAAAGGTTTTCTTCTCAATTGAAGGGTTCATAGTCTCACGGGCTTCAAGAAATGAAGCCGTGGACCACAGGGCGAGTGTTACAGCTTGACTAGAGAAATGTATGGACCCAAAGAGTGTGCAGTGGCAAGATTTATTAAAGCAAAAGCGAAAGTAAAGCAAAAGCAAAAGTAAAGCTTCCATGCGGTAGAAGGGGACCTGGAAGGTGGCCTGGCTTGGGTGTCTTATGCTTATATCCCCTCATGACCCCTCCCCTTTTCTTTTTCCTGTCCTATAGAATTAGCTTATTTTCTATCTGCTTGTGGGTTGACGGGCCTGATTGGTTAAAAACATCAGGCTGCAGCTAGAGCTTAAATTCCCTATATGATTGGTTGGAGTTTAAATCCCTTAGCTTGCATCTGTGACTCATTTTGGCTTAGGGGAAAGTCCCCTTAGGGAAGTCCCTATTGACCCAGGAAGTCCAGCCAATTTAGCCACTTAGTCCCTCACTGGGATTACAGGCATGTGCCACTGGGCCCAGCTGATCTTGCTTTTTAAATTTTTTTTTTTTTATTATACTTTAAGTTCTAGGGTACATGTGGATAACGTGCAGGTTTGTTACATATGTATACCTGTGCCATGTTGGCGTGCTGCACCCATCAACTCGTCAGCACCCATCAACTCGTCATTTACATCAGGTATAACTCCCAGTGCAATCCCTCCCCCCTCCCCCCTCCCCGTGATAGGCCCTGGTGTGTGATGTTCCCCTTCCCGAGTCCAAGTGATCTCATTGTTCAGTTACCACCTATGAGTGAGAACATGTGGTGTTTGGTTTTCTGTTCTTGCGATAGTTTGCTGAGAATGATAATTTAAAAAAAATAAACTTGTCTGATTTTAAAATGCTCCATCCAACTCTCTTTTATCTATATTTTCCCAGTATTTCATTGTATATCTCTTTGTTCTCAACCTCTCATGTCTGCTTTAAGTGTTTCTTTTAAGGTTAAATTTTTTTAAAAGAGAAAATTTTTGTCTTTTATCTTTTAGTGGAATAATTCAATCATGCACAATGTAAGGATTGATTTACTTGATGGTATTCCATCTCTCTTGTTTTATGCTTTGTATTCATTACATGGTGATCTGATTTTAAAATGCTCCATCCAGCTTTCTTTTATCTATATCTTCCTAGGATTTCATTGTATATCTCTTTATTTTCAACCTATCATGACTGCTTTAAGTGTTTTTTTTTTTAAGCTTAGAATTTTTTTTAAAGAGAAAACAAACTTTGTCTTTTATCTTTTAGTGGAAGAATTCAATCATACCCAATGTAAGGATTGATATATTTGATGGTACTTCATCTCTCTTGTTTTATGCTTTGTTTTCATTACATGATTTGGTCCTTTTTTCATCCCATTTATTGAGATGTAAATAATTAAATCGCATGAAATGTACAGATTTAAAGTGGACAGTTTGATCACATTTGATATATGTATACATTTTTAAATCATAGTCAATCAAGATAACAAATGTTTCTAACACCTGCAAAAGTTTCTTTGTGTTTCTTTTTATTCTCTCCCTCTCTTCACTCCTGTCTTTAGGCAAACACAGTTCTGTGTTTTGCTAATATACATTAGTTTAAATATAAAATTTTATATGAGTGGAATCATATAGTATGCACTCTTTTTTGCCTAACTTATTTCAAAGGGCATATGATTTTGAGACCCATCTATTTTGTGTGTAGGAATAGTTCCTTTCTTTTATATTCCATTTTATGGATATATCACAATTTGTTTATTCAGTGGCCTATTGATGAATATATGTTTTTTTTTCAGTTTTGGGAGTTCATGAAGAAAGCTGCTGTGAACTGTCATGTAGGAGTCTTTGTATGGACATGTGCTTTTATGTATCTTGGGCAAATATGTTAGAATAAAATGGCTGAGTTACATAGTAGGTTTATGTTTAACATTACAAGATACTGCAAAACTGTTTTGTAAAGTGGCTAAACCTTTTTACATTCTGGAGATATATGAGAGACCCAGTTTTACATACCCATAAACACAAAGGATTATTAATAGAACCCAAAGTCTACATGACATAATACTCTGATACTTGACATACAAATTGTCAGAAAAATGTGATTGATTCTCAAGGGAAAAGACAATCAACAGAGACCAATCCTGAGATCACTCATATGTTAGAATTATCAGACAAAATTTTAAAACTGTTTTTTATATCTATGCTCCATGAAGTTAAGTTAAACACTGATATGGTTTGGCTCTATGTACTCACCCATATCTCATCTTGAATTCTAATCCTCATGTGTTGAAGGAGGGAACTGGTGGGAGGTGACTGGATCATAAGTGTGGTTCCCCCATGCTGTTCTCATGACAGTGAGTGAGTTCTCACAAGATCTGATGGTTTAAAAGTGTGTGGAGTTTCCCTCACTCATTCTCCTCTGCCACCATGTAAAATGTACTTTGTTTCCCCTTTGCCTTCTGCCATGATTGTAAGTTTCCTTAGGCCTCTGCAGTCATGCAGAACTGTGAGTCAATTAAACCTCTTTTGTTTATAAATTACCCAGTCTCAGGTAGTTAATTATAGCGGGGTGAAAATGGACTAATACAGAAAATTGGTACCAAGAGTTTGGGGCACTGCTGCAAATCTACCTGGAAATGTGGAAGCTACTTTGGAACTGACGGACAGGCAGGGGTTGGAACAGTTTTGAGGGCTCAGAAGAAGACAGGAAGATGAGGGAAAGTTTGGAACTTTCTAGAGATGTGTTGAATGGTTTGAACCAGAATGCTGATGGTGATATGGATAATGAAGTCCAGGCTGAAGTGGTCTTGGATAGAGATGAGAAACTTATTGGGAACTGGAGCAAACATCACTCTTGCTATGCTTTAGCAAAGAGACTCGTGGCATTATGCCCCTGCTCTAGGGATCTTTGGAACTTTGAACTGGAGAGAGATGATTTAGGGTATCTAGGGGAAGAAATTTGTAAGCAGCAAACCATTCAAGGTGTGAGCTGGGTGCTCCTAACAGAATATAGTCATATGCATTCAAACTGCAGATGATCTGAAATTGGAACTTATGTTTAGAAGGGAAGCAGAGCATAAAAGTTTGTAGCCTGGGCCTGGCATGGTGGCTCACACCTATAATCCCAGCACTTTTGGAGGCTGAGGCAGGTGGATCATGAGGTCAGGAGATTGTGACCAGCCTGGCTGACATGGTGAAACCTTGTCTCTACTAAAAATACAAAAATTAGCTAGGTGTGGTGTGTGTGCCTATAGTCCCAGCTACTTGGGAGGCTGAGGCAGGAGAATCACTTGAACCCAGGAGGCAGAGGTTGCAGTGAGCTGAGATTGTGCCACTGTACTCCAGCCTGGCAACCGAGCAAGACTCCACCAAAAAAAAAAAAAATGTTTTTTGCAGCCTGGCCATGAAGTAGAAATGAAAAACCCATTTTCTGGGGAGACCTTCAGGCTAGCTGCAAAAATTTGCATAAGTAATGAGGAGCCAAATGTTATTAGCCAAGACAATGGGGAAAATGTCTCTAGGGCATGTCAGAGGTCTTCATGGCAGCCCCTCCCATCACAGGCTTGGAGGTCTAGGAGGGCAAAATGCTTTCATTTGCTGAGCCCAGGGCCCTGCTGCTCTGTGCAGCCTCAGGACATGGTGCCCTGCATCCCAGCCACTCCAGCTCCAGCCATGGCTAAAAGGGGTGAAGGTACAGCTCTAGTGGTGTCTTCATAGAATGCAAGCCCCAAGCCTTGGTGGCTTCCACATGGTGTTGGGCCTGTGGGTGCACAACAGACAAGAGTTGAGGCTTGGGAGCCACCGTCTAGATTTCAGAGGATGTGTGAAATGCCTGGATGTCCAGGCAGAAATCTGCTGCAGGGGCAGAGCCCTCAAGGAGAACCTCTTACTAGGGCAGTGCAGAGAGGAAATGTGAGGTTGGAGCCCCCACACAGAGTCCCCATTGGATCACTGCGTGGTGGGGCTGTGAGAAGAGGGCTACTATCCTATAGACCTCAGAATGCTAAATCCAGCATCGAATCCATAGGCACTCAATGCCAGCCCATGAAAGCAACCACGAGGGCTGTACCCTGCAGAGCCATTGGGGCAGAGCTTCCAAAGGCCATGGGAACCCACCTCTTGCATCAGTGTGCCCTGGATGTGAGACATGGAGTCAAAGGAGATTATTTTGGAGCTTTAAGATTTAAAACTGATCTCTTGGTTTTGGACTTGCATGACGCCTATAGCCCCTTTGTTTTGGCCAATTTCTCCCATTTGGAATGAAAGCATTTACCCAGTGTCTGTACCTCCATGGTATCTTGGAAGTAGCTAACTTGTTTTTGATTTTACAGGCTCGTAGGCAGATGAAACTATGGACTTGGACTTTTGAGTTAATGCTGGATTGGGGGGTATTGTTGGGAAGCCATGACTGTGTTTTGACATATGAGAAGGACATGTAATTTTGGAGAATCCAGGGACAGAATAATATGGTTTGGCTCTGTGTCCCCAGCCAAATCTCATCTCAAGTTGTAATCCACACATACTGAGGGAGGGATGATTGGATCATAGGGACAGTTTCCCTCATGCTGTTCCCATGATAGTGGGTGAGTTCTCACAAGATCTGATGGTTTAAAAGTATGTGGCAATTCCATCTCTCTCTCTCCTCTGCTGCCATGTAAGACGTGCCTTGCTTCTCCTTCACCTTCAGTCATGATTGTAAGTTTTCTGAGGCATCCCCAGCTTTGTGGAACTGTGAGTCAATTAAACATTTTTTGTTTAGAAATTACCCAGTTTCAGGTAGTTCTTTATAGCAGTGTGAAAATGGACTAATAGAAACACACTTGAAGTAAATGAAAAAAATGTGAGCTCTCTGAAGAGAAATAAAAATTATAAGAATAAAATGAAAAGTTTAGAACTAAAAATACAATATATAAACTAGAAAAGTGTACTGGATTAGCATAATATCATGGTGGATAAGACAGATAAATAAGGGAATTTTAAGATAGATCAATAGAAATTGTCCAGTCTGAGGAGCAAAGAAATAAAAGATTGAAAAAATGAGCAGAGCCTTTGAGAGCTGTGGAGCAATATTAAAAGTTCTAACATACATTTTATGGGAGTTCTAGAATTAGAAGAAAAAGAGATTGTGAGAAAAAACAAATTTTAAGAAATAATGGCAAAAACTTTCCAAATCTGGAGGGGAAAAGCCCATGCATTTACATTCAGGAAGCTCAGTGAAACCTAAACAAGACAAACTCAGAGTGTTGCACCCAGATATAGCATAGTCAAAATGATGTAAGAAAAAATAAAGAAGCAAGTCTTGAAAGCAACTAGAGAAAAATTACATGTTACATACAGGGAGGCAATGATTAGAATGATTATAGATTGCTCATCAAAAACCTTGAAGGACAGAAAAGAATGAAACGAAAACTTTAAATACTGAAAGAAATGAACTGTCAACCTCAAATTCTATGTCCAGTGAAAATATCCATCAGTAATGAAGATAAAATGAAGATGATTTTTTTAGATGAAGGCAAGCTAAGAGAATCATCATGGGTGGATCTGCTTTCTCAGAAATGTCTACGAAAGTTTTTTTCAGGATGAAAGAATCTTCAGAAATGAAGGAAAAACAACAGTGGCAAATCTCTGGGTGAATACAAAAGACTTTTAAAAAATCTCTTAAAGTCTTTAAATTATGTATGACTGAAAAAAGCAAAAACTGGGTTTTTCACTGCACAAATATGCAGTATATATAATATTTACAGCATAAAGTTTGGTGAAGGGAGCTATATGGTTGGGAGTCTTCTACTTTTATAAAAACTGGTACATAATGATCTCTAATTAGACTGAGATGGTAAGGTTATTTATCTTAAAACCCCTTGAGATGCCATTAGAAATAAGATAAAACAAAAAAATAACCAAAAAGCCAATAGATAAATTAAAATGGAATACTAAAAGTATTTAAATAATCCAAATGAGTATTATTTTAAAATTATTATTTTTGCTGGTTTATTAAAGTTGATATTCATTTAATTTGTCTCCTCTTGTTAATTTGGAAGTTCTACTATACTTTGCCATTCTCTTTTGTGTTATTCAAACTCATATACGTATTTCTCTACTATTTAATTTTTAAACATTTTGCCTGTTTCCCTTATCAAGACCCTGTATCCCCCCTCCTATTCTCTCACCATGATGTCAATAAAATAAAACTTTAAGAATATGTTAACTTTCATCATCTAATAAATTCCAGCCCAAACCCAGGTGACACTTTGGAATACATCAACGTTCTCTTTCCTCTCTGTACTCCTGATCTTAACATTTTGCTGAAATAGTTTAGTACTTTTTGTTCTTAGGCATTATTAAAATTTTCACTGATGTTTATTCCTTCTATTTTAATAATCCTTATTTAGTGCCTACATCACTCATTCCCACAGTTTATCAGTATCCATTTATTGTTTTCTCTGTGTCTATCTCCGTCTCCATCTCTCTCTCTCTCTCTCTCTCTCTCTCTCTCTCTCTCTCACACACACACAGGTTGCAAAGCTTGATATTCTTCATTGTTTCCTCTCCTCTTCACTATGTTAGAGATTGAGTTTTCTGTTATGATTCATTTGTTTTTTTATTATAGTGCTTTCTTGAGCATTTTATTCTGGTGAAGTATGAATGACATGCATGTCTACAAATTATTAGTTTTTCCTTCTGACAGTTAAATAATATCAGGGTTGGATACAGAATTCTTGGGTTGCAGTTCTTTCCTCTCAGTAGTTTTTTAGATAGTACACCAACATCTAGCTTCCAATGTGGTTGATAAGGAGTTTTATACTAGTTCTTAGTAGATAATTAATTCTTCCTGTTAGAAACTTATAATATTTTTGTTATCCTTGGAATTCAGCAGTTTTAACAAGATATACTTGGGAATATCTTTTTCAGTCAAATTTGTCTGTAATTTAATGTATACTTTTAATCTGAAATTTTGAATTTTCCTTCATCTCATGAAGTCCTCTTTTATTTTATTTACTTTAATTATTTCTTCTCATTCCTGTATTTCAATTGTGATTTCTAGAACTCCTATTATTGGCATTTCTATTCTCTTGAATTTATCTTTTAAGTCTTTCATCTTTCCCCTTACAATTTTTTTTTCTGTGCTTTGAGATTGTTCTTATAATTGGTGTTCCAGGGCATTAATTGTGTCTCGCTGTTAACCGCTTCTCTGTCACTTAATTTACTGAGATATTTAGCTTGAAAATCAGTGTTTCCAGTTTCCAATGATCTTTTGTGGGTGCCTGTGTACTGTGCTTGACTTTTTGAAGTGCTAGTGGTAATCCTCAATGAAACAATGTTGGGAGGTGGGTCCTAATGGGAGGTAATTTGGCCATGAGAGCTCTGCCTTTATGAATGAATTAATGTCATTATTGAGGGAGTGGGTTCTTTATGAAAGAATGAGTTTTGTTATCTCCTGCTCTCTCTTATTTTCTCTTTGCCCTTTTGCTATGGAGGGAAGGAGGCCCTCATAAAATGCTGGTCCCTTGATCTTGGACTTCCCAGCCTCTAGAACCACAAATCAATGCATCTCTGTTCATTACAAATTACCCATCTGTGGTATTTTGTTATAACAGCACAAAATGGACTAATATGGACTTATGTAATACATGTCCTTGGTAACAACTTAATGTTCTGCTTTAACCCATCTCAGATGTTCCTGTAGGCAATAGTTTTGATGAGCTAAACTGGTCATCTCCTGGATTTTAAGTCTTTTTATAAAATTGGGAGCAAGGATGGGAAATGTGGCTTTATGAAAGACCGAGTTTTTTTTGGATATGCTACTGGAATATTATTTTGAGGAAGAAAACCATACTAGGGAAAGAGAATAGTCAGGGTAATTTTAGTCTATTGGGAGCTCATGACTCATCTTGGAACCATTTTTTGTTTCCTTGCTTTGTGTCCAAACAGGTCTAAGGGCGTTTATTGGCCCATATTACTTGAAGTTGGGCCTTGGTGAGAGGAGTAAGGGTGACCCTCTTCCTTTACTTCTTTTTTCCTCCTGGGAAGAGCTTACCTGCCTTTATGTGTAAGCTTGGATGGTAGGAAGAAACTATTTTCTTGATGTGTTTTTCCTTGGAATTGCTTTTCCTTCTCATTAGAGTGGTAATATTCACAGGATTAAGATGTGAGTGTCAGCTTATGGGAAAGGGACCTAGGGGTCTCTGAGTTTGCTATGTTTATATGCCTCTTAGGCAAAAGGGGCCTTCCATATGGTTAAGTCTGGTCACCAAGGACCACACTGGGATTGGGGTAAACAACTCATGGTGATAATGATCATGCATTTTTGGCTTTGTTCTATCTATCTATCAATCATCTTAGGAACTTTGGTGGAGCAGTGGTGATGGTCATAGGAGACAGTATTTAGGCATTTGTGGATATTAGAGACTTGGCTGTTTCTCTTAGTTGCTCTCATTTTTACTAGAATTTATAACCTAGGAACTAGATCTAGTCTGGACAGTTTTAGGAGGTCCTTTATGCCTTTTATATTCTTGGGAAATCCTTGGCTTTTTCAGGGGCTACTGGGGCTAAATATTGGGGGTCCTTTGAAATAGGGAAGAGCATAGTGGATGTCTCTGAGCCTCCACAATTTCCCAGTGTGGAAAATATCTGGTCAAGGGGAAGGATAGGTGCTTTCTGTCAGTCATTAATCGATTGTTTCTTACCTCCAAAGCACCCTCCTACACTTGGCTTTGTGATACTCTAACAATGACATTTATGGTTTGCCAGCTGGTTACTTACTCATGTTGCCAGTAGGGGGTACTAAGAGGGAGGCTGAGAGGCGAAAGGAAGAAGAAGGGACTTAACTCCTTTCTGTTTGCTTTTTGTTCCTTTGGGTGTCACTCAGTAAAGCTTCTTCACTCTGGCAGCAGGAGTTCCTTTTTGTAGCAGTACCTGAATTTGGTTTACAGATTTTCCAATTCCTGGAAGATCAGTTTTATTATTTCCCCTCAGAGACAATAGCACTAGTCAGCTACCACCCCTCCACTCCCCCCGGAGGTCAATGTCCCTCCTATATTTTTTTTCCCTTCTTTAAGTTTTAATAATTGCAAACTACTTTGTTCTCCAAGCCCTAAAGATGATAGCTGTTTCCTGCAGTTGATGCATCCATAGTACCTTAATGTTCTTTCCTTCTTTCTGTTTCTTGGCTAATAGCCTTATACCATTCTTTATATTAAATTCTCTCTCTTCACATTTCTTTGGTGCTTTCTGTCTCCTGACTGTACCTTAACTGATATAAAATCTTACCTAAGTTTGTGCTCGGAACTGTAGTAAAGATTCTCAGACAAGGGCCATATAGGAGCCCTTGAGACTCATAAGTCTTTACCGTAATATAGAAAGAGACATGAGCCTTTGTGAAAAAGACCCTCTATGAAAAAGGATCACATGAATCCTGCCTTATACAATGGTTCCCACCAAGAGCTACCCCTTCTCCAGGATGCTAACCTGGATCATCAGAAGTTGCTTACTGCTAGGGCAGGTATATCTGAGCTAAGACAACCTGGGAAAGAGCTCAGGAACCCAGAAAACAAAGCAGTGATGTAGGGGAATGATCTTTAGCCTACCGAGAGTCTGCAAAACCACCTAAGAAGGAGCGTCTGGAATGGAAAGAGTTAATACTGAAGCCCTCTCTGGAGTCCGTGGCCAGAGCTTTTAGAAGAGCATCAGTAACTGCTGCTTCAGTAGCTGCTCTAGGTCAGATGATCAGGGTTTATGGGAAGCCAGAGAACACTTGATCTGCAATTAGGAATCTGGGCAAAGTTTTTTTGTTTTTGTTTTTGTTTTTGTTTTGAGACAGTCTCACTCTGTCGTCCAGGCTGGAGGGCAGTGGTGCCATCTCGGCTTACTGCAAACTCCATCTTCTGGGTTCACGCCATTCTCCTGCCTCAGCCTTCCAAGTAGTTGGGACTACAGGCGCCCGCCACCACGTCTGACTAATTTTTTGTATTTTTAGTAGAGATGGGGTTTCACTGTGTTAGCCAGGATGATCTCAATCTCCTGACCTTGTGATCTGCCTGCCTCGGCCTCCCAAAGTGCTGGGATTACAGGCATGAGCCACTGCACCTGGCCCAAAGTTTTTAATGATGATTGGAATATGGTAGTTAATAGCAGCTTCAATTTATTGAATACTTACTATTTCTCAAATATTTCACAGGTATTTTTAATCCTTACAACAACCCATCTTACAGATGAGGAAATAGTTTTGAAGAGATTCAGTAATTTCTCCAGTCATGCAGTCATGTAATAGTTAATGTTGGAAATGGGTGTTGGATCCAGATTTTTAAATCTATCTTGAATCTAGAACTCCTGAGCACTATTCTTGACCTTCTTACTACGCAGAAATTTTAAAAGAGAAGAAGTCAATATTCCAAGTAGTGGAAAGAGCTTAACCCTTTCTATAGGGGCTATAGGCTATAACTACCTAGTTCCTACTCCTCTCTATCAGTCTGAAATTAGTTGTAATAAAAATAATGTTAACTTAAAAGAATGATAATTGGTGTCTGTTTTACCTCTAGGCAGTCCAAGTTTTTTCACCTTTGGTTCAACTTGCATTTACATCTTTGATGACCTGAGGTATCACTTCAGGGAACAAATCACTTTTCTTTATTCTGTTTTCTCTCTATTCCTCCTGCCTGTACCCACTTTTATGCAATTCATTTAAAAAAATTTTTTATTTTTGAGACAGGGTCTCACTCTGTCATCCAGGCTGGAGTGCAGTGATGTCATCTTGGCTCACTGCAACCACTGCCTTCTGGGCTCTAGCAATCCTCCCACGTCAGCCTCCCAAGTAGCTGTGACTACAGGCACGTGCTAGCATGCCCGAATAAATTTTGTAGTTTTTGTAGAGACAGGGTTTTGCCATGTTGCTCAGGCTGGTCTTGAACTCCTGGGCTCAAGCCATCCTCCCACCTTGGCCTCCCAAAATGCTAGGATTACAGGCATGAGCCACTGTTCACAGCCTAATTAGTTGATTTTTAAGGAAAGCTGGGCCCTTTTTTTCTGTGACGGTAGAAAGATTCCTGATCCACCCTCAATTATTCAGCATGTACGTACATAGAGTTAATCTTACAACCAGGCTATGGGAGAGGAATATAGTGGAGAGAAGTAGCAGGAGAGGGTATCCATATCTTCTCTCTTCCCATTAGATAACAGACTCTTGGAAGACAACTATGTTTAAGATTCTACACTGCCTAATAACCAATGTTGTTAACTGGCATTAAATAACTGACCCAGGACTTCTGTTTTAATATATTTTATAACCTTTCCTATAAGAACAGTATACCTAGCCATCTACACATATTTTGGCCACCCTGTCTTCATGCCTGATATTGGTGGTGGTGGTATGAGTGGAGCTATTTGATGGGTTTACTGCCCAGTCCACAAGTGAGTTGATGGTGCTTTTCTATAAAAAGTAACACTGCTACTCATTAACAGATAATTTTTTGAGCCAACACTCAAATTTGTATTTTAATTGCATAATGTTGAAATATTTAAATTCAAACCTAGTGGCAATCATAAATCTGAAAAAGGGGCTTTTCAGGACCCATCATGGACAGAGCATATGTCAAAAGAAAGAGCACTGAACTTGGAGTAGGTGGATTTGAATTTGAGCCTTTGTTTCATCAATTACTAGCTGTGTGCTCTTGTGTCATATAAAATATTAGAACTTCACACTTATCTCTAAAATGAAGAGATAACATTTGATCAAACAACCTCACTTAGTAACTATATCAGTTAGGGTCAAATCAGTTACAAGTAACAGAAAATCCAAATCAAATTAGCTTAAGTAATCAAAAAAATTTATTAGCTCATGTAATCAGAGGTCTAGAACCATGGTGAGCTTCAGGATGGGTGTGATTCAGCAGACCACAATGTCAGTGTATTTCTTTTTCTCTCTGTCCTTTTCTGCCTTCCTATGTACCAACCTCATCTTTGAGAAATAATTCTGCATCACTCTCCAACTCGAGGAACAGGTTTCTTGTCCACATTTGCAGTGTGTAAATATGGGAACCCACTGGGAGTCATTTGGAAAAGAGGGGATGCTCTATCTTAGGTTCTCCTAGAAAACTCCAGCACACAATTTCATGGGCCCACATTGTGCTATATTCCTAGACTTGAAGCACTAACTGTGGCCTAGGGACAGGATAACACTTATTTTCCTACATGTCCCAGATCCGAAATCAGGTGTGCCTTAGTTTCCACCAAAGCACATGGGCTACAGTGGGCAGGGTGTAGGTTCTAGAATGATAATCTTGATGTTTACCAAGAGAAGAAGAAAGAGAAGTTAAGGAGGCAACTATAACCATGATAGTAAATAGATTATAAAATCAGACAATTTATGGCTATAGTTATTAAAATTCTGTGTCTCATTCAGCCTCAAGGGCTACCTCATAGGATGTGTGGGAGTGAGGGATGAGACACTCAGGTCCGACCTGCCCCTAACACACATACCTTCAACCAAAGCAGTGCTGACCAATGAACTGTGGGAAATTGTTAGTAACCTATAAAGCACCAGGGACTGGTTACATGGAAGACAGTTTTTCCACAGCCGTGGGGATTGGGGGAAGATGGTTTCCGATGAAACTGTTCCACCTCAGATCATCAGGCATTAGTTAGATTCTCATAAGGAGCGCGTAACCTAGATCCCTTGCATATACAGTTCACAATAGGGTTTATACTCCTATGAGAATCTAATGCTGCTGCTAATCTGACAGGAGGCAGTGCTCAGGCAGTAATGCTCACTTGCCAGTCACTCACCTCCTGCTTTGCAGCCTGGTGTCTAACAGGTACCAGTTTGTGATCCAGGATTTGGGGATCCCTGCTATAAAGCACTGCATAAATTATTAATTACAACAATAACAAAATGAGTATAGTCTTAACTGGTTTAGATTTGGATCCTATTGACTTTGTTATTTACTTTCTATTTAACCAAGAAAAGAGAGATCATTTTGTAACTTGCCAAGGTCTAAAGAATGTTGAGTAATGCTCATCCTTGTAAGCTTGTATCATTCTGTGATTATAATAGATTTGAAAGCACCTTTTTCTGCACCTGCAAATGCAGATTGGTTTCTGTTTACTGTTGCAAGAGATACCTTTTATTAAGATGTAAGCAGAGCGGAAATAAAATTATAGAAGGAGTCTTCAGTTTTGACCTTCTTGACTTTGTTGCTAATAAATTGTCAAGATAACACATTACTTTATACAGAACACCTTAAAATATTCAAGACTCTACTGGTCAAATTCCTCAACCAAAGGAAAGATAAATCTACTTATAAACAGGTAGATTACCAATTGGTATTGTGTGTTTCTTCTTATCAGCCCTTGAAGTTCAAGGCTTTTAGGGTAAGAACTCTTAGCTCTTTAGTCTCTTGACTTTGGAATGTCATTTGAACTATGGAGTCTCTCTCTAATGTGGCCTCAATTATTCAAAACGCCTTTAATCTTCCAAATTAACCAAATCCGTTCCACTGCCCTTGCCCAGGGCTCAGGGTAGACCTTTATCAGTTAATGAAATTTGACTTGAAAATTTTGAGGTTTTTATCATTCACATTTAATTTTAAACTCTTTTTTTACTTTATCACAAGAGTAAAGCTATAGCGAAGAGCAGACTTGTCTGAAAGTCTGACGGTATTATTTTAAAACAATAGATTTTACTGAAATTCTAACCAATAGAATAAAAGTGTTGTATCACGTATGGGCTGGGCTTGGATATGCAGTTTCTTCATCTAAAGGATTTAATTTAGGAGCCCTTGTCTCCTCCCTCCCTCTTTCCCTTCCTCATTTGTTTCTTTTTTACCTTTTTCCTTTCTTTTTCTCCCCTTTCTTTCTTTCCTTCTCCCAGCCTCATCTTCTGCTTCAAGTGCTTTAAGACAGATTTTTGTCCTTCTCATCTACACTGCTTGGTTTTCTGGACTGCTCTGTAGGTTTCTGGCTGAGATAATTTCACTCATGAGATATACTTTTCTATACTGAATTTGATACACTTTTCTATACTGAATTTCATGATGCATATGGGATTTGGGGCAGGCATGTAGCACTCCTTCCCATTCCCTGCACTACAGCCTCAAATCTGAAATCCCCCACTCCAACCCTTTGACCTAACTCTGAGATGCAATTCGTCTCAAGGGTTCTCCTCAAGCCCTCCTCAATGTCCTGCCCAGGCCATTCCCCATTGGGAAGGTCCTAAGCCTGTGCACCCATCTTGCAAAAGAGAGAGGATCTCCTCTGCTGGTGTCTGCCTCTTCCCAGCCCAGGAAATCTGGGTACAGATGACTGGAATCTGTTATTTACTGGAGTAATTGGGTTCTACACACCTTTGAGGGCTGCCTGGTGTGGCCAGGTGCTGTAAAAGTTACTTTTACCCCGTTCCATGGATGCTTTCACTCCTTAAAGCCCCTACAGACCTTCTTCCAAAGATCACTCAGGGCTGACTGGGCTTGTCCATCAAATCCCAACTAGGTAAATAGCTTTCTTATGGTTTAATCTTCACCTTGGAGCTTTTGCCTCAGGATTGCCAAGGGCTGCTGCACCAACCATACTTGATGGGCATCCACAGGGGGCTTGTGGTCAGTTGCCACCTGATGTGGCTGACGTGGGGCCTCCTGCTGCTGGGCTGACCTGCATTGTGCACCCTGTCTCTTCAGCATAGGGCTCAGCCTGAGGGGCTGGAGGGAGATGCTTGTCCCAGGAGTCAGCACAGAGCACACTGTGGCCACCTCTTGTGCCAGCACACGTCCTCTCTGGCCATTGTCACCCAGTCAGGCTTTTTTTGCCATCCATGATGAGGACGGGGTAAATACCCTGATGGAATTTTTCGTTCCTTTTCTGTCTCAGGCAGAATGTGCAAATTGAACTCAAAAGATTCTGCTTGCTAAACTGACCCCAGGAGGGGCTGTTGACTGTCGTGGCACATACAGCCCACCCTCCTAATGAGCTTGGCTGCTTCTCTGTTAAGGTGCCTGTCTGCCTCTCTGCCACTTTCTTGCATCAGTGTTTGCAGAGTAGAAAATATTTCCTGTACTCAGACTGTCTGCATTCTGATCTCAGCTACACTGCCTTCTATCTGTGTGCCTCTGGGCAAGTTAACTTAGCTTCCTTGGGCTTCAATTTCTTCAGCTATAAAATCAGAACTGTGTTTGAGTGTCTACCTCAGAGGTTTCCTAGAAGGGTTAAACAACCTAATGTCTCTTCATGTACTTAACCCCGTGCCTGGCACATTATAAATGCTCAATAAACAACTGTAATAATTAATACAATTATACCTGTGTTTGGTTACACTTTTATTATCTGTCAGTGTTTGCATACTCATTATGTGATTTAAACCACTCAGCAATTTTGAGAGGCAGAAATTATGGTGTCTTTTTTACATATGCAGAAACCAAGGCTTGGGGGCATTCAGTAATTTGTCTAAAGTTATGAAACTAAAACATGAGAAGCTTGCTTATTTGGACACTGGTCTGTGTGAATTCTAAAGCTTCAGCTCTTTCGACTGTTCCCTGCCTCACAGTTGGATGACCCAGCCCAGTGAAGCTCCCAGTGTCCTTCTCAGGACATTGCCCATTGGGAAGGTCCTAAGCCTGTGCACCCCTCCAAGAAATCCCTTCTTTCAGAATCTCATATTTCTGGGAGGTCTCCTCCAGGTCTCCGAGTTTTGCCTCAAGCCTACGCAAGTCCCCATGGCTCCAGGTATGGGCCTCCTGAGCACCAGTTCCTATCTCCATCCCTCGCCTTCCTGGTGAGCAGCCTTGCCTGACCACTCTGGGCTATGCATCACTATTACCACCCCTGGTCTACGCATCACTATTTACCACTTCCTTTTGTTCACACAGGGGCTTCTGTGCAAGCTGTGGTCATACAATAGAAAAGGGAAACTGGCAGGGGAGACCTTGTGAGTGCAGGTCACCACGGATCAGGCCTGGGAAGCCCATGTCCTAAGCATTAAGGAATACCTCATGAGAGCATCAGCCCCGTGGGGCTTCCCATGTTATTTTCCCTTGGTGTTAGTCAAGTACCTTCAACGAGCCCAGCTAGCTGTTTAAAATAGTCATTTAAAGGTTTCAAAATGTGGATAAACATGGCAAAGATACCAGGACTTCTATGAGCATATGAAAAATTCAGGCATAACCTTTAAAGTGGGATTAACTTATCCTTCTTTTTCCTATGGCTCATGCTTCGTATATATAGTCTGAGGGTGCTAATAGATGCTATGAAGCTCTGTGGGCCAATGGGAATTCATGGCCAAAGATGTTTGCAGAGTGCTGGATTAAACGTGTTTCTCCGATGGAAGACTTTTTGTAACCTTAATATAATGTCCACCACTGAAACTCTCTAGAGGGATTATTGCTTGCAGCATTTCCAAACATGTTGAACCCTGGAGTTTTCCTTGTTTTCCCACAGAGCATCCAATAAAGTAAGTCTTCCAATAGATTGAGAGGTGAGAGACTGGGGCTTGGTCCTGATGGCCTCCAGCAGCTGTGTGACCTGAATGAGCCATTCACCCTGTATAAGCTGCAACATCCTCAGCCACATTAATAAACATGTGAGGCCACTAAATGTGCTTTGATTTCTTCCATATATTCATTTTTGGGTTACATTAGCAGATCTACTTTTTGCATGTGTTTTCTGGGTTGGTGGAATAGAAGCGAGTTAAGGAGGGAGAGAAAAGGGCCCATAGGAAGGGAGAGGAGAGGGCCCAGGTTGACCATTCTTAAGCAAAGGCAGTCTGCTGATTTGTTTGATTGCTGCACTTTCCTTACTTGGAACTCACTATACTTGCGCTCCCCCGTTTTCACCACCAGCATGCAGGTTATACCTTTCCTGACCCCACATTTCCTTCACACCCGTTTGCCTGTGACTAGTCACATCAAGTCCTGGTGGCTCAGACTCTAAGATCCATCCTGAAATTTCCTTCCTTCTCTCCATTTCCACCACCATCACTCTAGTTGCCACCATCATCATTGCTCAGCCAGACCACTGCAACACTCTCCTAGCTGGTCTTCCAATTTCTGTCTTGTCCCCTATAATGGATTATCTACTCTGAAGCCTGCTTAGAACTCCACCATTGAAAGCCAAGTTTCTGTGAGATTTCTCTTTCAAATAGAGCTTTTGTAAGTATACTGGAACGGGATACTGGTTGGGAAATGTAAATTGTCTGCCTCATGGGACTCATTTATCTATTTATTTGAGGAAAATGTTACCAAGGATCTACTATATGCCCAAATCTAAGAGCTGGACATATAATGATGGACAAGACAGATGCAGTTTTTACTCCCATGGTGGTTACAATCTAGTGCAGTGGTTCTCAAACTTCAGCATCCACCAACTTCCTAGGACAGATTGAGAAAACAGCAGTGGGCTCAACCCTCAGAGTTTCCCAAGTGATGCTGGTGCTGCTTGTCTGGGACCACAGTTTGAGAATCAGTGTTACAATGGAAGAGAAGGACACACACAAAGTAAAATCACTGCCAATTATAATATATGTTATAAAGGAACAACGAAGGTCCGGAGAGGGATCTACTCAAGGTTAGGTGGGCAGGGAAGTTCTCTCTGGAAAAGTGATACTTAGGATTATACCTAAAGTGAGAGTGGGGCTAGCTATGTTTGACAAACAACAGAAAAATGAGCATGGGTAAAGACCTTGAGGTGGGAACAAGCTTTGTGTATTTGAGAAACTAAAGAAAACTGGTGTAGCTGGAGCAAAGAGAGAGAAAGATGAGGTTAAGAAAAACGTAGGGATAAGATCCTGTTGGGCTTTCACAGCTTCAGTGATGATTTTATTCTGAATGCAAAGGGAAGCTTCTGGAGTAGTTCTAGGCTAGCTGTGGAATAGACAATGGATGTTAGGGGACAAGACAGAAATTGGGGCACCAGCTAGGAGATGGTTGCTGTGGCCCAGGTGAGAGAAGGTAACGGCTGGGACTAGGATGATGGCATTGGGAATGGGAGAAGGAGACGCATGGGAGGATGGATCTTGGAGGCTGAGCCAACAGGACTTGGTAATGGGATGCAGGCAGAGGATGTGAGGGAGAATGAGCAGAGTGAAAATGGCTCCCAAAATGATTCCATTAAATAAAATAGTGTAATGAGATTTGTTTTAAGAAAAAAAAATCAACTCAGGCAGATGTACTCCTTAAGTAGCTTTGCTTGCCCTAAAGCATGCACTGGATGCCCCAAAGTGAGGGTTCCTGGTGCCCTTTTCTGTTTGTGGACTCGCTCTTGAACTCCCAGATGATAGCCACTCCCCACACCTCCTCACATCACTCTCAGTTCTGCTGGTTAACTTGTTGCTCACCTTCCTATCTTATAATTATGTGGATAACTCCTTATTATAAATTCTCAAGAATTTGTCTGGCATTTGGAAGAGTAGGCATAAAAATCAACTGGAGAGTGGCCGGGCGCGGTGGCTCATGCCTGTAATCCTAGCACTTTGGGAGGCCGAGGCAGGTGGATCACCTGAGGTCAGGAGCTTGAGACCAGCCTGACCAATATGGTGAAACCCCATCTCTACTTACTAAAAATACAAAAAAACATTAGCTGGGCATGGTGGCAAGCACCTGTAATCCCAGCTACTCGGGAGACTGAGACAGGAGAATGGCTTGAACCTGGGAGGGGGAGGTTGCAGTGAGCTGAGATGGCGTCACTGCACTCCAGCCTGGGTGACAGAGCAGGATCCTGTCTAAGAAACAAAACAAAACAAACAAACAAAAAACCGGAGAGCTTGTAAAACGTGCATATCCCCAGGTACTGTCCCTAGGGATGCGTGTCTGGGTGGGGCTCAGGAGTCGGAGTTTTCACTGGGCACTGAGTGATGCTGATGCAGGTGAGCAAAGCACCTTTATATCTCACCACCCAAAGTGTGATTCCTGGAACAGCAACATCAGCATCATTTGCAAACTCGCTGGCAATGCAGACTCTCAGGCCCATCTTTAACCTTCAAAATCAGAATCTGCCTTTTAATAAGACCTGAGTTCAGTTGCACAGTGAATTTGAGAAGCCCTGCTCTAGGTGGTAGAGCAAAACTGGCCTCCATTGTCTCTCATCATGAATTTTGGAGAAGTCAAGGGCCTGCCTTGGGTCCTTGGGGGCGCTGGCTATTTCTTTTTATAATATTGTTCAGTTTTATTTGCATAAACCAGCTCAGGCTCTGCTTCTCCTTTCTCCTGTGCCCTGGGTAGGATGGGCACATCCTGGGCACAGTCCCAGGGAGGGACTGATGGATTCCTCTTTCTCTGGGCTGTGAGAGAGCACCTCAACATTCCCGCTTCTTCTTGACCCTCAGGAGACCCCTCCACCTGCTGCAGTTTTATTGCTTTTAAAATCTATTTTATATTCCATTATGTGATTCCACTGTCCTCCCTCTCATTCAGCTGTTGTACATGCTACATTCTAATCTAGGTTCAGAACATTTCATCAGATGGTCTCCGATTAAAATCCAATAAAATTTAAAGCAGGGGAAAGTCCAGAATAAAGGAGATGCCATCTAACATGCAGGGTCTGAATGTAATTCTGTTTCAAGCCTTCTGAACACATTTTGGGTACCGCCTCTGAGGCCTGTATTAAAAATGAAACAAAACAACAAAACCACCTCCCGCTGCCTCTTGTCCAACAACTTTTTTTGTGTCTTTAACCTTAGGAACCAAATGTCTCTGAGGACCTCAAGTGCTTAGTACATTTATTAAATACTTATTATGCACTAGGGGTGTATAACAAATATTCTTTCTTTTTATTTACATATCCATCACCAGCACTTCCCCCACCACCACTATCTATCGATCTGTAATCTGTTTTGTAGCACAACTGTAGTTTCCAGGCCCTTGGAATCAATCTTTTTTCATTTTTTATTTTTATTTTTGAGACGGAGTCTGGCTCCGTTGACTAGGCTAGAGTGCAATGGTGTGATCTCAGCTCACTGCAACCTCCGCCTCCCAGGTTCGAGTGATTCTCCTGCCTCAGCCACCTGAGTAGCTGGGATTACAGGCACACACCACCACCACGCCTGGCTAATTTTTGTATTTTTGGTAGAGATGGGGTTTCTCCATGTTGGCCAGGCTGGTCTCGAACTCCTGACCTCAGGTGATCCAGCCGCCTCGGCCTCCCAAAGTGCTGGGATTACAGGAGTGAGCCCCTGTGCCCAGCCTGGAATCAATCTTTATGCCCCATGCACCAGCTTGTTCCCTGACCACCTTCTTCCCTCCCTGTTCTCCTCATAGCTTTCCCCACTGCATGACTCTGCCTCTGCGGATGGTGCTTTCTCGACTTGGCACCATTTCTCTCCTCTCACAGGCAGTATTACTATAGCCTCTGACACTTAGGGCAAAAACCAGCATTAGGGAGTTAGAAGAGCTCTATTCTGTTTATCCACAACAAAGTGCCTATTATGGAAGATAGATTGTCAACCCATTTGCAATAAATGTTTTCTCGTCACATTTCTAAATATATGTAATTAGATGCATCCAACTTATATTTACTCTCTGCCCCTTCATAATTATGCTCCCTCCCATTTTGGGAAGAAGAATGCATCCTCCACATAATTCACTTTCCTTTATAATAGCAAAAAATGCTGCACCCAGGCACAATGTGACGTGCACGCTGACACCTTCACTCAGAATCTCCATTATAATTCTTAGCATAAAGAATTTTTGCTTGATGCAACATTTCTTTTTCTAGGAACTTAAGGAATTGTCATAATTGCCAGGGACAAAGTATGAGCAATGTGGTAGGAGAGACAGAGTGCAATTAATTTTGTCATTGATTTCGGGATGGTCCCTCTTCCCTGGTAAAGTAGGCTAGCACATTCCTCCATCTTGCCTCAACATACATTAAAATGAGAGTTTTGAGAGGTGGGGGTGGGAAAGAGGCCTAAGTGCATGAATACAGTCATACTATTTACGTGTAATTATTTTCTGTATAGGCTACCAGAGTGGGCGTGAGGGAAGACAGCTGAGTTAAACCTCAGGATGGTTGCTTTTGTTGTTTGCTAAACTGGAGGAGAAGAACTGCAGGGAGGTTCTGTATTATCTGTTATTCAGTTTTAAATATTTCAATTATACTTCTCCATTGGTATGGAAAATTGAGAGTTGGCTATAAAATGCTTGTAAAAATAAACGTACTTGGAGCAGTTTAATTACTTTAATGAAATGGAGACAAATATTTGTAAGCGAAGAGCATGCTTATAGATAATGCAAGTAGAGTACATGTATTATTCAGCAAATGACTTAATTAGTTTTTAATTAGTAGAAATTACAATAATTTTTTAGCATATCTTTTATTGGAATGGTTTTTAATAATAAAAAAGCGTGTGGGTATCCTTCGTAGAAAGCCATTTACAGCAAAGTAGGATAACAGATTTGTTGTTTCAGCTAGAAAAATTTCAGTTCTATTATAAGCTAATTATAGCTCAACTTGTCTTAGGAATGCTCAACATAGGGTTTCCTGTATGTCATTTGTAGTATGTACACATCCACATACAGGAAACAACTTGAAGATGCCTTAGCTTCTAGATTCTATTGCCTTTTGAAAATTTATAGGTTTCCGTCTATCCATCCATCATTCCATACATTTATCATTCACTCATGCATGCATTTAATATTTATGGCATGCTAGGAATAGTACCAGATATTGGAGATTTAAGGGTTTCTAAGACCCACGACTTTTGAAAAGTTCAAAGTCCAATGGGGAGACACACACATAAATGAATAATTATGATTAATTTAGTAAATGGCATCCTACAGCCAAGTATCAAGTACAACCAATTCTTACTCGGGGCTTCAAAGAATGCCACCTGGAAGAACTGATTTTCAATTTCCTGTAAGGCCTCCCAAGCAGTCAGACATTAAGCAGAAAAGCACAGGGATCTGGAAAAGCCTGATGTATTTAGGAAACAAGCAGGGCTAGAGCAAAGGTTTTCCAGGGCCGTGAATAATATATCTCTAATTATTAAAGTAATAATGATCATCATGGAAAGTTTGGAAAAATAAGTTTTATAAAGAGTGAAATAAAAATCACGTATAATCTTATATATTGTTCACAGTTTCATACTTTTTAGTTATTTTTCTTTGCTACAAACTTACTTTAAAAATGATGAGATTTTGCTATATAAATAGCTGTATATTCTGCTTTTTATTGAGTGCATTGTAAGCATTTCCCCATGTCATTCCAATTCCTTGTGAATGTAATTTTTAACGACTGTGTAACAGTCCATGGTATGCATGTATGTACGGCCTCTAATTTATTTAAGCAGTCCTCTATCATGAGCATTTTTACTGCTTCCATTTATTACTATAATAAATAATGCTATAATAAACATATTTGCACATAAATTTGCCTGCATTTCTGATGATTTCCTTAGCGTAGTTATCTAGAATTGAAATTACTAAGTCAAAGAGTATATCAATTTTAAGATTTTTAATACATATTGTCTTAGTGTTTTCACAATGAGTGGTGTGGGGCAATGGCAGTATAAAATATATACGTGTTATTGGACAATAGGTCATTTTTATAATGTTCTCATGGTTTTAATATTTTCCAGCCTGATAGAGACAAAAAAGTATTTCATTGCTGATATAGTTTCCATTACCTTAATTATCATTATTTTTATTTAACATATTTTGAGCAGCTGCTAGTGATAGGCGCTGTGGTTTTAGCAGTCATTTTTTATTTGTTTGCTGGAATTGCCTATGTTTTTTCTCTATTTTCCTGTAGCACTTTCATATATTCATTATTGATTTCTTATTTTATTGACATATAAACTAGAAACAAATATATCAAAAATATTCTTTGAGATGTCTTCCATTCATTCATGTTCTTAATATTGTTTGACCTGGAGTTCTCAGGATCCCTCAGGTAGTCTTGCTACCATATGCCAATAGGTTTCTCAGTCTTTGCTATGGGAAAACATATCCTTCGTCTGTGAACAGTGTGGTCTAATTTATTATTTAGAAATATATATATACACACACATATATGTGTGTGTGATATGTGTGTGTGTATGTCTACATATATATAAGTTATAACAATGGAAAAGAGAATGAGTTCTTAAAATGTTCACTAGCTTTATATTGTATTATGTCATCAAAATGTTTGCATATTGGCTACTTTGTAAAATCTTGTTTAGAGATCGGGAAGCCCAGTTCGTGGAGACCTAGATGAAAAAAGGAAAAAGCGATTGAAAGTGATTACTGTCAGTCATCTGGAGTATGATGGGGGCTATGATTTCTCAGGGGAGAGATGAAGGGACCAGGTCATATCACTTGAATATAGTTGCACCTAAGGCAGCATGTGGTGTATGAGGGGTGTGTGCGTGTGTGTGTGCATGTGTGTATCTGTGCGTGTGTGTGTGTGTGCAGATATGCCTTCGGTTTGGCTCAGGTCTCTGAAACAGGTCCAGGAGAAGAGATATCTGATGATTTCTTGATGTTATCTTGAGTACAAAATAAAGGAACTTTGTTAAAAATATGTCTGATAGGTATCTGGGCCTTTCAATCACTGCCTTTAAAAAAGAACCTATTAATTAATTTGGGGCAAAGCAAGGAAGAAAAATATTGATCGTTAGCCAAAAATTCTCCTAAATCTTCTGATTCTAGTAATCTATGTCAAATAACTTCACCATCAAATTAAAAGGCAAATAATAAACAGGGAAAAGTATTTGGAATAACTAATATCCTGAAGAAAAAGTTCCCCATTCTTCTTTAAGGTATTTAAAAATATATTCTTATCTATTCATTTTTCCAAATAAAATTTAGAATAATTTGTCAAGCTCTACACCTTTTCTTTAAAAAAATCTAATACAAAATAATTATAAATGCAGAAAAGATTAATGTATGAATTTTTTATAATGTTTATCATAGATTTGGTGAATTGACATTTGAGATCAATGAGATTAATGCTTAATAAACAGACGAGCTTCCAAATGTCTCATGATATCACACAAAAATAAGACATCAAGTAAGCCGTCTCTCAAATGGGACAGGTGAGCACCCCATCCCTGACACAGCTCTCACTAAAAGCATAGTGGAAAAAAATTGTCAAATGCCACAGGCCTAGTAGGAAGATTGCATCTAGAACTATTATTTGCTAAATGGGGTTCTTTGTCTCAGTCCAGACAGAGGAATGAAAATAATGTCTCTGATGTTTTGTGGACAGGAGCTCACACAAGAAATTACAAGCAGATTTTGGACAACTTGGGGATGGGGTGAGGAGGTCTGATTTGGATGATGTAATTATTTCAACTGCAGTATGATGAGGCCAGCTTGGCAAAAATGTTTTCTATATAAAAATGTTTTCCCTGAAGGATTTAGTGATGAATCAACACATGGATATGGCATGGGTCTGGCCCAGTGGTCCAGACAATTGTGGCTGCCTATTTCATGGGGCATTTGTTGCCATGATTCAAAAATAAATAATTTTTGAACTCTAGCACACTTTTGCTGATAAATCAACTGCTTAGAACTTATTTAGAAGTGAATGGATCATTTGCTTGACTGACTCTTGATCCTAACTCTTTTACCTTTTCAGCATACTCATATTTACAATATCCTCAGTTCCTGAGAAGGCTTAATAACTACCGAACTTTCTCTGGAAGCTTCACAAGTAACTTCACACTAATGCTTAACACAAATGAACCTCTCTCCTTGTCTGTGAAATGGGATCAATATATTGTCTGCCTAACTCACAGTGTTGTTTTGATAATAAAATGAAATCATGTATGTGAAAAATGCTACACAAATGTGAGATAATCTCATATCTCAATATTATGTTTTCACATTCATCAATACTCTTGAAATGCACCAGAGGACTGGTCTCATTTTGCATTTTGCCCTCTCTGAGATAAAAACAAACATGCTCTTTCAAAAGTAGTCTATTTTAGTCAAAATAGCCATCATCACTTTGGTGATGAAATTCTGGAGCCTTGTGGTTTGTATCCAACATTGTTTACCTCCACGGCAAAGGTATGTTTTAGTGTACGTGGTGCCAAACAGGTGGTACTTTATGAGTTCCTGCTCCTCACCACAAGGTGGTGCTAGTGTATCCAATAAGACAGTTTACTCAGCGACTGAATCAAAAATCCTCTTCCTTTCAGCCCTAATTTATGACCAGGATTTACAACCCGTTTCCATAACTTTACCTTTCCTAAGCCATCCATTCTGTTTCTCTTTTAAAGATTCTCTTCTTATGAAACTTTTTTTTTTTTTTGAGGGTTAAGTTGGCTTAGTGACAAATTCATGCCTACATTTTGAATTATTGACTGTGGATATCCTCAGGGGTGAGTGCTGGCCTTTCTTCACTGAGATTCTACAACATCCAGTGTTGGACTTATTTGCAGAATGTCACCGTCAGGGTCTGATCTTAAATGTGTTGTAACGAATGGTCAAATGGGAGGAGGGTGTGAAGGCATTTTCTGGGCTGCTGAGCTATTGCTCTGTGAAGGAGCTGCAGGCTCCATATCAGAAGACCCGTGGGACCATGGGCAAGCCACTTGACCTTTCTGAGCCTCAGTTCATCATTTCTAAAATGGCAATCATGGTAACAACAATCTTTTTGGACTATTATGAAGATTAAGGGCAAGCAATAATGTCTTTTCTCATCTGTAAAATGCTATGATAATAGTTCCTTCTTAGGGTGGTAGATAGTAAACAAGAGAAAACATATGAAACTCCTAAGAAAAACACCTGCAACTTAGAGGGCACTCAGTGAACATTTTAGTGTCACTAATGTCATCACATGCCAGAGATTCTGTGCATGGAACTGGAGTCGAGCTGGAAGAACTCTGAGACCTCTGCTCTTAGATTTCTTAGCTCTCTATAATTGTAGATAACTATTTCCCTGTTAGGCATGAAGCTGGTCATCTTGCTGCATTTGAAGTGGTAGGAGGTTTTGTCTTTTTATTTTCCTATTCCTTTTTTCTCTTTTTTACTTAAAGGGAGAATAAATTATTTCCATGTCAACTTCCCTCCTTTTAAAGGATGTGAATTTCAGCTGCAAAAACACCTGAATAAGAGGGCAGGGGACCTAGTTTTCCTCCTAGCAGTGTTATCAAGGAGCCTTGTGAGGTTAGAGAGAGCTGGCCTGGAAGCCAGGAGAATCCAGATTTAGAGACTTGGAGATAAAATGTCATATATATTTAATGACTGACATTAGAGAATTTGTTGATTACTCAAAATGGGAATGGTAATATTTTTTACTCCTATCAGATAGGAATGTTATAAAGGTTAAAATGAACATGCAAGATGTGAATGATAATATTGAGGTTCCAGATGTCAGTGCTACAGACAGAGGTTATTGGTATCTGATAGTAGGTGTGTGTTGGGTGAGAGAGGTCATGCTTTGTGAATGCTGATTGAACAAAATATGATTGACCTGGCAGTTTCCATAATAAAATCAGCAAGTGAGGTTTTTGCATGTTCTCTCTTTCTTTCTCTCACTCACACACACATATACACCCTCCACACCCTAATTCCAGTTTAAAATATAGGACAATTATTTGTCCCAATGGAGTTGAAAATGAACAACCACTAAAATATGGGTCATTACTAAGTGTATTTGGGATACCTAGTAGTTTTGCCTTTGGAGGAACATGAACATTATTTTGTAGGGCAGGGATCAGCCCGTGGCCTCTCCTTAAGAAATCTAGTGGTACAAAACCTGCCTAAACCTGAATAGGTATGAGGCATGGATAAGAGCAGATACTAAAAAAGGAAAGAAAGTGGGAATGAGAGAAAGAGAAGAGGAAGGCAGAGAAAGGACAAAGAGAGAGTGGTACATTGTGGGGAGTGAAGACAGTTCCTGGCTGTGTTCAGATGTGAGGCAGAGGAAAGACCAGAGGCTTGGGAGTTAGGAGACCCAGGGCAGGAATCCAAGTTGTGCTACCTGGTGACCCTGTGGCCCTAAGCAATTTACTTAACCATTCTGATGATGAGTTCCCTTAATTCTAAGGTAGGGTTAATAATATCGATCTTTGCATGGTTGTAGTACGTTTAACAGGACACAATGTCCCGGTACTAATTTGTGGGTGTGTGTGTATGTCTGTGTGCTCTTACCCAGAGATCTGGTGGTCTCCCACCGTGAGGAAAGCAGTAGTAGGCTTCCATTATGTTGCTCAGTGGGCTCTTTCCCATTGCCAGCTGTTCTTCATCTTATTTCCATCATATAAAAGTAATCCTGTGAGCTGGGGTGTGATGGGCGGCCTTGGGGATTACAGAAAGGCATCCCAAGGAGAATGTACAGGTGAGGCTAAACAAGATGGAGGTGAATGTCTGCCCTACCCGTCTGGAGAGCGTTCCTTCAAAGTCCAGCTCTGCTGAAGCTTAGGTGAATTGCTGTATGTTGTTGTCATATGCAAAGGCTTCCCTTGAGAGCATCCATTCTTGTCAAAATGTGCAAAATAAATAGTCCAAGGACAAGGGTCTCCAGACTCCCTTTCAAGCTAACTTTGAACACAAAATTAACACTACCTTGGGGTAATTTTTCAAACAGACATGAGTAGACCTAATCATGCCGTTAGTCTCTGATATAGTTTGGACGTTTATCCCCTCCAAATCTCATGTTGAAATGTGATCCTCAGTATTGGAGGTGGGACCTGGTAAGAGGAGTCTAGGTCATGGACGTGGATCCTTCATGAATGGCTTGGTGCCATCCCCTTGGTAATAAGTGAGTTCTCATTTAATTAGTTCATGTGAGAATTGATTGTTAAAAAAGAGTGTGGCATTTCCCTTCTCTCTCCTGCTCCCTCTCGCCGTGTGACACGCCTGCTCCCTGTTAACCTTTCATGGTGAGCAAATGTTTTCTGAGGCCTCACCAGAAGCCAGGCAGATGCTGGTGCCATGCTTGCATAGCCTGCAGAGCCACGAGCCAAATATACCTCTTTTCTTTATAAACTACCTGGTCTCAGGTATTTCTTTATAACAATGCAAAATGGACTAATACAGTCCCCATCTCACCATTCAAACAATAAGGGTATATTGAAGAATACTAAATATTTTGCTTAAATCAAGGCATACTATGTTTGCAATTTCCCTGAAGTTTTTTAGCTTCATGAGTAATTCTTTAGTTTTGCTTTTATTTTTATTTTTTATTTTTTAAATTATTTGGTCTGCAGATGAATAGCCTAGTAATTCTAACACATACGTTGTGTCTTGAATATTTTGAAATCATTTTTTATAAAGTATGCACTAAATTTTCTGAGAATTGATAAGTAATGTGTTGTTCCATAGTTTAGTAGAATCATTCTTTTTCTTCCTTTTAAAAACTTAAGAGTTATTCCATATTCAATCTTCTTATACATTGTCTGTTCTTTGTGATCTTATCGTACTAACAGAGTAGCTCTGAAATACAGATGCAAATTCCTTTAGTACCTGAGATATAATGAGTCTGGGTTCTGCTACAAGCTTTTTTCCTTTAAAAATATAAGAGTAATTCTTTATTAGAATAGGAATAACACTAGATAAATTTAAATTTTGTCTTAAAAATTTGAAAGTACTTCTAGATGCATTATCTCGTGTGATCCTACAACCACTTGTGAGATTTGTAGCACTGGTGTTATAGTCTATTTTAAAGACAAGGGAACAGACTCAGGGAGACTGGGTAACTTGCTCAAAGACCCCACTGTGACCAGTTGGCAGAACTGGTTCTGCAAACCATGGATCTCTAAGGTGACTTTTGAATGTCTTCTTTTAAATGTGTTTTATTGTGTGTCTGTTATTTTCAAAAGAAACTAAACTATACATAGACAAGAATACACACATAACACCCAGATGCCCAGACACACACACATACACACACACACACACACACACACACACACACACACACAGTGTTGTCTGATAGAATATTCTATGATGACAGAAATTGTTCTATGTCTGTACTATTCAATTCTGGTAGCCATTAGCTACAGATGGCTATAAAGCACTTAAAATGTGGCCAGTGTGACTGAGAAACTGATTTTTCATTTATTTAATTTTAATTGAAATATCAACAGGCTAAAGAAGCTTTTGCTCAGGAGTAAGAGGGGGACAGGACTTCTCACCCAGAACTCCTTTCTCCAGGGTTAAGACAATAGCTAAGTCCACCCTCTGGGGAAAGGGAAGGGGAACAATAAAGGGGATACTCCTGACTGCCCTGAACATCGACCGGAAGGAGACTGTTTTAAACCACAAGTGATTTTTTGGTGGCTTTATAGGGGCAGGCAAATGGAAATAGGGGCTTGAGAGTATGGGGAATTAAGCTCCATTTCTGCACGTCTGAGTCATAATGCGCAAATTTTAAATTCACTGCATGAGCAAACCGCAGGCCCTTTGGGGCTTTTTCCCTGCTGAATTGTTCTTATAGAGTTGTGCAGTCCTGTGTATGAGTCTTTGGTTATGTGCTCCGCTGCTTTCTAATTCTGCACATCTGAAAGTGTGGATCTCATCAGGGAGTTCTCCATATAGGCAACTGGATTCATTGAAACTGCTCAGGAAGTACAGAAGGCTTCCTGACCACCCCCGTCAGCATCCCGCAGCCAGGGGCCCTACAAGGAAGCAGATGTGGTGTGAAGAACATGGGCTCTGGCACCAGGCTGCCTATGTTCACATTCCAGCTGTGCCATTTATTAGCTGCATGACCTTGGGCAAGCAATGAAGGGCTCTGTGCCTCCATTTCTTTATCTGTAAAATGGAGGTGATTAATAATAGTGTCCACTTCATAGGGTGAATATATTTAATAGTACCCAGCACAGTGAATACCATATCAGTATTTATTGTTGATATGGTTGTTTTAGGTTCAGCTCCACTTTGGTCTCAAGGGCCAGTTGTGTTTCTAGGAAAGGCAGGGAGATTTAAGGAACACTATCTTTTCTTTCAGCAGCTGCACTGTGAGAGCTTTAAAGCAAGTCCTGGCCTACACAGCAGGGTGCTTACCTAGTTCCTGGAGGCTTATCCTGGGTGCTCAGACACCATGAGGCAGTCTCCAGCTGCAGTAAGTCTTTTTCAGGCCTGACCCCTGTCTGACTGCTGGTGGCCCATGCCAAACTCTTATGATGCTCAAAACACCTGCATACACTTCTGCTGTCGAATTCTAAAAGCTTGGTCCACCTGCCCCACTCTGGTGGGTTTGTCCATTCCCTAGGTTCCAACATGTTGGTTGTCTGCTCCCTCTGGCCTCTCAGCATGTTTCCTTTTTATTTTAAACAGGCATTATTTTGGGGGTCTCCAATGTGCCAGACACTGTGCTAAATGCTGGAGATACAGATTTTCATAATTTTTGGAGTCTCCAAAAATGGTTGCTAATTTGTACTCTAAGGATGAAGCACAGAGTGTCACCACTCCCTTGGTAGCTACTTTACCTTTAGAGAGACATACCTCAATAGCCTTAGGTGGGAAGGAAAAAGGAAGCTGAAATTCAAAGAGCTGACATCATCAGGACTTCTATCTCTTATTTCACATTTGTCCTGCTTCCTGACTCCATCCACCTACCCTTTGCAAAGGATGGTGTGTGGTCAGGATGAGATGAATGGAATCCCAAATCTTATCTACAGCAATCCACCAAAATGAGAATGGTATGGTGTATTGGAACTCCCGAATTTTGAGATGTATATGTAACTCCCCAGTTTTGCAATGTGTATGTAAAATCTTGAATTTATACATTACATCCTTGTTTCAGATCTAAGACTCTGCTTGTTCGTGGTCCGATCAGTTACTCAAAAATTTACAGAGAGAATCATGAAGACACACACCCACAAACATGCCTTTTTGGTTTATTTGCTTTTACAAATATAAACAGTTTAACCTGGGCATTATTTACCAGGTACTGTCTTTGAGGAAAGAGATGTAGGTTCAAAAAATTTACTGGCTCCAGAAGTTCAGTCCCCACTGGAGAAAGCCAAGAGGGCAGTGGTGGAAGCTTCAAGGTTGGGAGGTGATTGTGGGTGAAGGAAAATGTAAACTCTAGTGGATATTACACTACTAAGACATGCCAGTTCTTGGAACAGAGCAGAGAAACAAACAGAAGGGATAAGAACAAAAGGAAAAAACCCCAACCCTGCTTGTTAATATGTATATTTTACATGGCATCTTTGAAGATGAAGCTACTGCTTACATTGCTTTACTCCAATTCACTGAGTTTTACAAGACCACAGGGGGACGTGTTCCAGTTTGAACAAGCTGAAAATGTCTTAAAGCTGACAGAATAATGAGTATTTTTTCTTTGTTTAATATTTTTGATACAGATCGGATAACTGGTTTCTGTCATTTCTATCCAATATGCCTTTTGCTATTTTTCAGCTGTATTTCTTTGACTTACTAGAACATTTAATTTCTTGCATGTATAAAAAGAAAGCCAAATAAAGGCAATTATTTCAAGTTATTATTAAAAAATTTCCAAAATCATGCATTGAATATTTGATTCTCGGGCTAGCTAGTTAATGTTAAAACTGATGGTTCTGATGAATATTTTTTCTCTTTCTTTTTTACTTTGTTCTAGCTGAATTTCTCTTCTTGATTTGAAGATTAAACTGTCACTGATATTTGGTCTTCCACACCTGGATAGTCAGAAGGGGACAGAGGGAAATCTTTTCAGGACAAAGGTGTGTCTAGATAAGCCCATCTGGGATTGGATTTGAAATAGGTAGCTGATATGGCTTGGCTCTGTATCCCCTGCAAATCTCATCTCGAATTGTAATCCCCAACTGTCGAGGGCAGGACCTGGTGGGAGGTGATTGGATCATGGGGGTGGTTCCCCAGTGCTGTCTGATTATAGTGAGGCAGTTCTCACAAGATCTGATGATTTTAAAAGTGGCAGTTTCCCCTGTGCTTTTTCTCTCTCCGGTGCCTTGTGAAGAAAGTGCCTGCTTCTCCTTCACCTTCAGCCACAGGCATGTACCACCATGCCTGGCTAACTTTTGTATTTTTCGCAGAGATGGGGTCTCACCATGTTGCCCAGGCTGGTCTCAAACTCCTGAGTTAAAGTGATCCTCCCACCTCAGCTTCCCGAAGTGTTAGGACTCCAGACATGAGCCACTGTGCTTGGCCTAGGGTGGAGCTTTGATGAATGGGATTAGAGCTCTAAAAAAGAGGGACCCATGAGAGCTCTGTATAGCCCTCTTTCCTCCAAGTAAGGATACAATGAGAAGTCAGCAGCTGCAACCCGAAGCGGCCCCCCACCGCAATCTGACCATGCTGGAACCCTGATGGTGGGTGCTCCAGCCTCCAGGACTGTGAGGAATACATGTCTGTTGTTTATAAGCCACCTAGTTTATGGTACTTTCTTCTAGAAGTCCTAACTGACAAAGACAAGTGCTATTTTGCCCTTCTTTGTAATTTAAAAAGAAGTTCATCTGTCTCACTTCGTTTTCACTGGGCAGGAGTATTTGCTTCAATTTTGCAGATGAGGACAGAGAAGTTAGAATATATTCTAGAATCTGTTGTCCTTTCCACATCTCTGGGTGCAAGAACACATGTGCCAGGCCTTGTACCTTGTACTCGTCTAGGAGCATCAAACCAGGAGAGAGGCAAGAGGGTCTCCGCCCTCGGCCTGGCCTTCACCTGCATCCTCTGGAGCTTCCTGTGCAGTCTCATTTGGCTTCTCTGTCCCTGCTATTGCTTTCTGCTTCTGTTGCTTGCCTGTGAGTCAAGACCTATTGCAGCTCCTCTGGTTGCCTCCTGTGTAGGCATCAATATTCCACACTTGTCAAGTGTCAAGTCTTCATTCCTATTCTTCCCATCTCGTTAGGCTTTATTCTGTTTCCTTTATCATTGTTTGCTGGTTGCAACAGCAGCTTGCAGCCCAGCTGTGCTCTGTGGCATTTCAGGGGCGTGATGAGGTAGATTGCGGGGAAAAGAAAACTAACTCAGAGACTGGGACTCTGGTCTCACTGGCTGTGTGGTCCTGAGAGTTCATTTTTTTTTCTCTCTGTGCCCCATTCTTTTATTGTTAGAATAGGTTTACTGAGTTTCTCGCTGGTACTAATATGCTCTGGCTCAAATGTGATGTTTGTGGAAGGTTAGAGGCTCACCTCCTCAGTTTTCTGGGTATGCCTATTTTGTTGCTTAGAACAGGTAATGCTAAGGATAGTTAGGAGCTTTATATATATATATATATTTTTTTTTTTCTGACAGAAAGAGAGAAATTGCATTTCTCTAAAATATTGACACACTCAAGGGATGCTGCACTTATTTGTGCCGCCATCTGCCCTCAATGGAACACAACAGAAGTGAGAAGTCCCCAAAATACAGTGCAGCGTCCAGTGCCTAAAGCAAAAGTTAAATAAAAAACACCCCACAAAGCCAATTCCACAAGCTCAAACTCGGTTGTGAAGAAGAAAAAGCTAGGAGACAGGGTCAACTCTATGGGGAATATTATTACCTTTTTTTCATTTTTCTTTTTTAAATGTAAAAGCTCTGAAAAGCAGAGTTCTATTTTTTCACCTGGAGGATAGCAGAAAGACTGGACAATAAACCCTTTGGGTGTTATAAATGTGTAAATAGGGCACAAAAATTCTGTATAAAATGTTGACAATGTTTCCTTGAGGTTGCAATCCTGATTTGGATTTTTGTCACTCATTCTCCACTCTGTACTCTCATTCTTGTGAAACAGGGTGGGAATGTCCTATTTTCTCAAGCTTTTACCTTGTATATGTTTACAAGTTTTTCCCTGGAATCCCAATTTCAACACTTTTACACTTTTTAAAAAATTCTGTTTTATAATTTTTTATTTCCATACGTTTTTGGGGAGCAGGTGGTATTCAGTTACATGAGTAAGTTCTTTAGCGGTGATGCCTGAGATTTTCGTGCACCCATCACATGAACAGTATGTACTGAACCCAATTTGTGGTCTTTTATCCCTCACCCCCCTCCCACTCTTTCCCCCAAGTCTCCAAAGTCCACTATATCATTCTTATGCCTTTACATCCTCATAGCTTAGCTCCCACTTATGAGTGAGAACATACAATGTTTGGTTTTCCATTCCTGAGTTACTTCACTTAGAATAACAGTCTCCAGTTCCACCCAGGTTGCAGTGAATGCCATTAATTCATTCCTTTTCATGGCTGAGTAGTAGTCCATTGCATGTATATATACCACAATTTCTTTATCCACTTATTGATTGATGTGCATTTGGGCTGATTCCATATTTTTACAACTGTGAATTGTGGTCCCATAAACATTCATGTGCAAGTATCTTTTTAGTATAATGACTTCTTTTCCTCTGGGTAGATACACAGTAGTAGGATTGCTGGATCAAATGGTAGTTCTACTTTTAGTTCTTTAAGCAATCTCCACACTGTTTTCCATAATGGCTGTACTAGCTTACATTCCCGCCAGCAGTATAGAACTCTTCCCTTTGCAATGCATCCATGCTAACATCTATTATTTTTTGATTTTTTAATTATAGCCACTCTGGCAGGAGTAAGGTAGTATCTCATTGTGGTTTTGATTTGCATTTCCTTGATCATTAGTGACTCAACACTATTTCTTTTTTGCTTCTTGCTGAGTTCCCTTTTGTCTCTACCACTAAGTTCTGACCTGCTCCCATCATCGTCCTCCCAGAGACAGATATACGCACGTGGAACTAGTCCCAAAGTCAGGTCTCATTTAGAAAGACAAGGGGTTAACTTTATTGTTGTTAATACTTTGAAGGTGTCCTGAATGTCTGCCACAGTAGAATCATATGTATCAATCTATCAATCATATCAAATAGGGAATAGCTCCTTTCTCTTTATGGAGTATTGGAGTCTGAGATACTCCAAAGAATAAATAGTGGTTGAAGGAGAGGAGATATTGATATACTAATAACTGCTTTTGAACGAATGCATAGAAGGGGTGTCTTCATTTATTTATAATTTTCTTTCTTCCGGAATAATTTCAGGCAGTTTTCAATAAGGCTGATATATACAATGTTCGTGTCTTTTCAACTTGCCTAGTGCGGTGCTCCTAATGGCAGAGGAGAATAGGTGGACACTGTTCTCAGGAGGCTTTGAGGGGAGAACCCAGAATGATTACATTTTGCCTTCCAATTCGCAATATTCAAAGGAATATTAAGAAGTTTTAAATTACCTAGCTTTGAATACATTGGAGTTGCCAGACATATGAGCACCCTTTAACCTGTGGTTTCCTGGATCCCACAGCACACCATGGCACAACCTGGGCACATGTGTACTTCAGTGTGAGAAGCATGGCCACAGAACTTTCAAATAGATGTAAAAGGCAGGAGTCAGACACTTTAAAAAGGGGAGACAAAATTCCTAAAGACAAAATTAACCTCTGAGCTCACTATCAGCAAAGACAAAACATTAGTTCTCAAATTATACTTAAATAAATCAAGTCTAAGACTTTGCACGCAAATTTATTTTCTCTTTTGATGAAGTATAATCAGGGAAAAACATGGTTGAGTCGCTCAGTATAGATTTTCTAGTACTCTTTATAATCGGTGGCTCTGAATATCTGTTGACTATCTATCTGCTTTTTGACCCAGGTATGACAAGCTGGCTGTTCACTTTCATTTTCTGAGTATGTTCTGGTAGTTTTCATGCTTTCTTACACATTAGAATCACCTGGAGAGTTAAGAAAAATTAGACATCTAGGGTGCACCTGGTGTCAATTAAATCAGAATCTCTGGAGGTCAGAGAGGAATTAGGAACCAGCCATCAGCATTAAAAAAAGTTTTATAGGAGATTACGATATGCAGCTAAGTTTGAGATCCAGTGTAACACTGTTCTGTAACAGACCAGTGGTTCTCAAACTTGAGCATGCATAAGAATCACCTGGAAGGCTTGTTGAACTACAGATTCTGGGTTCTACCTTCAAGATTTTCTGGAGGCTTGAGATTGCGCTCAAGAATTTGTAGTTCTCACAAGTTCCCAGGTGATGCTGATGTTACTGACCTGGGGATTCTAGTTGGAGAAACATCATTTTAGAGTTTCAGATATGTTATTACTACTAGAATGGATGGGATGGAAATATTCAGGCTATAAAGATGAATTTGGGTCAGATGGTAAAACAAAGTGATGTAACAGGGCTTGGGAAAGATTTGTAGAACCATGCTCTTCTGCTACAATGGCCATGTTTAAATTCAATTGACAACATGTTTTGTTTCAGTTGGATTTAGCCCAGGTCTTGGACACCCAGCCTATTTCCTATTGGTTAAAACTGTTTCATAAATTCAAATGAAGGAAAAACCTCAGTCTACAGCTTGCTGCTTAGCACAGATGTCCTGTGAGATGTCATGGTGCCCC
The DNA here is from genome assembly GCF_003255815.1 of Theropithecus gelada. NCBI lineage: Eukaryota > Metazoa > Chordata > Mammalia > Primates > Cercopithecidae > Theropithecus > Theropithecus gelada. The sequence continues at coordinate 38,731,101 of NC_037669.1, read as the reverse complement.
ATGAATGTTGCCTCAGTACTCTCTCTGTTTGTCAGCTACAGTGGATGTGATGGAAGCCTTCAAAGGAGTGATAAATGTCCTTTCTCTAGGACTACAGCTTTTTCTTTATTGGGCTTAACAGTTCCCAGTCAGGTTGGCCAGCTCCTGTTTCCGCTTAGTGCGTAGTTTCTTTTTTCTTCTATTATAAATATTATCTGCACAACTCTCTTAGCTTTACTAGTCCCATTAAAGTGTCATTAGGTTTCCCATTAGCAGCTACTGTTGACGGTTTCCCGCAGAGGCCTCAGCGTGTGGGCCTTCTTGCTATGAATTTGAGCTAGGGGAGAACAAGAGAAGAGGGAAGTGTGGAGACTCCACTAATATCTACCTTCCAACTTCAAAACGCAAATGCTAGGCTGGAACCAAAGTCTTCATTTGTCAGGCAAGGTTGGGGGCAGGTAAAACAAAATTTGTGTATTTGTTCCCCAGTCCCCAAATAGCAACTTCGTTTACTTTCTTTGCTTCTTTTAGTATTTTTTTAAAATATAAAAACAAATCAACAACATCTCCAGTTCAATTTGAGTCACTTTTTACATCCCCTACCTTCTGTCAGTTACTAATACTCCATACAGTTTTCAGTCTGCTGCCGGTTTACCTGCAGTACTAGGTCTCTGATTAAACTGATTCAGGTATGGTGGACTAGACTGCCCATGTGTGAGGGGTAGAGTACCAGAACAAATGGGACATTTCTTTTACTCAATTTTTGCCCTTCTTATAAGAAATAATCTCTTGTACTAAATTCCCCACTATGTGGAATTTATTAAACACTCTATGAAGAATACATATGATCAGTAAAAGTTAAAGACACATGGAATCTAGGTACAGCTATGAAACTTGCTTATTAACTGCTTATACTGATTCATACCAGTCCTTTAAAAGTCCACAACTTTAAAGAAATAGTGTTATCACTTTAGAATTTGACATCAGAATTCCCTTTAAATGGCCCTTCCCCAGACTGTAGGTGTCTTCAGTTTTTCTTTACCAAGATAATTCTCAAGGCTTAATCTGTCCTCAGTTAAGAAACAAAGTCATCTTCTGGAAGTCTTAGCTTCCTTTCCCTCAGATGCCCACTTTTTCTTTCTCATAGTTTGCAGGAAAAGAAAAACGATCCCAATTACACACACTAGCTCCATTTACCTGCTCTATTTCACCATGATTGTGCTTTTCCGATTAGGAGAAAATTTGCTTTCTTTGACTGCTTCTCAGATTTAGCTCTCTGCCCTTTCCAGCTGAAGAAGAGAGTCCGAATTTACACTGAATACATACATTTAGTCATTACCTCTAAACGTTACAACTTTTTGTTGAGAATCTCCTGGAACTCTTCTGTCTGGCTTTTGGTACAGCCTAGCTTCTTTTATGGGGCTTCACTGAAGTTTGAGCCTATGTCAAAGCCTGTCACTGAGTATGATCATTCAGTTAGGATTGGGAGTGAATTTTTCCCACGAGGAGAGGTGGTTCTCTGGACTCTGGACCCACTGAATGGAGATCATGGGGATCTGGAAGGTTGAAAGTGGTACATTTGAGGCCAGGCATGGTGGCTCATGCCTGTAATCCCAGCACTTTGGGAGGCTGAGGCAGGTGCATCAAGAGGTCAGGAGTTGAAGACCAGCCTGGCCAATATGGTTAAACACCGTCTCTACTAAAAATACAAAATTAGCTAGGCATGGTGGCACATGCCTGTAATCTCAGCTACCCGGGAGGCAGGCTGAGGCAGGAGAGTTGCTTGAACCTGGGAGGCGGAGATTGCAGTGAGCCAAGTCGTGCCACTGCACTCCAGCCTGGGTGACAGGGCGTGACTACATCTCAAATAAATAAATAAATAAATAAATAAATAAATAAATAAATGTGATGCATTTGCTAGAGGGAGCAAGGCAGGGCCATATTTCCATGTACTTTGCAATGGCAAGCTGTTTAACCCTTTGAGAAAATTATGTGTAGACCCAAAGGAAGCTTTTTAGAAGCTGAACTCCACTTACCAAGCTCCCTAGAATACCAGAGCTTGCTCTTTCCTCTGTAAAAAATGGGGCACTGTGAAAAACATGGCTGTGCTGCAGCCAAGCAGGCATAGGGCAGCAGGCATGGCCAAGGTAAACAGCCTAGATGACTCAGCAGGTTTGGGGTACAAGAGCACAGTCCCGTGTCTTATATAATCATAGCCATGTAGACATAACATAGAGAAGCTCACCACCGGTCTCTCAGCCACTATTGTCTGTGTAGTGTATAGATGTAATACTGACCCTGTGAAGGGGCTGCTGAATAAAGTTGGGTCTCATCTACCTGCTGTCTCTTGAGTGTTCTTCCAGCTCCCTGCCCCACATCCACCCCCTCCCCTCAGCTCTCAGCTGGAAATGGAACCTGACCCTGAGCATGACATTTGGCATAGTCGTTGGCAGGATGAGGTGAGTGGGTCTTGAGCCCCTGGGGCTCCCGGGTTGGCTATGTGGCCGCAGCAAGGGCTGTGGTAGGCAGTGGTAGAGGTGCTGCTTAGGTGGGCCCCAGTGGAAATGTGGGAGGCAGTGGACGGGTCTCCCACGAGTGTGGAGAAGGCACTGAAGCAGCTGGAAGCTCACAGCACCAAGAAGAAATGCACCTTCGCCGGCAGAGTTGGATAGGTGTTTCTGACCATACTACATGAAGCACATGCACAGTCTCTGTGGGACATGGTACAGGTAAGGGACCTGCAGGCACAAGTTGAGTGCCTGGGAGCCCAAATGCACAGCTTGGAGCAAAACCTGGGGTGAAGGACCTCCAGGTGCAAGCAGGGCACTTTAGAGGCTCAGATAAGCAGCCTGGAGCAGGCATTGGAAACAGCTCTCAACGCGACCTTGAGCCCATCCTCCTCCAGGCCGGATACTCCCGTTTGGTCTGATGCAGAGAAGAAGGAGGCTCCTCCGTGGTGGGCTCGCCCTGTGATCCGTCAGAAGTAGAACATGAGCAGCTGACGGGACCCCAGAGGAGAGCCCAGGGGCCTCCCACAGTGGTGGAATACGCCTCTTATGGTGTTTATACCCTCCATGAGTTGCGGAAATTAGGTAGGCAATGCAGGCAGCGCCCAGGGGAGCCCCTCCTAGCCCTGATGACTCTGTATTTGGGATGAGAGGGCTGACCGCATTTCTTGCTCCGCCTCCGAGACGGAGAAGCTGGCTTCTATCGCAACTTACCCCTCCCTTCGTCAGCGGCTGCAGTTGTGCCAAGGGTTGGCACACGGGCAAGGTGACCACATGTTAATCAAGTGGCTGATGGCAGCCATACAGACTGTTTGGCATGATGCCGGTGAGATACCAGAAACTGTGAGTAAATGGCAATCACACACAGATTTGGTGCAGGTGCTCCAGGAGATGGGTGTGCAGCTAAAGCAGACTTCCTGGTAGCCAAGCAGGCTATTTAGCAGGCACAAGCCCTATGGGTAGTGGGCCGGGGTGCCCATTTAAGCTAGATTTGCATGTGACCACAGATCGTTTCCTTTAGGGCCTGTGGTAGCACATGGAGCACCGAAGTACGTCAATAGGCTTTTGGTCCCAATTATGCAAGGGAGCTGAGCTCTGGTATTCCTTGATAAAGAAGCAGTTAGTAATAGCAGGATGGGTGGGTTCATGGATAACCACCCCGCAGGCTGGGAAAGCAGTTAGTAACTGTATATGCTGCCCTTCAGGCTCATAAAGAGTGTGGGAGGACAGGCTGCAGTCGTCATGCAGACCACTTACCCGATAGCAGGATGGGTGCGCTCATGGATAGCGATCGCCCTGCGCCACCCTCCCTGGACAGGGACGGCGCCGACGTCCACCTTAGCGAAGTGGCATAGCAGGAATATTAATGGTAGGCTGTTGCTCTCTGTATTGTTGCTGTGGCCTATGGGTCCGGGGTGCTGCCTTATGTGCACAGGTCCCCACCAAGAGGACCCCCTCCGCCTAGGGGGTGGAGTGTAAGGAGCATAACTATATTTCATCCTAGCAGGCATACCGTAACAGGCATAGGCTGAGGTAAACAGCCTAGATGACTCAGTGGGATTGGGGTGCAGGCACACAGTCCCATGTCTTATATAATCACGGCCATCTAGACATAACATAGAGAAGCTCACCACCTGGCTCCCAGCCACTATTGTCTGTGTAGTGTATAAAGGTAACACCAACCCTGTGAAGGGGCTACTGAATAAAACCATGTCATCTACCTCTGTCTCTCCAGTGTTCTTCCAGCTCCCTGCGGAACCCACCCACACCCCTCAGACCTCAGCTGGGGCTGGAACCTGACCCTGAGAATGACAGGCACTGTGTGAGTTGGGGCAATATCCCTGGCACTTCAACTCCTGTGGATGACATTTCCACCTCTCAAGAGTCAGGTGCATTTGTAGCAAACTTTTAAATGCCAGTTGTATTTGCTATTATAATTATATAATTAAAAAAAATTATACAAATAGATGGGATGTTAATGCAAGAAAAAAGCATTTCTATGAAAGCTAAGCTTCTTTAGAAAGATTTAAATACAAGTTGTTAATATGAATTGTTATCAAATTAGGAGTGGACAAAACATCTGCAAAAAGTTAAAGAAATCATAAAAGTCTAGGAGAATTCTGCATTCAGATTTTTTTTTGTTTTATCTGAAGAAATCAGATGCTACATGATGGATGTGGTTTACACAAGAAAGATAATAGAAGACTCTTACCAACAGGCTCGTGGTAGAAGCAGCACCCTGGACTCCAGATTAATACATTGGCAAATACATTTATACTTATAGGTTTAACTTTGAATAAAATTAAGGAACACTGACTGCCTTTTATGATTAAGCAACAACTGTCAATCCCTATTGCATTCACTATTGATGAAGCCCAAACGTGAGCTGGGTGTTTCTGCTCTTTCAGAATTACGGGACATTGTCCTTAAAGTTCCACACCAGGCCCAGGAGTCTGAGAATTCCTGGAAGACTTACATGTTTGTGGTCACCTTTGGCTCTAACCTTCTGGTTCCCTGTATTTCAGTTTTTGCATTATCATTTGTCGTTTGTGTATTCTTTTTGTTCTCTGTCACTTAGCCCTGGCTGTGAACTCAGGTTTCCTTAATTTCTATGTGTTTAAAAAAAAAAAAAATCTTACCTAAAGCAGTTGCATATATGGTGGACTTGACTGAAGAGGGAGAAAGGGAAAGCTTTATATTGTAGGAACAAAAATAATTTCAAATTGAAAATCAGATATCCTTGTTCTTAAAAGTGCTTTGGCCGCCTTGCTACCGGGAAGGGAATTTGACCATTAATCCCAATGTAGTATGCCAGCCATGCAGTATCTGCCTACTTTCTTTGAATTTTACTTGTTTTTTTTCTCTCTTCTGTTCTTCTTTCTATTCATGTTTATATCAAAGGCAGAGCTGTTTGTGTTTGGCTAATCCCTCCTCTTGGGTGGTATCTCACATTCCTACTTGCCTCTACTCAGGTAGCTTATATATGGGGTATGTATGTGTGTGTGGAGGAAGAGAGAGAGAGAGAGAGAGAGAGAGAATGTGTGTCAATAGGGTGACCATATCCTAGGAACTGGAACAATTTTGAAAGTTATAGTGGAGAGTATTAATAATTTCCTTCGGATACAAGTCAAAATTTTGAATTGTTCTGGATAAATCAGAATCTGCTATTTATCAAGGTATTTTTCTAACCATGGGCCATTTTCTCCATAAGGAGAATTGTGGTGTTAGCTGATAAAACTGTTTTCACCCCATTACATATATATATACTTCTCAAATCTTGTCAATTGCAAATAGCCAATTCCTTACCTCCTTAGGGGAATGTGTTGTTAACTGAAACAAAGCATGCTCTTCTACCTGCTATCACTGTTAACTGTTCTGTGTACTTTACCCTCTTCTAGCTCAGTTTTTCCATCTAGGAAATGGAGGTGATTGCCTGCTAAGGGACTTGAATGAAAAACATAGACAATAAGACATTTTAAGGGGATTAAATTATAGAAATGTTTGTTTGTTTTAGATGATAGTAAGGATCAAAAGTCACAGGAACTGTGAGTGATGTGGAGCCACATCAGCCCTGATGGCTTTTCTGGGATTTGAGCCTCTGCGCGTCTTACGCGGTGCCCTTTTATTCTTGCTCCGCGACTCTACACCTGGTCCTTTGAAACAACTCTACCAATAGTCCTGGATCCTAACCTTCCACCTCCTTATTAGTTCAGTCCTGGGCCTCTACTCAGCAAATTCATCCAATCACCCTGAATTGTATGTAGTTGAGTCAGGTTATTGTGATGCTGATAAATCAAAACTAAATTGAAGCCATCAGCCTCATTTTCCTTACTCACCTTATTTCCAGATGTGCAAGTTAATGGGCTTGGATTGGCTGCTAACACCGACACTCATCAAAGAACATTTTCCCTAAGGACATTAACTGCAATTTATTGATTGGGTGGAGGCCTGAAGCATTTGAGGTCTGGAATTGTATTATGGCCTAAAAAAATGGTTGGAGATGAAATCTAAGCCTGCCACGGATGAGTTTGTCAAATTGAGCAGAAATACTGTGACTTAGATTTGGAAGCCAGGTAGACTGACAAGATGAAGCAGTTTAAAAATGAATCACCTTATGAGAAAGAGATGAACAGCTCTTTCCTTCCTCTAAGAGTAGGAATATGGGGCCCATTTTAAGTGTGCTGAGTTCAACTGCTTAAATTGGGGGATACATCCATTTAGTTCTTCATTGTCTCCTGCAGTCTATGATGGCTACTTGGGTGGTTTCTCTCTAAACTTCCTCTTCTTCTGTCTCAAATCCATTCCACTCAGGACTTTCACTCCCTCCACTCCAGCCGAAGTACTCTTATTTTTTTTTTTATTTTTTTTTTTTGAGACGGAGTCTCGCTGTGTCTCCCAGGCTGGAGTGCAGTGGCGTGATCTCGGCTCACTGCAAGCTCCGCCTCCCGGGTTCACGCCATTCTCCCGCCTCAGCCTCCCGAGTAGCTGGGACTACAGGCGCCCGCCACCGTGCCCGGCTAATTTTTTGTATTTTTAGTAGAGACGGGGTTTCACCATGTTAGCCAGGATAGTCTCGATCTCCTGACCTCGTGATCCACCCGCCTCGGCCTCCCAAAGTGCTGGGATTACAGGCTTGAGCCACCGCGCCCGGCCTCGAAGTACTCTTATAATGACCACCAATGCCTTCCCCATAGCTAAAAACAGACATCGGTTCCCAGCTCCCATTCTAATTGCGCTATCACCGCATTTAACACGTTGGGTTATACTTTTCTACTTGAAACCATTTATTCACTTGACTTCCAGGACATCACACTCTTCTGGTTTCCTTGCACTTCACTGACAGCTCCATCTCTCTCCCATTGACTGATGCAGCCTAATCTTCCTGACTTCTAAATATTGCGTCCTCTAGGGTTCAGTCCTTGGATGTCTTTCCTATTTTGTCTATACTCATGCCCATCCCATCTCATGGATTTAAATTCATATTCAAGATGCCCAAATATATATATCTGGCCTGAAACTCTCCCGTGGATGAGAGAGATATAGAACCATGAGCTTGCTCAACTCTCCACTTGAATTGGTAACAGGCATGTTGAAAAATTAATGTCTAAGTGAACTTCTCCCCAAAACATGCGCCTCTTAGTCTTCCCTTATCAGTAAAGGGCAACTCTTTCCTTCTAGTTGCTTAGGCCCAAACCCTTGAAGTCATTCTTAACTTATCTTTTGATCTCACATTTCACTTAAATGCATCAGCATAGCTTAATAGTTTTATCTTCCCAATATCTGTATATCCAGAATTGACCATGGTTTATCATTTCTCAGCTATCACTGTGGTGGTCCCAGCCATCATATTCTTTCACCTGGTTTGTTGCAATATCCTTCCTGAATGTGTTCCTGCTTCTGTCCTGGTGCGTTCTAGTAGAGCTTCAGTGTGGAAGCCAGGATTATGCTTTAAAAACAAAATTCAGGTTATGCTACTCCTCTGCTCAAAACCTTGAATGGATCCACATTTCACTCAGAGTAATTGCCAGTCCTTCCGGAGGCCTAGAAGGCTCTTTAAACCCATTTCTGAGCTAATGTCCTAATAGCCTCTTTCTCTGTGTGTTGTTAGTAACAACACTGACTTCCAATACTCCAGCCACATTGCTACCTCAGAAGATTTTCATTTGCAGCTCCTTCTACTTGGAACTTTCTTTCTCCATATATGTTGTATGACTAATTCCCTCACCTCCTTAGGTTCTTTCCCCAAAATGTCACCTTCTCAGTAAGGCCTTCTCTGATCATCTTATTTAAAATTGGAAAACCCACTCATCCCAGAGCCTCCTACCTTTTCTCCTGCTGTACTATAGACTTATTAAAAATGAAATAGAAGTTTTAAAAGACAATGGTTTTATAAAGAAAATTTGATCGTGAATCTTATTAAAAATTACTGTATAGAAATTTTATTCTTGAAGGTAATAATGTTTTCAATTTCTGAAGCTTTTTACCCTGAATATAGTGATCACTCTCCAAAAACTCTGTTCAAACATATTGTTTAAAAATGCAGTGTTGGCCAGGCATGGTGTGCCTCATGCCTGTAGTCCTAGCACTTTGGAAGGCTGAGGTGGGTAATTTGCTTGAGCCCATGAGTTTGAGACCAGCCTGAGCAATGTGGTGAAACCCATCTCTACAAAAACTAGCTTGGTATAGTGCACTCCTGTAGTCCCAGCTACTCGGGAGGCTAAGGCAAAAGAATCACCTGAGTCTGGGAGGCGGAGGTTGCAGTGAACCATGATTGTGCCATTGCACTCCAGCCTGGGTGACAGAGTGAGACTTTGTCTTAAAAAAAAGTGCAGTGTCTGTGTTATTTAATGGAGAGTATTATATGTCTGTCTGCTTGAAGAGTTGACCTTCTGTTGCTGCACTTAGACTGTTGGAACTTTATGGATATGGCATTGGGCCTTCTTACCACCCAACTCTCTTTACTGGAAGCTAATTATATATTTGTTTCAATGTGTTTTTAAGACTTTTGTATTTTGATAATATTATACATTTATTCTAAAATTATGATCTCCTCTAAGGATGCAGATGTAGATAAGTTAAGTCCTCAATTATTGGGAACCACAGGTAACTGAACAGGGTCAGTCAACATAATCTGGATCTTGGAAGCCAAGTCAAAGGAAATCAGAAACTAGAGGAGGCATTAAATAGAATTTTCCTCTAGTTATTGGATGAAAGGAAAGAATGAAATGCTCATCCCTTTTCTGTTTTCCTAGAAATTCAAGTAATCAGTTTCTTCCATCTAGGGCCCCAAACCACTTCTCAACCTATTAAAAAGTGATAAATTATATAAATATATCTTACCCACTTTCAAATATAACACATTTAAAATGCATTTGAGATACATAAGTGAATTATTCATTTACCAAAGAGCAGACTTTTACTAAAATAGTTCAGGATAAAAAGCAGCATATGCAATTATCTAATTGTCACCTACTTGCATTCTAGCAACCATATGTACTCTCCCATTCACTTTCTATATTTCAGCCCTCAGGCTGAAAGGTCTCAAACAGTGTTTTGAGATTTGAGAATTCTGAGGTCTTTGATTAAATCCACACCTACTGGTGATCCAACTGCTGAGGTTCCATATCAGGAAGCTTCAGGAGAAGAAATTTACATGTTTGTACAGCCAGCACTTTCTAAAATTTTGGTAAAGTGCAAATCTAGTTATTTAGAATTTGCAAACTACAAATTAAGATATGTTTTTTAATAGCACACACACTCACTGTCTCTTCCCCTCCCCCTGCCTTCTATTCAATTTTCTATTCTGTTTGGAATAGCTAGAATATTGTTTGGAATATTGCCTTAGATGCCTTATTTATTTAACAAATGTTAAAGGAAATCTAATGAATTAGGTAGTCAGTCAAAATTGGGGTGTTTTAAATAGATGCTCCCATTTCTTCAGATGTAGAGTCACAGGGTATTAAGTTGGAAGGAACCTTAAAGTTTCATCTCGACTAGCGCTTCTTACTCCTGGTTGCACATTAGACTCATCTGGAGTGCTTTTAGAAATACTCATGACCTAGACCAGTTGAAACCAAGCTTCTGGGGGATTGTGCCAACCATTTGCATAAAAACAAAATGAACTCTCAGATTTTACTGTGTAGCCAAGATTTAGAACCATGATCTAGGTAAACCCACTTGGTGCTCAAATCTCCCCTGCATTATTATGACTGGCCCAAATTTGGTCGTTCTTTGTTAGTTACCTCCAAGGAAAATGCTCACCCTCTCTAAAGAGCTCTATAGGAAGTTCTTCTTCATATTGATACAAAGATATTTCCTTATACCTTCTATCCATTGCTCCTGGTTATGTTACTTGAGACCACAAAGTGCAAAATCTAATATTTCCATATGGTAGTTCTTTGAAAATTTGAAGGCAATTTTCACTTATCTACTGTTTTAAAACCAAGTATTTACTGACTGCCTATTATAGGCCCAAGCCTGTAGTGGGACTCCAACACAAAAAAGATATGGTCATTGTACACCCCAGGCTCACAGTCTTGTGGGGAACATGGAAAAAGCAATGATGACAGTACAGCTTAACAATACATTGGTGTCCCCTGCCTCCCTGCCCTGCACCAACTCCATCTTATTCTTCTCTACTGTAGGGCAGTGTAGCCCCAATTCCTTCACTTTGTCTCCATATGATATTGTTTTGAAGCCCTCTGTTTACCATAGTTTGAACTTACTTCAATTTTTCTGCATCCCTAATAAAATGTCACTCCCAGCATGGATTACAGGTATCAGATGTGGTCTAAATACACCAAAGAAGGGGACTGCTATCTATTTCCTTCTATTTCTAGATGATACATTGCTGGCTGGCTCATCATGAAGTGGTGAACAATTAAAGTCATTAGGACTTCTTGATATATCCAGGGTTACTTGTAATAAGCAAATCTATTTTTTGGGTGAACAGGAGGACAGGGAAGGCAAGGCTGATGTCAGAGCAAAGGGATGAAGGAATTTAACTTCCCTTTCCCCTTGTCTGCCTTCTCTTTGGGCTTAGTTGTGGGTACCTAAGGTCACATGTAAACATTCTGAGAATTGACCCATTATGCTACTGATCCTGGAGGGCCATGGATGAGCCCATCCAAAGGTGGGCACATTTGCTAAGTGAAGTGGACCTGAAAGGGATACAGTGGTGAGTGTGAAACACTACATTCAAAATAGGAGCCAGTATTTGGTAAAACTCTTTATGCAACCAGATTTTCATGTGTCTGCTTATCAATGCTGGAAGAAATGGACTTTCCTGGTTCTGGTGTCCACTTCTGGATACAAAGTGGCCTAGTCCATTTTTCAGCTCTTTTTTTAAAATCTGTGCTGTGATCTAGATGGGGGAGTACATGCATTAATTTCCAGTATTACTTTATGGCTTTACGGGAACTCTTAAATTAGTGACCTCTTTGACCTTTTACACACTTTTTAATTTATTATTTTATTTTATTTTATTTTATTTTATTTGAGATGCAGTCTTGCTCTGTTGCCCAGGCTGCAGTGCAGTGGCACGATCTCAGCTCACAGAAAGCTCTGCCTCCCTGGTTCGTGCCATTCTCCTGCCTCAGCCTCCCGAGTAGCTGGGACTAGAGGTGCCCGCCACCACGTCCGGCTAATCTTTTGTATTTTTAGTAGAGACGGGGTTTCACCGTGTTAGCCAGGGTGGTCTTGATCTCCTGACCTTGTGACCCCCCTGCCTCAGCCTCTCAAAGTGCTGGGAGACCTTTTACATACTTTAAGGTGTCAGTGTTATTATGGACCAGTCGGAACCGCCATCAGTGGATGATTTCAATGTTTGCCCCAATCCACCCTCCCTTTATGTTTGCCAATTAGCATCCCAAGAAGGAATGCCACTATGTCTTTGAATTTTATACTGATATTTAATAAAATATTTCACAAATATTTGATAACAAAATAAGCTCTGCTCTGCTGGAAAAAAATGGGTACACTCAAAGGCCACAACATTACCATCTGAATCAGTAAATATTCACTGAGGGTATGTGACGTAATTGGTTCAGGTGGGAACAAGTTGGAGTTCTAATCTGGGAGAGATTTGGGCAAGGCCCTTCATTGTTGGTGTTTCTTTAGTACCCCTTTAATAAGAACAAAATAGCACCATCCAGAAAGCCCTAGGAAAGCATGGTGAATGACCACACCTGAAAAGATGTGTGTTGTAGGTCAGCAAACATCCGGGACAGTCAGAGATGCTTTTGAACAGAGGGAAGGTAGAACCCATGCATCTGACAAAGATTGTAAGAAGAGTGAGGGAGGAACATTGTGTTTATTTATGCTATCCGACGAGCCTTTAATTTGCTGCTGGACACACTGACCTGTTCAAGATGTTGGGATTATATTTGCAGATATATATGTGGGTGATGCTTGAATATAGGCTTTTGTCTGCTGCTTAACTTGCTTACCTGTCATTCATGATAGAGCTTCCAGTGCTCAACTCTTTAAGGGGCAGACTTTCGCCAATACCAGTGGTCTGTTTGATCTTTACCATCCTTATCTTCTCTGCAGCATTTGACAACCTTAATGATGCCGATTGGAAAACCGCCTCCCTCGTGCTGTTTCACTACACCATCTTGGTTTGTCTTCTGTCCTTCCAGTCCATCCTTCTCTCACGTAACTCTCTCACCACCTCACCATGGACATTCCCTGAGACCCAGTACCTGGTTCTTGGACATTATTGTCTATGTATCTGTTTCCATTTGGACTTCTCAGTCATTACCACTTACGTGATATGTTTCAAAACATTATATTCAGCCCTAAACTGCAACATGCATGATCCATCATACATTTAAGTCAAATGTCATTGTAATTATTATTATCTTTACATATCTCCACCTGAACTTGCTTCTGTCAGCTTATTGTCAATCCTTGAAATCCAACATTTTGTTTTTCTTTTCTTTCCTGGTTTCTTTATGTTTTCAGTGGTATTCTTATTCTCCCAGCCATCCAAGTATTTTTGTTTTCTCCACCCCCACCAATCAACAAATACAATTATCTATTTTATTTCAGACACTGTGCTAGATTCTGGGTAGATTATGTACTAAGGGATATGGTCCCTACCTCAGTGGAGTTTGCATCCATGTGGAAGAGTTATATTATTAATTCTATCATCACAAAAATATAGCTTGCCACACACCTGAGAGGAGGAATAAAGGAAAAGTACTGGGAGCCATGCAAATGTATAACAGGGGCCTGACCTAGACTGGAGGGGAGAGAAAGCTTCTCTGAGAAGGATGTTTGCCCTGAGATCTGATTGATGAATCAGGGCTAAGGAAGGACATTTTAGGGACAAAAATAGCATTCCTGAAAGTCTTGGGATGTGGGTTGTAGTGGGAGGAAACCTTACAGGTCAAAGTAACAAGGAAAACAACGTAGGTAGAAAAGGGAAAGGAGATGGGCAAGAGTGGACCTAGAGACACTGGTCTGATCTGGAGACTGTAAGAATAATGCAAATAAGGGCAAGGGAGGTGGTTGTGGAGGTCGAGAGAAGATGTGGGTTCTCAGACACAAAGTCAAACCTCAGTATCACTATATTTGAACACATTTAGTATTCAACCAGCCAACACATTGCATTCAATGTTTCTGTATAATACCTGCGTTTATATTTTTCTTTCCATTCATGGTCTTGCCACTTAATTCCAGGGCTGTGGCTTCATGTCTAAATTATAGCCATCTCCTAGTAGGGTTTGCTTACTGAAAATGCTGTTCCTCTACCCTTCAATTCCCCAATTTAATGAGGGCCTCATCCCACCCCAGGCTCTGCATCAGCGCTGAGGAAACTGGCTTCTACTAGGATAAAACAGCATATATTTCTGTGTCATGTAAGGTTCCAAACACAAATAAGCTCCAGGGGTTGGTACACTTTAAAAATGTACACATTCCTAGGCTCAATATCCAGAGGTTTTGATTCAGCAATTTTTTTGGGGGTGTAACCCACAAATCTGTATTTGATGACACTCAGGTTTCTAAGGACCAGGCAGGTTTGGTTTGGTCTAAGGCATCACTTACTGCGGATTTCCCCCTGGAGTTAAGAGGGCAATCCTTTTCCCAGTCTGTCTAGTCCCCATCTTCTCTGTAACCTTCCCCAATCTTCTTCCTCCCCAAAGGAAAACACCCTTTCTCACTTAATTCTTTATTTGACTTCAAAGCCGTCTGTTTTGTGTTTTTTCTTCCCTCTGGGGAATTTCTGATGTCTTCTCCGCAGGACGGGCGTAGCCACCTCTGAAGGGATGTGCCATGCCATAGAGGACTGCTCCTGGCTGGCTGAGTGACAGGGAGGATTTCCTAAGATTCATTATAAAGCAAACCCTGTATTTTCAAAGATGAGGCATTGGATAGAGCATGAGAAGAAAGTCAGCAGCAAGAAAATAATCTATTTGAGAAAGCAGCCCTGTTTCATGTATCTACCAATTAGATTTGCTTCCTTTTGGTCTTTAGATTTAAAAAATAACTCAAATAAACATGACTGTGGCGCATCTGTTTTAATGCTTCTAATCTTCTGACTACTAGAGCAAAAAATTAGTATCTTCCTTCCTCAGTAAGAATAAAATCTTAGGTACCAATGGAAGAAGGGAAATGAAGAACAGCTGCAGTTTATTTCAGGGTAGGGAACATGCATTGGGGTATGTGTGTGTGTGTGTGTGTGTGTGTGTGTGTGTGTGTATTCACATATCTATATGATTAGTATCAGTTTAATATTTTTATGGAACTATAGAAATAGATAATGTTAGATATGTGAAAAAATATCAAAATTGAATCCTTGACCTAATATACTTACCTTTCGTAGGCATAAGTGCATTATCAGATATCTATGAGCCAAAGAAATACAATGAAGGGAAGTTTACTTGGTGTCCAATTATAGATTCATTACTTTTTAATATTTTCTGATGTCTATTCTTAGAATCATGGGTCTTTTCAGATGTCCTTTAATTTCATGTATTGTCAGTGTACTGACAAGTGATTATTGAGCTAGGGCAGGTAACAAGAGAACACCTATTTGCATTCCCTAATCTTGAATCACTGAAACCCGAATGAAGAGGAACGCAGATGAATTATAAATTTAAATTGGAGAGTGTCGGTTGTGTGTGTGTGTGTGTGGAAATGGGAGAGGAGGTGAAATTGAGAGGAGGAGGGAGAAGGACTTGTTTCCACTCATAGCACAGAGGAAGATAAATCAACACAGGAGATTAAAAAATGTAAAAAAGCTTTTCCCATTCGCCTCGCTTCCTTGTGGTGCCTTTGAATGTATTTGGCAGCAGTGGTCCATGTCAGGCCACCTGTGCAGTTAGCAAATTGCTCATGGTATTTAAAGGGCTCCTTTATTAGTCTCCTCAAGCAGCCCTTTGGGAAATTGGATGCTTGCTTTGGAAGGTCCACTATATTTTTACTTTTCTCGAGGCATTATGGTATTTTATTTAATGGTTAATAGGTATTTTATTTATCCTCAGAAAGAACAGACCATAAGCTTCTGTAAGGAAAAGCCTGTCTGCCTTACTTTTGTGTCTTATACAAGGCCTTGTGCAATGGTAGACAGGGTCTGTAAGTTTTGCAGTTCCAGGAGCACTAGCCACACTGTTGTGCCAGTGGGGAGAGCCTAATATGAGATACATTGTGAGGGGTACCCCTGAAGTTGTGCAACACAGCAGTAGCACTTAATAAAAATAAATTAAAATTTATGAATGAACAAATAAGTTATTGAATGAGTATCTTTCTTTTCATTTTTTTTGGAGGCTGTTTAGTGTAGTTTTATATTCAGTCCAAGTGAAATAGAAATATATGAACTATGGATTAAGAGAGACTTGGGTTCAATCTTGATACCCTCATGTACTTATTGTGTGATTTAGACAAATTATCTAATTTCTTTAAACCTCAGTTTGCTATCTGTAAAATAGGTAGAGTGATACCTGCCCTATAGAACTGGAAAGATAATTTTATTTGTCTCATATATATATATTTGTATGTCACCTGACAGTCTTTGGCACACAGTAGATATTGAATATTAATAATGATAATTATGATTCTGTGTCTTTCAATCCAACTTTAGTTACATTAGTAACAGTGAATGGAGAAATTAGAGCATGAACATAGGATTAGTTCAAACCTGTCTCAACTAACAGCAGGGACTGGATCTCCCAGTCATACGCATAGTTTGTAGGACAGAAATAAACATTGTTTTGAATGCATAGATTATAAATTATCTGAGTCTATATTTCTTTTCTGAAAATATAAAAAATAGTTGAGAATGACTGATTCTACACTGTGCAATGTAAAGGACATGCATTTCATCATATATTAGCTTTAATGCATGGTTATACAACCAACAAGAAATTACACATTATGGGTTTTTGATATTAACTCCTGGGTGCCACACACAAGTAGGGCAGAGAGAATGGACTCTATTCTGGCTGGCACAGATTCCTCCTCTAGGTTTTGTGAATCTCCAACCACGTTCTACTTTCTTAGTTCTACTATAATAAATTCTTATCAAGTCTGCAGCCTGTCCTGCAGAATTTACCATAGTTATTCTTTTTTATTATTATTGCCTCATTCTTACTGCTTTTTTTTTGGTTATTTGTGCCTTTGCTCTTTCCATGTATTTATTAAGTGAATTAGCACATTTCTAAGGTTTGTTCAAATTTAATGAGGTATTGGTATTTTGATGGCAGAAATGAAGAAGTGAGGCCCATGGGTAAGACTTTTATTGAACTTCAGTGTATTTTATTTTCCAAAATGTGTAATTCGCAAAGCCATAACATATTGTGTAACACAAAGTGATATGTGTCCCTACAGTATCTGATATTGTTATGGTTGAAAATATAATGCTGTTAAGGAAAGTTCCTTAGACAAACTAACCATATTTTAATCTTAAAGAGTCAAGTTTATTTAATAGAAAAAGAAAAAATATCCCATCATCCGTAAAACACTTCAAATGTGTTAAACATGATTAGAAATACAAAACTGAAATGGAAATGCCTCTGGATTAATTTGATTAAATAATCTTAGTCAAGATTCTTTTGGTGGAAAATAACAAAAACCTATTCTTACTGACTGGCACAGAGAGTGGGAGTTTATTAATAAGGACCCATGGGTGTCTCAGAGTTCCCAAGGGCAGAAAATGGGATGGCAACCTGAAGCTAACAACCCACCCAAACCTAGGCATAAGCACGTTTTAAACCTCAAGATTTCCTCTACTTTAGTTTTCTCTCTCTGCCGTCATTGTTTGAACTTCTTTCTGCCCAGCTGAAGATGGCTTTCTCTAAGGCAAACTCAGTTCGTGAGCTCAAACGAAGAGCTCAGACTACCTGGCATCTCTGAGTCCCAAGGGCAGATACCTAGGAGAAAGAATATGATTCGCCTAGGATGCAGGAGTCCTGTGGTGAAGACATGGCTGCCTGGATGCCCGATTTGGGGTGGAATGGGATGGGGCAGGGAAGAGAGGTTCCATCTTTTTGATCCTCTTGTAGTGCCACTGCATAAAGCCAGTTTCATGTGAGCACAAAACAGTTGAAACTGAAGTATTTTATGGCATTCACTTACTGTTAAAACACTGTATCTATATTTGTACAGCAAAGTGACCGATTAAGGAAACTTCTTGAAGAATTTAAGTTCTAATAATTTTTACCTGAAATTATGGAGGGGTTGTGTATAATTGAGTTTATATTTATTTTGCTTTCTTTGGGGGTGAATTACATTGTGTCTAATCATAATTTCAAGATCATGATAGTGGTATCCTTTATATGATTCCTCAAAAATGTTTATTGTTTCTCTGATACTTCCCTTTTCTCATGTTTATCTTTTCCTTTGCTCCATTTTCTCCTGTATTCCACTCTTAGCGTATTCTTTCTCTCTCTTCCCCTGTTTTTATTCCCATTTTCTTTCTCCCAAGGAATGAAAAGATGTGTGTGGGTGTTGTAACAAGAGGAAGAGAGGAAAAATTGAGCAATGACAAGTTTGAGAGTAGCAAAATTATTTTAGTAACTCACTATCTTAGGAGGATACATATTGATGTGTAATTTATACACAAATGCAAATAGTCATGTAAATCGGGTGTGTATTTTAGTTCTTAGAAAATGACTGCCCACACATTGCTGTGCAGTCCTGCCCTATACTTCAGCCCCAGAAGGCCAATTTGGAGTCGATAAGAGTTAGAATTAAGGAGGGTCTGGTGTAATTGTAAGATGAAATGCATGGTCCTTATATTCCCATAAAATGACCAAGGCATGTGGAAGGGTTGAAAGGAGAGTAAAGAGGAGAATAAATCGAAGAAAAGAGCAGACAAAAAGACAGCTGGGGTGATAAGGGGAGGGCAAGAGAAGGGAAGGAGGGGGCTCTGAGCAGGTGATGGGTCCTGAGCAGGCATTATATAAATGGTCATCTGGAGCACATTTACTTAGTCAGAAAAAGGGCCACTGCTGGCCCATCCAGTATCTTTGTGTGATTTAGGAAAAGACAGGCATTTGCAGTTATGTGGCTGCATGAGTGCATCCCTTGACTGGGTTGGGCACATCTGTGCAGGACAAACTTACAGAATCTTATGCAGCATCCTTGAGGGGTGAGAGAGAAGTGAGAACTGGGAACTCAGGGTGAAAATCTAAGGTTTGCAAAGAGCCTTTCCCTAGCTCATGACCCCTTTCTCTAGCTCGTGGCTGTGTGAGTCACAGTTACACTTTGGGGTATTATTGCTTGCAAACTTGGGGCAGGGAGAATAAAGGGAAGACTGATCAGAAGAGAGAAGGGATAGAGTGTGGGCCATATCTCCACATGAAGGTGGTATAGGAACATATGTGACTGATGGCAGAAGGAAATCTTCAGGTGGAGAAGGCCAAGAGTATCTATTAATATTTTCTTTCTGCATTAGGCATTGGTAGGTGACCAACTTCACTGACTAGGAGACCTCCTGCCTCTATTTCACCCCTTGGTGGAAGAGGAAAAGCACTGAGATGGGCCAAGACAAGCTTCTGTGCTAGGCAGTTACTCAGTTAGTAAGTGAGAGAGATGGAATTTGAATGAGGCCTGGCTGGCTGTAAAGCCCATGCATTGTACATTCCGCCTTATTACCTTTATTACTGCTTCTGCCCTTCCTGAGGGCAATGCTGATAGCTTCCAGTTTTCAGCTAATGTGTTGCACACTCATGACAAACATGCAACTCCTATTTCCAGAGTAGCCACGGAGAAGAAAAGTTGTTGCACCAAATGTTAAGGTGTACAAATTGTTGTACGGGACAAGACCCATGAAGCAGGTCTTCAGATTTTCTGAAACAAAAATTATGACAGAAGATCTAACAAAAAAAGTTTGTGCGGCTTCATGCTGTGAATCAGACTGGGATACATAGATAGAAGATGAAACATTCAAACTTCAGAGACTTTGAAGGTTTAGAGAACAATAGAACAGAGTGTTTAAAATAAAATGTGTCCCAGAAAATCCTGGATGTAAGTTCATGCTACCTATGAAAACCCACATAGTTGGTGTACCATCTCTGACAGGTCCTACAGGGGCAGCCAAAAAGTCATTTGGAATGAGTAGCACATCTTGCACTAACATATACATGCTAAGGAACTACTTCAAACAATTGAGATAAGACATTAGCTTAGGAGTATAAGAAAAGAAGGGGCCGGTGCAATGGCTCACGCCTGCAATCCCAGCACTTTGGGAGGCCGAGGCGGGCTGATCACTTGAGGTCAGGAGTTCGAGATCAGGCTGGCCAACATGGCAAAACCCCATCTCTACTGAAAAAACACAAAAATTAGCCAGGCGTGATGGTGCATGCCTATAATCCCAGCTACTCGGGAGGCTGATGCGAGAGAATCTCTTGAACCGGGGAGGTGGAGTTTGCAGTGAGCAGAGATTGCACCACTGCACTCAAGCCTGGGTGACAGAGTGAGACTCTGTCTCAGAAAAATAAATAAATAAATAAATAAATAAATAAATAAATAAATAAATAAAATTTTTAAAAAAGGAAAGAAAAGAAAAGAGGGGCTAGTATTTGGAAGAATTAATAGACAGATCTTTGAGGGACCAATTTTGTCAAAGAGGCATAGAGGAACAGGAGACAACTCAATGATAAGTATAGGCAAAACCATAAAGGGGAAAAAGAAACCAAGATAGTGAGCTACACATAAAAGAAAGTAGTTTCTCCTTTCTCCTGGTAATATGAGAGATGACTTTCTGAGTGATGTGTGCTGCCCTGACAATGAGGCACTTGCAGTTTTTGAGCATGCAGTGATCTCCGTCACCTCTGTACTTCAATGCATAGTTTCTCCTACCTGGAATGCTGTTTTCCATCCTTGCCTTACTGTAGAACATCTATTCTTCTTGAAGTCCCAGTTTAAGTATCTTCTCCTCATTGATGCCCTTACTGATTTGCTCTTTCCAACTCCCACCACAGCAGAGTGGATCACTCGACAGCTTAACAACACATATTTGTTGTGTGTCTGATGTAAGTGGGGCTCTGAACTAGACACTGGAGATGAAACAAACCCAGTTTCTGCTCTTGTGAAGCTTTCCCCACATGGTGCCACTACTAAGCCTTAAAAAAGATACATTCTACCATTATTTATGTAATACTTACACATTGTTTTGAAATTATTTATGTGCTTGTATCCCCTATTAGACTGTGAATCCTTGAGGGCAAGCACTGTCTTAATCCAGTTTTTATCTTCAATACTTAGCAGATTGCCTGGAATATAACAGTAACTAAACATATGTATATATAATGAATGAATCTTCTTTGCATGTTTACCTTTTGTAAATTTTCAAACCTTAAGCATGTACTCATTCATCCTTTATCTTCCAGCGCTTCCATTTTCATATAGAAGAGTCTCCAGGGGGAATCATCTAGTACCTTCTACAGACTTTTATTTTTAGATTTACTATCTATCTTGACGTGATCAACCAAACTGTGGTAGAATGATTGTGGCAGGTGGCATTAAAATGAGTTTGTTTTATTTTACATGGCCATTATCTGAAACTTCAATGATACAAAAATATGCATTATTGGGAATTGTTTTAATTTTTCATCACACTATTCTTTTATCTAGCAAGTTCTTCTAGTACATTTGAAACATGATTCAGTTTACAGAACATTGATTTACAAATAGCTTTATCAGCAATATATCTATTGTTTGAAATATATCAGCAATATATGGGAGAAGGATGAATGATAAGTTAATTAAGAAGAGGGAACATAAAGCTTTAATCAATAGGCATAACAAATAAAATGTACTTTAGACTAACATTATGGCCAGGTAAGTGGTGGGGAAAGGGACAGATGAAAATGGATGGGCATGTGCGTTAAGGGGTGGGATGAAGAGATACCCAGGGGAAAAGCAAAGATGAAGAAAAGGGATGGCAGGGAATGAGAGAGTGTTAGATGTGTGGGTTGACAGCAGCAAGGGAGGACATTCAGAGATGGGAAATACAAAGCCATCACACCTCAGAGAAAGCAGAAGCAACGCAGGTATGTGGAAGGACCCAGCCATTGCCAGGCAAGGGCCAGTGAAGGTCACAAGTTTAGGAGAGCCATAAAGAGCTGGGGAGACATGAGAAAGGAGGGCAGACAGGTAGCAGATGGCACCAGGATGACCTTGGTTCCTGGCCAAAATCTGTCCTAACTAGATACTACACACACGAAGTTATTGATGGAATTGGAAAATTAGTAAGAAACATCAATAATTGTGCCTTTGTGCTTGTATTTCTTTAATTTTTTTTTTTTTTTTTTTTTAAAGACAGAGTCTTGCTCTGTCGCCCAGGCTGGCTTGCGGTATCATGATCTAGGCTCACTGTAACCTCTGCTTCCTGGGTTCAAATGATTATCCTAGTGATTCTCCTGCTTCAGCCTCTCGAGTAGCTGGGATTACAGGCACCTACCACCATGCTGGGCTAATTTTTAAAATATTTTTAGTAGAGACAGGGTTTCACCATGTTGACCAGGCTGGTTTCAAACTCCTGACCTGATCTGCCTGCCTTGGCCTCCCAATGTGCTAGGATTACGGCTGTGAGCCACCATGCCCAGCCTATTTCTTTAATATTTTTACAAATACTTTAAAAAATTACACTTAAGAAGAAAAGCACTGTGCAAATTACTACAGGAAATACTAGACAAGTTTTCAAAGAGTTTATAGAGGTAAGACAAATATATAAATAACCATAATAAAGATCAAATATATTTGTCAAAAACTCTCCATCCTGTTTCAATATATTATTTAACACATAAGCTATATTCAACATATTATTAAAGTAATCATAATAAAAATGTTTAAATCACACAGAGAGGCTACCCACCTACTGCACACAGGTAACTATCCTTTAAAAAATTAAGAGTCTTTATTTTTAGAGCAGTTTTAGGTTTACAGAAAAATTGAGCAGAAAGTACAAATAGTTCCCATATACCTCTATAACCACTTTTTAAATTTTTTGGTATTTAGTTGTTCTGATGTTCATCATTACAATCTTAAATGATCACTAATACTTTCTTTTATTGATTTATTAATGCTAGATTGTATTTGTTGACTTCCTGACATGAAGGATAACCTATTTGTTTCAATTATATTTTCTCCCAGCCTCCCTTCTTTTTTTCTTGTCTGAATTTTTGTTACATTCATATTTTTATTTGAATTTATACTTTATTCTGCAATGCAACTTTTCTTTCTTTGACTATATGATCATTTAAAAAATGTAAACCTCCAAACAGCATTTTATATGTTATGATTATGTGAAGATTATCCAGTCGTATCAAGCTTAGTGCCTGATCATACAGAAGGAAATATAATCTGGTGTCACTAAACTATTGATGCTCAAAGAGAATATCTCAAGCGTCAAGGTCCACTGCATCATTGTTTAATGTCTTTTCAACTTTCTTCGATTCTTTTAGGTCATATTCAGCCACCACAGTCTTATATCTTATACTGTATTTTTATATCTCTTTTTAATTTTGTTGCATCAGTTTCTAGCATCATTTTTTTTTCCTACATGAGACATAAATTTTCCACATTCTACATGACCAAAAAATGCCTTATTTTGCTCACATTTGACTTAATGATTTGAGCATTGGTGGGTTTTAAGGATTAAAAATACTTTCTTACAATTTTAGAAACATTATTCGATTGTGTTCTAGTACCCAGACTTGTTGATGAGAATGAATGTGACACTTTACTTCACTAAATACGTGTATTCTTTAAATTACCTAGAAAAGGGCCTGGCATGAAATAAGTGCTGTATTCATGATTGATAAGTAAAATCACGAAGACTTTTGTCTGATCTTTCTCTTATAGGTGATTACATATTTTCTGTTTGCAAACTTTTAGGATTTTTTTCTTTATCTTTGGAATTTTGAAATTTGGTCAAATTGTATTGGAAATCCTACTTGGCACTTGGTAGAAACTTCTAATCTTAAGATTCTTGTCTATCTCATGCTTTGGAAAATTTGTTTCATCATATTATATATATTTGAAGCAAAATTTTTTTTATGATGGCAATGGATGTGGGCTATATACACACAGAGAAAATGGACATGGGATATATATACATATATATAAAATGTAGAGGGAAAAGTTAGGTGATATGGAGGCTAGAGTCAAGGAGTCCAGCATCTATTTAATAAAAGCTCCCAAAATAACAGAGGCAATGGATGTGGGATATATATTTGATACATATTTGATATATTATTTGATTCACATATGCGTATGTACAAGTTTTGGTGTTTTTATTTATCAACCATGAATACAGCACTTGTTTCACACCAGGCCCTTTTCTAGGTATTTTAAAGAATAACTTACTTATTTAATACGTGTATATTACATCCACTGTCTCTGTTTTTTATTTTTGGAGCTTTTCAGATATCCTTCCTTGGAGCAAGACCCTTCTAATTTGAGCTGCCAAAAATAAAAAAAAAACAGAGACAATGGATATGGGATATATACATATCATATATGAGATACATATGCATATATGTACATAGCATATATATGTATATATCTCACATCCATTGTCTCCGTCTTCTATTTTTGGAGCGTTTATTAAATAGATGTTGGACTCCTTGACTCCTCCATATCACCTAACTTTTCCCTCTACATTTTCCATTTTGTTTTGTCTTCTGGATCAACACCTGCGTTGTTTTATAGAAATGAAACTATGTGACTGCTGAGTATATTAATTAGATTTCTTAAAATTTCATTCTGTGTTTTCTGGACCTTGTAATACTTTTTTCTTCTTGAGTCAGTTATTTGGTTTAGTCACTGTGTTAAAGCTTCTTGCTCTAGTTCTTGCTCAAATGTCTAGTGAGTCCTGGTTATTGGTTAATACACATGTATGCATGAAGAGCTAGATTAATTAGTATTTATTCCTGGTGTGGTTTCTTATTTCGTTGGGCTGGTGTGTGCCTGCAGCACTTCCTCTCATGGGAGGGAAAGTAATTGGGTGGGTCACATGAAGGGCACTTTGAGGTAAAGCAGGCATTTGTCTCCAGTTGCCACAGCAGCTCAAGTCAGAAAGGGCTTGCTCCAGGGAAGAATACCTGAATAAGAACTCTCTCCTCCTCTTATACTTCCTCCTCCTCCCTCCTCCTCCCTCCTCCTTTTCTTGTTCCAACTTTTCCTACTCACCATCCTCCTCCTTTCCTTTATGATTTGAGGTGGAGTATGGAAGTGCATGAACCTTTGCCCTCCTTCTCCCTCTGCTCCAAGCATCCACACATTGATCCTCAGTTAGACAATTGTCCATTTTGTTAAGGAGTAGTTGTAAAGCTTCCTCCAAGTAGACAAAAGTTTTGCTATTTGTATTCTGTATACCTGGAAGAGGAGTCAACATTTTCCTGGCTCAGTTGATCTAAAAAGAATTCTTCAGTGAACTTGTCTGATTGCCTCAGAGCCTATTTCTGCTCTTTGTTATTTATCGACACCAAGTTACTTGTCTTGTTTCCAGCTTCTCCTAAGAGAAACAACCCCTACTTCTGGTGTTTTGGGTGGTGATGTCCCTTCTATTTCATCTTTCTTCTGTCTTTCAGTATTTCTTCAAACTTTCTGATGCCCAAATTGCTCTCTTTCTTATGTGATATCCCTGTTATAATTTCACCCTTTAACCAATATAATTTTAGTTATGTCACTGGGCACTTGGGTTGGAAAAGAGGTAGTTGCGTATTCTCGTTAGGTCTTCTTGAAATGGAAGCTTCTATTTAAAGGTACTATATGAATAGAAAAATCATGCTAAGTATTGCCTCTCACTTGACTACACTAATGGGAAACAGTGCTTCCTAGACTTTTTTTTTTTCCTTAGGAGGGGAATTAGCTGGTGACAAATTTGAATCCCGGCCCAATGCTTGAGGAAGAGGGAAGCTTCGTTATTAGTAGCCCTGGAAACCCAGATATCTACGAAAGTGTAGCCAACACAACTGTCACTTGTTCCTGACGGCTTCCATATCTTGCTGGAAAGTGTAACCACCATTTCTTCTACCACTTTGACTGCTGCTGCTCCGGGAATATGGAAGAGCATGAAGGATAAACAGTATTATACTCTAAAGTGGGAATGGCTTATAAAGATGTGAGGAGGAAGCATTCTTTATGAGGCCTTTTGAAAATGTCCTCCTTCCTTGTGACTGAGAGTAACGTATCTCTGCTCCTAAAGTATTTAGCTATATGTGATGGAGAACAGGGATGCTCTTAAGATTCCGGAAGTTTTCAACACAGCAAACACTATTTCCAGTTTTTCTCAAAACCTTTTGATTACCAACTTGTGCTTGGAGCCATCCTGAAAAAAATCCAGTTTGGTATATTTTATGGATTTTGTTATAGTGCTATTTATTCTCCATTTCTGATAGATAAAACCAGTGTTAAATAATGCAGACTTTGCAGCTCTGAAACTCCAAAACAGACTGGGTCTGTGTGCTCTGCTTTCAGAGAATCAGAGAGTGGGTGAGGGGTGGGCAGCTGTAAGCGCCAATTCACAGCCCTCCACTGTGCCGCAGGGTGTACAGCTCGTGGATGCTAGCGCAAGCTGGCTTGGGAGTCAGGACACCTGGGGCTTCTGACTCAGCTCACAGGCTGTAGTAATTGGCTTGTGTCTCTGAGCAAGTCATTGAACCCCTCTGGACCTCAGTCTCCTCCTTCATAAAATGTTTAGAGTTTGCTACCACCTCCTCAGGCAACTTCATGCTGGGTGATCTCCAAGGTTTATTTTGAATATTCTGAGTCTCTTTTGTTGAGACTGCCTTTAACAACACACCAAGCATTTCTGTAAGCAAAAAGAATACATGGAAATAGAATGCAGTGTTAGTCTGTTTAGGAAACAATATTCTCCATGCCATAGATTTATTCAGTCTAAGAAGGAGGAGAATGTCCTTCAATGGTAAATGATTTAAGTGAGGTAGGCTTATTATAATAGTTTTTCAACTAAAGAGCATACTTAAGGGTAACTATTGTGAGAATCTGGAATGACACATCCATAAACTATGTCTCCAGTATTCTGTGCTTTTCTAGTGGCTGGGGCAATGTTCAGATTGAATGCCTCAGTTTTAAAGGGACATGGATAAAGAGGAGTACATGTAAAACAATAAATTGAGGAAGATTTGGGGGTGTGCAGGAGAAGAGGTAGGGGAAGGTATAGAGAAACCACAGTGCAAAAGAAAAAGGTAAGAGATGAGTATAGCAACATGTGTAGCTCCCAAAGACCACATTTGATAAAACATCTGTGATATTACACATTTCTGTTTGCATGAACTAAAAATACATGCACCAAAACAATAATACATATTATGTAAGACCACACACATATAAATATAATTTTAAGGCAATTTAGTAAAAAGAAAGAGCTAGAGGACATGGGATTATTCAGCTTGATGAACAAAAGATTTGAGAGGGATGTGTTAGTATTTGTAAGTGATTAAAGACTGTCCTGTGGAAAAGAGAAGATTCATTCTGAATAGCCCTTGAGGGGAGATATGGCACTGTCTACTCTGTAGTTTGGGATGTTGGTCAATACCAAGTACCTTTTGTGTGTCAGTGAAACCTTGCCAAATAGGCCAATTGGACATATTTAGGAGGGAGAAAAGGTAACTTGTGTTGGCTTACATGAAAGTGACCTGCATATTGGACACATTTGATTATACAATGTCTAATGTCTATTACATGGCTAATAGTCTACATACTAAGATATGAGTAGAACAACCTCCAATTAACTCTAGAGTAGATAGGAAAGACGGAGTTATGAAGATATGTGTTGTTCAAGGGGAAAACGCCAGCTGGTTAGCCACCAGAACATCCCAAGAGCGATGCTAGCTTGGTGAATTTGCCCCTGCCTAGCACTGGGCTAGAAGTACCTAATAGAACTATCATGATAGTTGTTTTCAAACTTTAATGTGCATGGAGATCACTTGGGGAGCTAATTTTTTACGGCACCATTCCCAGATGATGGCAATATGGGAGGTTTGGGCTGGGATTAGAAGTTACTGCAGCTTAAACAATGACCTGGGTGATTTATAGACAGGCGGTGGTTCGAGTTGGGTCAGATGTTGTAGGCAGAAGTCAGGTTTTGAAAGAGGGCTTTAATTCCTGACTTCTGGGGACCTTCTAACCCTGAGCTCCTGCGATTCTCTGCCAACAGCTTGTAAGAGACCCCTAGCTGAA
This sequence comes from Theropithecus gelada, assembly GCF_003255815.1. Classification (NCBI taxonomy): domain Eukaryota; kingdom Metazoa; phylum Chordata; class Mammalia; order Primates; family Cercopithecidae; genus Theropithecus; species Theropithecus gelada. Next base: position 38,703,460 of record NC_037669.1, on the reverse strand, counting down.
CTCTTTTTCCATTCTGCTGTGGTGGGTCTTGGGTTTCTCGCTTCTGGTTTCCCTGACTGTTGCAGATAGTTCCTGTCTCTCTTAACATGGACACTTGACAAGACTTCCAGAATAACGACTAGTGAGTGTCAATATTCCTGGAGATAAAAATGTTGATTTAGAAACAGATACAAATATTTAGTACAGAGTTCTTGTTTTTTGGCTGCTAATGATTCCTTGATACATTACACCAGTGATCTTGAGTACTAATTGCATGTTTTCACATTTAAAGCCGATTGATAAGGTTGGCTTTAGAAATGAAAGTAGTTTTCTGAAATTCTATAATTTTGTTTGCTTATTAGTCACTTCTTCCTAACCTATATGCACAGGAGTCCAGTGGGCAGCCCTGTGGACAGGTGCATATTTCCCTGTAAAGCAGAGTTAACCATACCGGCTGAGTAGCAGCATCAGCTGGAAGTTTCTTAAAACAGGCATTCTCAACTGGTTTCAAGTTCTGGTGTCTGAGTACCACCTCCAGACGTTTCAATTTAATTGCTCTGAGATCTGGCCTTGGCATCAGGATTTTAAAAAAATCCCAGAGGTGGCTGGGTGCAGTGGCTCACGCCTGTAATCCCAGCACTTTGGGAGGCCGAGGCAGGCAGATCACGAGGTCAGGAGATCGACCATCCTGGCTAACATGGTGAAGCCCCGTCTCTACTACTAAAAATAAAAATAAAAATAAAAATAAAAATAAAAATAAAAATAAAAAATTAACCAGGCATGGTGGCGGGTTCCTGTAGTCCCAGTTACTCAGGAGGCTAAGGCAGGAGAATGGCCTGAACCCGGGAGGCGGAGCTTGCAGTGAGCCAACATCGCGACACTGCGCTCCAGCCTGGGCGAGACTCCTAAAAAAAACAAAAAACAAACAAACAAAAACTTCCCAGAGGTAGTGTTAGTGTACATTCAAGTTTGAGAACCACTGTTTTTAAGTATACTTTCTTTTCTTTTTGGATTATCTTTTTTTTTATTATTATTATTATACTTTAAGTCCTAGGGTACATGTACACAATGTGCAGGTTTGTTACATATATATACATGTGCCGTGTTGGTGTGCTGCACCCATTAACTCATCATTTACATTAGGTATATCTTCTAATGCTATCCCTCCTCCCTACCCCCTCCCCACAATAGGTCCCAGTGTGTGATGCTCCCCTTCCTGTGTCCAGGTGATCTCATTGTTCAATTCCCACCTATGAGTGAAAATATGTGGTATTTAGTTTTCTGTTCTTGTGATAGTTTGCTGAGAATGATGGTTTCCAACTGCATCCATGTCCCTGCAAAGGACACGAACTCATCCTTTTTTATGGCTGCATAGTATTCCATGGTGTATATGTGCCACATTTTCTTAATCCAGTCTGTCACTGATGGACATTTGGGTTGATTCCAAGTCTTTGCTATTGTGAATAGTGCCACAATAAACATACGTGTGCATGTGTCTTTACAGCAGCATGACTAATAATCCTTTGGGTATATCCCCAGTAATGGGATGGCTGGGTCAAATGGTATTTCTAGTTCTAGATGCTTGAGGAATCGCCACACTGTTTTCCACAACGGTTGAACTAGTTTACAGTCCCACCAACAGTGTAAAAGTGTTCCTATTTCTACACATCCTCTCCAGCACCTGTTGTTCCTTGATTTTTTAATGATTGCCATTCTAACTGATGTGAGATGGTATCTCATTGTGGTTTTGATTTGCATTTCCCTGATGGCAAGTGATGATGAGCATTTTTTCATGTGTCTGTTGGCTGTAAGCATGTCTTCTTTTGAGAAGTGTCTGTTCATATCCTTTGCCCACTTTTTGATGGGGTTGTTTGTTTTTTTCTTGTAAATTTGATTGAGTTCTGTATAGGTTCTGGCTATTAGCCCTTTGTCAGATGAGTAGAATGCAAAAATTTTCTCCCATTCTGTAGGCTGCCTGTTCACTCTGATGGTCATTTCTTTTGCTGTGCAAAAGCTCTTTAGTTTAATTAGATCCCATTTGTCAATTTTGGCTTTCGTTGCCATTGCTTTTGGTGTTTTGGACATGAAATCCTTGCCCATGCCTATGTCCTGAATGGTATTACCTAGGTTTTCTTCTAGGGTTTTTATGGTTTTAGGTCTAACATTTAAGTCTCTAATCCATCTTGAATTAATTTTCATATAAGGAGTAAGGAAAGGATCCAGTTTCAGCTTTCTACTTATGGCTAGCCAATTTTCCCAGCACCATTTATTAAATAGGGAATCCTTTCCCCATTTCTTGTTTTTGTCAGGTTTGTCAAAGATCAGACGGCTGTAGATGTGTGGTATTATTTCTGAGGGCTCTGTTCTGTTCCATTGATCTATATCTCTGTTTTGGTACCAGTACCATGCTGTTTTGGTTACTGTAGCCTTGTAGTATAGTATGAAGTCCAGTAGCGTGATGCCTCCAGCTCTGTTCTTTTGCTTAGGATTGTCTTGGTAATGCGGGCTCTTTTTTGGTTCCATATGAACTTTAAAGCAGTTTTTTCCAATTCTGTGAAGAAAGTCATTGGTAGCTTAATGGGGATGGCATTGAATCTATAAATTACCTTGGGCAGTATGGCCATTTTCACGATATTGATTCTTCCTATCCATGAGCATGGTATGTTCTTCCATTTGTTTGTGTCCTCTTTTATTTCACTGAGCAGTGGCTTGTAGTTCTCCTTGAAGAGGTCCTTTACATCCCTTGTAACTTGGATTCCTAGGTATTTTATTCTCTTTGAAGCTCTTTTGAATGGGAGTTCATTCATGATTTGGCTGTCTGTTTGTCTGTTAGTGGTGTATAAGAATGCTTGTGATTTTTGCATATTGATTTTGTATCCTGAAACTTTGCTGAAGTTGCTTATCAGCTTAAGGAGATTTTGAGCTGAGACAATGGGGTTTTCTAAATATACAATCATGTCATTGGCAAACAGGGACAATTTGACTTCTTCTTTTCCTAACTGAATACTCTTTATGTCTTTCTGTTGCCTGATTGCCCTAGCCAGAACTTCCAACACTCTGTTGAATAGGAGTGGTGAGTGAGGGCATCCCTGTCTTGTGCCAGTTTTCAAAGGGAATACTTCCAGTTTTTGACCATTCAGTATGATATTGGCTGTGGGTTTGTCATAAATAGCTCTTATTATTCTGAGATATGTTCCATCAATACTTTAAATGTATTTTCAAGCCTCAACCTAGAGATTTTTATTTGCTGTGTCTAGAGTGGGGCCCAGGAATCTGCACTTAAAACATTCTGTCTTTCTGATGTTCACTCTTATTTGGAAACTATGGGTACCAATGCGAACAGCTGAGATTGGGAACTAGGCAGATTTGCTTTTAATTCCTGTTCGGTTGTTCATTAGCTGGCAATTTACAACCTTTGTCAAGTCCATTAACCTCTTTAAGCTGTTTTTACATCTGTAAATGAGGGATAATAAGGCATTGACTTCACAGTCCCACAGTTAAGTGTAGTGGTCACTCACCTCTACTTCGAAGTCAGAGTAATGGAGTTTGGATCCCAACTCTTCCATTGGATAACTGTGAATCATTGAGCAGATTATTCTAACCCTGTGCTTCTCAAACTTTCACGTGCACTTGAATCATCTCAGGATCTTGTTAAATGCAGGTTCTGATTTAATACGTCTGAGGAGAGGGCTGGTGTTCTGCATTTCTAAGGAGCTCCCAGTTCTTATTGATGCTACAGGCAGGGTGGGTACTGCCAGGCCCAGTGCAAAACGAGGGGCCCCTGGTTCAAAAAGTGAGAAGAAAGTATTGTTAAAGGTACTAAAATATACAGCTTTTTTCTTTCTTCCAGTCTCACTCAGCTTGTTGTGCTGTGTTTTGTTATTTAATGTTGTAAAGAAATGCTGGAATTTTAAATTAGTAGCGTAGTTTATAATTTATCTTTATGTTGTTCAGTATCACTTTTAAAAACAAATATAAGAGAATTTAACTCATATATGGATTCACTGAAATACAATTCATATATAATTATATAATTCATATTTTGTAGCTGCTGCATCCACATGTAATTCTTTCTTATCAAAATAGTGGTTGCACTACACAAAACTAACAGCTGTTTTTATTTCACTTTTTTGAAAAGTATTTTATTTTTCAATGTTCATTTATTTTTTTAAATTTTTTTAAAACTTCTTTAAACTTTTGTTTTAGGTTCAAGGTACATGCACAGGTTTGATATATAGGTAAATTTCATGTCATGGGGATTTGGCATATAGATTATTTCATCACCAAGGTAATTAGCATAGTATCCAATAGGTAGTTTTTTGAACCTCTTCCTCCTCCCACCTTCTACTCTCAAGAATGAATGCCATGGTGCCTGTTGTTTCCTTCTTTGTGTTCATATATACTCAGTGTTTAGCTCCCACTTATAAATGAGAACATGCGGTATTTGTTCTTATGTTCCTGTGTTAGTTTGCTTAGGATAATGGTCTCTAGCTCCATCCATGTTGGGTCAAAGAACATGATCTCATTCCTTTTATGGACACATAGTTTTCCATGGTGTGTGTGCGTCACATTTTCTTTATTCAGTCTACCATTGGTGGGCATTTGGGTTAATTCCATGTCTTTGATATTGTGATTAGTGCTGCAATGAACATACGCATGAATATGTCTTTATGGAAGGATGATTTATACTTCCTTGGGTAAATACCCAATAGTGGGATTGCTGGGTTGAATAATTCTGTTTTAAGAACTTGAGCAAATTTACAAGCAAAAAACAAACAACAAACAACACTATTAAAAACTGGGCAAAGAATATGAACAGACACTTTTCAAAAGAGAAAATACATGCAGCCAACAAGCATATGAAAAAATGCTCAACATCACTAATCATTAGAGAAATGCAGATCAAAACCACACTGAGATAACATCTTACACCAATCAGAATGGCTATTACAAAAAGTCAACAAGTAACAGTTACTGTTGAGGCTGTGGAGAAAAGGGAATGCATATACACTGTTGGTGGGGATGTAAGTTAGTTCAGCTATTGTGGAAAGCAGTTTGGTGATTTCTCAGAGAAGTTTATTTTAGATTCAGAAGTTACATGTACAGGTTTGTCATCTGGGTATATTGTGTAATGTTCAGGTTTAAGCTTCTAGTGAATCCATCACCCAAGTGCTGAATGTAGTATCTAACAGGTAGTTTTTCCATCCTTACCCCCCACCCCAGTGACTATTATTTCCATCTTTATGTCCATATGTACCCATTATTTAGCTCCCACTTATAAGTAAGATCATACAGTATTAGATTTTCTGTTTCTGAGTTAGTTCACTTAGGATAATGACTTCCAGTTCCATCCATGTTGCTGAAAAGGACATGATTTCATTCTTTTTATGGCTGCATAATAATCCACAGTGTATATACACCATATTTTCTTTATCTAGTCAACCATTGATGGACAGTAGGTTGATTCTATAACTTTGCTGTTGTGAATAGTGCTGTGATAAACAAACAAGCACAGGTGTCTTTCTTATATAATGATTTCTTTTCCTTTGGGTAGATGCCAAGCAGTGGGATTGCTGTGTCCAATGGTAGTTCTATTTTTGTTCTTTGAGAAATCTCCATTGTATTAGTCTGTTTGCAGCTGCTAATAAAGACATACCTGAGGCTGGGTAATTTATAAAGGAAAGAGTTTTAATTGACTAACAGTTCCACATGGCTGGGGAGGCCTCACAATCATGGTGGAAAAGCAAAGGATGTCTTACATGGCGGCAGGAAAGAGAGAATGAGAATCAAGTGAAAGGGGAAACTCCTTATAAAATCATCAGATCTCATGTGGCTTATTCATTACCACGAGAACAGTATGGGGGAAACCATCCCCACGATTCAATTATCTCTCACCGGGTTCCTCCCACAACACATGGGAATTATGGGAGTGACAATTCAAGATGAGATTTGGGTGGGGGACTCAGCCAAGCTGTATCATCCATATTGTTTTTCCTAGGGTTGTACTAATTTACATTCCTACTAATAATGTATAAGTATTCCCTTTTCTCTTCATCCTTGCGAATATCTCTTATTTGTTTTTACTTGTTAATAATAGACATTCTGACTGGTTTGAGATAATATCTCACTGTGGTTTTAATTTGCATTTCTCTGATAATTAGTGATGTTTAGCATTTTTTTCATATATTTGTTGGCTGCATGTGTGTCTTCTTTTGAAAAGTGTCTGTTCATGTCTTTTGCCCACTTTTTAATGGGATTGTTTTTTACTTGTTGATTTGTTTTAGTTTCTTATCGATTCTGGGTATTAGTCTTCTGTCAGATGCATAGTTTGCAAATATTTCTCCCACTTTGTAGGTTGTCTGTTTACTCTGTTGATTGTTTCTTTTGCTGTGCAGAAACTCTTTAGTTTAATTAAGTCCCGTTTGTCTACTTCTGTTGCATTTGCTTTTGAGGTCTTAGTCATAAATTCTTTGCCTAGGCCAATGTCCAGAAGGTTGTCCTATAAAATTTTTATAGTTTCAGGTCTTATATTTAAGTCTTGAACCCATCTTGGTTAATTTTTTTATATGATGAGAGATAGGTATCCAGTTTCCTTCCTCTGCATATGGCTAGCTAGTTTTCCCAGCAACATTTATTGAATAGGGTGTCCTTTCTTTATTGTTTATTTTTGTCAGCTTTGTTGAAGATCAGTTGGTTGTAGGTATGTGGCTTTGTTGCAGATTTCTTTATTCCGTTCCATTGACACATGTGTATATTTTTGTCTATTTTTATATGATACCCGTGTCTATTTTTGTATTAGTACCATGCTGTTTGGTTACTATAGACTTGGAGAATAGTTTGAAGTCAAGTAATGTGATGTCTCTCCAGCTTTGTTATTTTTGCTTAGGATTACTTTTGCCATTCAGGCTCTTTTTTGGTTCCACATGAATTTTAGAATTTTTTTCCCATTCTTTGAAAAATGAAATTGGTAATGTGCTGAGAATTGCATTGAATCTGTAAATTCCTTTGAGCAGTATGATCATTTTCACAATATTGATTCTTCCTATCCATGAGCATAGGATGTTTTTCCATGGCTATTGTAAATGGGATTGAGTTCTTAATTTGGTTCTCAGCATGAGCATTGTTAGTGTATAGAAATGGAACTAATTTTTATACAATGATTTTGTATCCTTATTCTTTATTGAAGATGCTTTTCAAGTTAGGAGTCTTCTGTGGTAGTCTTTGGGGTTTTCTAGGTGTACAATCATGTCATCAATAAACAGAGATAATTTGACTCCCTCTTTCCCAATTTGGATGCTGGTCCTCTGCGGTTGCCAAAGTCAGAGAAGTTTCTAGGGTATGTTGGTGGGGGTATCTGGTGATGTAGTAACTCAAGGTTTAAGGTTCCCCAGGCAGAGCAGTGGTCCACAATAATTACACAACCACTATGGTGCCTGCCATCCCCGTTCAGGTCTGAGGGGACTGCAGGTGCCCCTGTGCGAGTTGGCCCCCGGTTCTCTGTCCCCAGGAAGTCCTCATATCACTACTAACAGCATTGTCCTGGGTTGTGAGGGCAGAGGTACTCCTTGAAAATTTAGCAGTCAGCAGATTGTTCTAGGGGTGAGGGGACCACAGAAGCACCCCACCTACCTTTTCCATGTGGCTTCGAGTTCCTCAGGGGTCCATCTTTGCCAGATGCTTGCTGCTTTGCTTTTCTGCACCCCAGTTGCTTCGTGTGGGCACTGTGACAGATTCTGGCTCTCTTCCTTTAGTCTTCCATTCAGATTATGACCATTCACCTGGAACATTGAAGTTCTTTGAGGAGAACTGACATCTGATGTTCCTAGTCAGCCATCATGAAAAAAAATTATTTCACTTCTTGATACACACATAGTCTGTAATATTCTCTACCTTCAGGTTATTTATGAGTAGGGAAGCCTTCAAAGAAAAGGAGCTGTGAGTTTCTCTATCTTTTCTTTTCCTCCTGTGTCATTTTCAGCATGTGTCTGGCTAACACAGGGATGAAAGTATTCCTTGGTAGCTTGTGCTTCTTAGAATGCCATTTTCTTCTTTCTGTATTCAAAGCATGTGCTGTTGTAAAAGACAGGTGTGGTTTCTTGGAGCTGCCACCACTCTTGCTTACTCAGTCATGGACTTAACATGCTTACCTTGTACTTTGAGTACAACTGAACTTTGAGTCTTACTGAACTCCCACGTATAATGAGTCCAGTGGAATTCTGTGATTAAGGACATTGCAAATGCTGTTTGTGAATGGGTTGTCAAAGAATGGTAAATATATATGTTGCCTGCATCTCCTTTGTTTCTGTGTGTGTTTCAGTGCATTTTTACTTACAAAACGCCAAGTTGGAAGATAAAATTATTTAAAAATTCAAGACAACAGAACGTTAAACAAAGTGTGGCCATCCTGCGTGAATGGCCCCATGTGACTATAGAAGTTGTACACCCAGGCTGGGCGTGGTGGCTCACACCTGTAATCCCAGCACTTTGGGAGGCCGAGGCGGGCAGATCACTTGAGGTCAGGAGTTCAAGATCAGCCTGGCCAACATGATGAAACCCAGTCTCTACTGCAAATACAAAAATTAGCCGGTGGCAGACACCTGTAATCCTAGCTACTTGGGAGGCTGAAGCAGGAGAATCGCTTGAACCTGGGAGACGGATATTGCAGTGAGCCGAGATGGTGCCATTGCACTCCAGCCTGGGGGACAAGAGTGAGACTTCATCTAAAAAAAAAAGTTGCACACCCATGAAGTCAACCCATGCCATACTTTGAGTAGCAAGGATCTAGTCTCTCCAGGATTGCTATAAACTGAGAGTAGAGAAATGGTACCTACCTTGCAGGCAGATCCCAGCATATAGTAGGACTTAGCAAATGTTGATTCCTTTGTTTTCTTGTTTTACCACTTCTCCCCTCTGAAGAAATAGTTGCTCCATAGAAAATCCTTCAGAGTGCGGAAATGAAGCTGCCTAACCACTGGGGATAGTGAAAAGGACAATTTCCTTTGAACACACTCATTTTCTGATTGAAGAGTAAGTGACCCAGGGCTGGGCTAGGCTTGTTCTCCAGCCCTGAGAAGAGATACGTGACTCGTCATGGCCAAGTGTGGTCAGGGGCCTAGGAACTCCTGTATTAGAGTTCTAGGGAAGAAAAAAAGATAGTTTCTCAATCACTGAGTGGGAGGACTGCTGCATTTGCCTGTGTTTGTCCCTTGTCTTCCTGCTGCTTTTGTTCTCTGAGCTAATTCCTGTTTGAAGAGCTGATATTTAATTCAACAGCCCCCCATGGAGCCTTGTGCCTGTGATAGAAGTTTCTAAAAATCTCTCAGTCAACAGAATGATAACAGCTGCTCTTTGAAACTCTGGGAGCTCTAGACTGGGGAGGTGCTGGGGGAGGGAGAACTAAGGGAGTCAGGGATTGGGGCTGGGGAATGCACTATTTGTTAAGGATAATGAGGCAAAAATGTGACAGAGGTTTTTATTACAAATAATAGACAGAAGTCTTCAAACAACAGCAGAGAGTCATTAAAAAAAGAAACAGAGTTAAATAATTGTCTAATTAGCAGGCACCAAGAAGGGAAAATTTATTCCATTAGAACTTCTTAAGGGAGAGTCAATAAATTCACAGCCGGGTGTTCGATTTCTCAGGAATACAGAGAAAGTGGATTTTCCTGGTGCCAAGTTGTTCTTCCATTCCTTGGCCAAGTTTCCTTTCTGATTAACTCAAGGTGATCCTTACCTCAGAGAACTGCTAGGTTCAATTGCTTTACTCAACCATGTTATTAAGCTCTGGCCCAACTAGTGGGACTTAAAGTCAGGAACTGCAGGTACTGCTACTATTAGCAATTATATCAGCTGACACGCTCATAGTGCTTCCTAGCTTATGAAACATATTGACATAGTTTATTTCATCAGTAAGGGTGGCTGAGCTTATACGAATGTTGAGCATGGGTAGCAACCACCTGGTGGGAACCCAAACCATCTTCAGCCATGCAGATCACTGTCTGCATTAATATGACTTATTTCAAGAAATTCTTGCCCAGGAGTATGATATTGCAAATTATTATTTGGCTACCAGACTTCCTGAAACCCATTTATCTGAATGAAAGATGATCCCACTATCCCTTGTTAGAATAAATAACTCACTTTTGCGACAAGAGGTCACTTCAGACTCATCATGCCACTGTTTACTCTTCCAGATTCACTTGGAACCCTTTTCTTGTTATGGCCATTAATCCTAAACTACTTTACCAGGAACTTGGCCCAATCTGAGTTAGGTTCCTTCCTTGAATACCTGCCTTAAACCAGATCCTCAAACCTCATAAATATCCCTCCTAGAAAATAAGACTCTGTCAAGGGAGTACTCTTCCTTACTTCAGTAGGCAATGAACTTGATGCTGTTTTATCAACAAATTGATTAAGTGATTATTAGTGTATAAGTAATCAACATTGATTTGAACCCTGGCTAGCTACAACACTTCCTAGCTGTGTAATCTTGGGGAAAATTTCTGTGATGGTTAATACGGAGTGTCAACTTGATTGGACTGAAGGACGTAAAGTATTGTTCCTGGGTGCATCTGTGAGGGTGTTGCCACAGTGCTTCCCAAAGTGACATCGGTAGACCAGTGCCAGTAAGAAAACTGTTTCCAGTCTGATAAGGTGAGTAGAGAAATTGAGAGTGTTTAGACATTTTATAGCAAATTAACCTAGCCATGAAATCCTAGTAGATGATCAATGACCTCATCTCACTGAATAGGGTATGGAAAGTTTCAGATACTGTGTTCTGCCCATGGTGAGGTGCATAGAGGGCAAGCTACCTACTGCTCATGTGCAGTGGCACCACATACTAGCCTGCAGTGGGCTGAACATTAAACAACCAAACAAAGCAAACAATTAAAAAGACTGGCCCACCATCACAGATAGACTGAGAATATTGTTCTAAAAGCTAGTTATTTTTATATAGAAGTATATATTGTATCTGGCCTTCCAGCAGCTGCCACCATGTCATGGAAAGGCCTTGGAACACTAACCTGGGACCAAGAGTTCCCAGCTCAACTAGCTGAGAATGATTAATGTTTATAGTTCATTTGTATTTGACATTGTTCTATAAACCAAAATATAATGCTGTATTAAAACTGTCTAGATGTGGACAAGTATGGATTGCCTACTTCTTTACTACATGAAAATTATGGTTTGAAGCAAGTTTTAAAGAAGCTGTGGAATGTAGACACACATCAGCATACTTCTGTGGTGTTCAGTATTAATCAGAACATGATGTTGTTTTGTGGCATCACTGGTCTCACTTCCAGTGTGAAGCCTTTCTGGGCTGTCCTTCCTATGTTTAGGAATACTTCTGGTGTTAAGAAAATAAGTATTTCGTACCAGAGCTCTAGAAGTTTTTCTCTATCAAAGCAAAGTGATAAAATGTTTTCTTAACAGTCACTCATTTCAAAGGGCAATTTCTTTATTACTTGACCTTCTAACTCTCTCATAGTTAGACCATGACAATGTACCTTAATTAAAACAAAAGTTTACTTGATTTAGACTGAGCAGCTGTATCAAAGGTGTTTCCCTTCTTTCTCTTCAGTAATCTTCTAACATTCCTTAAATTTCTAACTATAGCTGACAAAATTGTTTTTAATGTAAAATTTTTACATTTCTCCCCTATGGAATTATATATGTGTGTGTGTGTGCGTGTGTGTGTGTACAGTTTGAAAAGACAAACTGCTTTAACATTGTTTTTCAGAGTCACTTGCACTATCTGTCTGTTTCTGAACGCTCTCTGTTGTATGTACCTTGAAAGTTACTACAAGTTGAGCATCCCTAATCAGAAAATCTTCAAACCATAATGCTCAACAATCCCAAACATTTTGAGTGCCAACTTGATGCTCAGAGGAAATGCTCATTGCAGCATATTGGATTTCAAATTTTAAGATTAGAGATGCTCAATCAGTATACATTTCTGCAAATACAGTCACGTGTCAATGAAGGGACTACCTTCTCGGAAATATGTTATCAGGTGATATCATCGTTATGTGAAAACCATAGGGTGTACTTATACAAACCTAGGTTGTATAGCCTACTACACACCTAGCCAATATTATTCCCTACCCCTAAACCTTCCATTACCTTCTCACTTCCTACAGAAGAAGCTCTAGACTCTTCAGGGACTGGGCTCCCCTAAATGGCTTTTCTAATTTTATTTTCCACCAAATCCTGCCTTATCCTATGTTCTAGTCCCATAAATAATGAATATGTGCCTTGCTCTTTCACATTCTAGGCCTTCAATTATATTCACCCCTCAACCTATAATGCCTTTTCCTTTATTCTTACCGTTTTGTGCTCCAGTCCTACATCCTTCTTGGTTCCTCCCATGTAGAATGAGCTGTACCTCTGTGGGGCCTCCATAGACATTCCTTGTACCTCAGGCTAGTTCTTGTTTAATTCTGTCATATTTTCTAATTAGTTGTTCTGAGACTGTCCTGATGAAATCACATGTGTTTTGAGAGCAGGGGAATTGTAGCATTCTTCACTTCTCCAACACAAGCATGATGTCTTGATGGCATCTGGCTTTCCATGTTGGTAGAATGATTGAATATGGGTGACACAGGAGCAACTAAGGAGATACAGCCCAAGCTGTAACATACTGTTTTCTCCATACTACTCTGTTTGCTACCTGGTTCTTCACTGCAGTGGCTGCCTGCTCAACAGTGGGGACCCTAGTCCTTTCCTAAACAATCAACCACCTGTACTTTTAAAAATCATGATGAATTGCCTGCGTTTTCTCATGTTAGATTTATAGCAATACTTTTCTTAGAGCTTCTTCTGATGTCTCTTCAATCCCTTCCTCCACTTTAGTGAACGTTTGGTCTTTTATAATATTTGAAAATTCTGTATGTTTGTAGAACTTATAGTAGTAAAGTGAATAAACTTCAGCCAAAGAGCAGGAATTCCATGTGAGGTCAGAGAAAGTATGGAATGTTGTTCTTTATCCATACATCACTGTGGCAAGAATCCAAGATATTTTGTAAATGGCCCAAGATCAATAGTAACAAGTGGCCTGAGAGATCATACACCAAGACTTTCTAGAGGTAGTTGCAAAATGTGATGTTGATAGTTATAATCAGCGTTTTCCCAATTTCCTATTATTGGTAGTTATGCTATTAATATATTTTTCATTCAGTGGCTTTTCTTTAGTGTTTATAATTTAGAAGGAACACATTCAAAAGCTTCCTAATAATGTTTTTGATTTATTTTTGCAGGTTTGATGTTAAACTGAGAAACTACATTTTCTTTTGTTTGGCTTCAAATGCTTTGATTTCCTTGTGTGAGATGGGTTTGCTTTATCTATCATATTTTACACTTTTATTCTTGTATCTATTTCACACTGTACTTTTCTTTCATGAAAATTGTTGCAGAATTACAGGATTCTTGGTTTAATATCTGTCTCCCCTGCTAGACCATAAGCTCTAGGAGGACAGGACAATGTGTGGCCTGTTCATCCCTGTCTTAATAACTAGCCAGTGCCTGGCACACATGTATCAGTGCTCAGTAAGTATTTGTTGATTAAACAAATGAATCTATTATGTATTCATTATCTATTTTCTACTTTCTACCATCATTCCCCCATGTAATTTTGAACAGAAATGAAAAAAACTGGCCGCTTGTCTATGTGAATCTTGTGTCCCCCCTGATGTTTTGTTTTGAATCTGCAAAAACAGAGGTACTTTAGTCAGTTTCAGTCTGGAGGCAGAGCCATTTTGAGTCATAGAGAACAGCTTTACAATAGGATGACCCAGCACAGTTGAAGGGTTAAATTATGGGGAAGAAAATCACTCAGCTACATGCTACTGCAGCATTGAGTGAGGGATTGATTTAAAAAGTGTTTACATTCAATCCTTTATTTCCTCCTTTGCTATAACTCTCTATCATCCTTTACTTATTTATTTCATGACTCCCTGGGTTATTATTTCAGCTTTACCCCAGATTAGGGGTAGAGACTAGGATCATAACAGCTATCTTTTTCTCCTCCTAAGTGTAAGAGGTGCTCCTTGGAGCTACCTTATGGGTACAGCAGAATACAGACTGGGAATGCAGGTTGGGCCTCTCTTCTTAACAATATGGACTCAGGACACCATAAAGTCAATGGAAGGATAAAATGAGAGCACAATACTTTCAAAAAAGCTCCTTATAGTTTATATGTTCAACAAATATTACGTTGCTGTTATAAACAAGGCATTGTTCTAAATACTTATAGTTTAATGCTTACAATTAACTTTAGTTAACTGCAGATTAAAAATACTTACCAGTATAGATACTGGATGAGTTTTAGTGTTAATTACTAATCCCTCTTCCTAGTGGACACTGAAGCTAAGAATGGCTACTCATTTTCTTTCCTGCTGTGCATCCTCTTCTTTTTTACCTTCAAGTTATCCTTCCTTGGCCAGAGCTAAAAACTGTTGGTCCATGCCAAATTGGGCAGTTATTGGTAGCAAAATTGGTTGTGCTCCCTGGAGAAATCTCTTGCTCCTTATGTTTCTACTCAAAGGCCAGTCCCTTGTACACTCAAAGCTCAAGCCCAATGCAGCTCATATTCCTTCCGTCGTTACGCTGTTGTTACCAGCTGATTGTATACCACTTTCTGTAATGCAGTACATTAGAAATTATGGCTACTTTTTATGCAACTCCTCCTAGAAATAAAAAGATTATCTTTATAATAAAGGAGCTGTCTCGAAGGTAGTGTTTTTTAATTTTTAAACTTAAATTTTTTTGTATAGTTTTAAGGCGGAAAACAAAAGAGCTCTTTCTGCTGAGAACTGCATGAAAAACGATTTCTCTATTTCTCTAAAGCCCTTTCCTACTGAACATTTCTAATCTTTCACTACAAGTGCATTCTTTCTGAGAGATGGCTCATCTCTTGGACTATTTGAGAGATTTGTGAGAGATTTCTGCCACTGGCCAAGGCAGAAATTTGCTCTGGAGCTTTTTCCCACTCCCCATGTAAACACCAATTTTCTGTCACTTTGTAAATTATGTTTCATCTCTCTCTCTCTACCATAGTGATATACGTGCCACATAGATAAGTTCTTCAAACCTTTACATTCCAAGTAAAAAATGATCCTGGACCCATGTGGTTGTTTCCCTTCTTTCCTGTGTTTGAAAATAAAGCATAATTAAAGGGGATCATTTGGGAGGTAGACCCAGTGTCTAGTGTCATTATAGACAAAATATCAACCTAGGTCTTCATCTGTTTCATTAGGGAGTGTGACGTTAATTTTGTGCGTCAATCTGACCAGGCTGCGGAGTGCTGAGATATTTGGTTAAACATTACTCTGGATGTGCCTGTGAGGGTGTTTCTGAATGAGATTAACGTTTGAGTCACTAGACTGAGTAAAGCATATTTCCCCCACCCCATGTAGGTGGGCCTCACCCAATCTTTTGAAGGCCAGAATATAACAAAAGTCTGAATGAGGAAGAATTTGCTCTCTCTGCCCATCTTTGAGTTGGGACATGGGTTTTGTCTTGCCTTTAGACTCTGACTTGGCCTGGAACGTCTACCATCAGCTCCTCTGGTTCTCAGGCTTTCAGACTCAGGCTGAAAGTGTATCATTGGTTCTCCTGGGTCTTCAGCTTACCAACTGCAGAGCTGGGGACTTCCTAGCCTCCATAATTGTGTGAGTCAATTCCTTATAGTAAATTTCTCTTTATCAATCAATGTAACATATATTATAATTCATATCTATATTCCTTTGGTTCTGTTTCTCTGCAGGACCACCATAGAGGAAGCATATTTTAGAAAGTCACAGAAAGTATTACTGGTTCATTTTGATGAATTCATTTTGATGAATCAATTCAGTTCATCACCTATTTATTAAGCATCTGCTAGATTCAAAGCAATGAAATGTGCTAAGTGCTGCAAGGACCATAAAGATAAAGAAGTGTCCAGCTCTACAGCAAGTTTTTAAACTTGCTCTTAAATTATCATAAGGCAGGGGTTTTTAAGAGCCTTGAAAGGGATGCTATTCAAATGCTTGGAAGTTTTGGTGGAAGGGAAAGAGACTTTGGTCATGTAGTGTGAGGAAAGCTTTATAAAGGAGGCAGCACAAGTGAAGCTCAGTTCTCTAATGTCACTCAATTTCCCAACTACTGTCCTTCTTCTCTTATTTATATGCAAACAACCCTGAACTCCCCTGATTGGTATTGCAGGACATATTAAAATCATGAAGGTACTATTCTTAATAAAGACTTAATACTCATTCAATCAAATAACATAGCATCAAAACAAATAGAGCAAACACTATCAATGCGAAGTAGACTGAAACATATTAGTACAAGTAGACTTTAAATAACTTTGTCCTCAGCTCATCAGCAAATTAAGTGGACAAATGAGTAAGTAAAGATGCAGAAGACCTAGAGAACATAATTAACAATGTAGCTGTAACTGATACAGCTACGTCAATCTACAGTGCACCATACCCTGAAAACAGAGAAACAATCTTCTTAACAAGTGCTGTGAAAGATTTACAAAAGTAGAATTATATTAGGCCCTAAAGAGACCTTCTAAAATTTTTTAAAACCATAGAAAACATTCTCAGAATCCAATACAATAACATTAAAGATTAATTAACAAACTAGAAAACAAAGATTTCTGCCATTAGTAAACTAAAACCTCTTTCTTAAACACTTTTTAGGTTAAAAATGAACTCAAAACTGAAAGTGGAGGATATCCAGAAAATTAACATAATAAATTGTGTATCAGAATATGAGGTACGTAATTAAAGCTAAGTTCACCAAATTAAAAAAAAGTGATCTTAAATATTGATAGTAATGCTCTCTATGAAAGTAGAAAAACTGAAAATACTAAAAACTCCTAAGTAAAATAGAAGAAAAGAGCTAGCAAAAATAAATTCAGAAATGAAGAAAGTCCTAAGCGGGAGGATTGCGTGAGCCCAGGGGTTTGAGACCAACCTAAGCAACATAGTGAGATGCTGTCTCTAGAAAAAATACAAAAGAAAAAATTAGCAGGGCATGATGGTGTGCACCTGTACTCCCAACTACTCAGGAGGCTGAGGTGGAAGGATTGCTTGAACCCGGGAGCTGCCATGGGCTGTGATTGTGCCACTGCACTGCAGCCTGGGTGATAGAGTAAGACCCTATCTCAGAAAAAAAAAAAAAAGAAAAAGAAATTAAGAAAGTCATAAACAGAAAAACAATGGAACTAATAAATTCAAGAACTGTATTATAAATAAAAACATTAAAATAACAATCAACTAACCTAATAAAGATATGCAGTAAAGAAAATACCATTTGTAAATATTTCCTTGAGGAAATACAAAGGCAGGTTCTGCAAAGAGTGATGCAGGTTCAGTTTCTAGGGTCTGTTTTGTTGCGATGTTCATTACTATGGTTTCTTGTTTTGACTTGCAGCCTTTACATTGTCTTCCTTTCAAATAGGTGACACTATTTCCTCTTGTGAATGAAGAGATTGATTGTCCATGCAGCACAGGAATTGAATTGTGGATCTTAGTCTCTGGGGGCTTCAGGAACCATTGTCTACACTCTCCTCCTGCCTGTTCCTCCCCTCTAATACTCCATGGTGAGGGTGACAAAGTGAGAAGACCCTGGATTAGGGGTCATGGTACCTGAGTTATATTAATAGTTACATTTCTGCTACAAATTTGGGTATTCTCAGGTCAAAGCCTCTTGGAACCCCTGTTTTCTCTTCTGCAAGACAATGAATTTGGATTTGATGATTTCTGAAGTCTCTTACACAGATAATATTTTGGATGCAATATCTTTTGATTCTTGGTGTCCTGTTCTCTGTAACTTCTGTGGTTACTAATACTTGGTTGCCCCGCCCTCTACTATCTTCCACCTTAGGGTAGCGTCATGTCATCAGCCGGAGGACGCAGTGACTTCAGATTTTTTTTTTGGCAACTTTGCTAATACTGGTTCTCAAAATTTCAGCAATTAATTTTTTCCTTGGACATCTGTACCAAATTATTTTTTATTTGGTATTGTTGTGCTGACTGACAGTGAGTTCATTAAGAACTGAGCCAAACTCTTAAGCACTTCCTTTTCACACCAGGAAATATATATATATATATTTTTATTGAATCCTACTTTAGTCAGTCCATTTTCATTAAAGTTCAGAGCTACCAGGATTGATCAGAATGGCCATCCATTCCAGATTGTGTTTTTGCCATATCTAAAGGAAGGTATTAAATATATTATGTATTTGGAGTTTTCTCAGAGGTAGTTTACAGACAGTAGATATGCTACCAAAAGGTTTACAAAAACAAAATAACCATGACCAAAAAACAAAAACAAAAACCCAACCTTCCACAGCACCTTTTCTCTCATATCCATAAAACTGTTGGGTAATTCTTGGAGGAGGCAAATTTTGCTGACGTTGATCTACAAAGGAAGTAGTTCCTTACGAGGTCAGAATATGCAGTAACACACAATAGCTCTTCCCCCAAGATCAGGTCTGCTTACTTGGATACTTACTCATCTGCCTGTGCTGAGCAGCCTGCAACCCTGTCCTATTATTATTACTGATGCTAATCAGTCTCTAACGAGCACAGGTCAGAACCAGGACAGAACGCCAGCTCCAGTCTGCAAGGCATCACCTTTTGTGAGCCATTAAAGAGTGTTCATGAATAAACAGAAGCAGAAAAAAGAAAGGAGAACTCAGTTTGCATTTGGAGAGTGAGATAGTAAATAGAGAATAGAAAATAATTTATATACATAAAAAAAGAAATTATAAAATTCATTCAAACTTACATGCTGAAATTTTCCTTCCTTGTTCTTCCTGACTGGATAGAATGTCAGGGAGTGAGTGATGGACTAGGCTTCGGGGTGAGGCTGTTGCTTGCTCAGTGTTGGAACTGCACTTTCCTTTTTCTTTTACTACCCGTGTAAGTGCAGCCACATAGCTACTTAGTGTGACTGAAGAGGGGATGGGGAGACTCCTCCAATCAGTAATGGCTGTGAGATTGTTGGTATTGATTTTTCCTCCTGAGTGACACAATTTAAGTGGTTCTTGAGAGGAATTTTCTTCTTGATGACAATTGACTTCTGATTGCCTGGACATCTCACAGCCACTGGCAGGAGAGATGGGCACCTGCAAGGAGAAGCTCAGAGTGTCTCCAGCTCCATTGCAAGCTTTCCCCACTAGGATGCTCTTACGCTGCCTCCATGAGGAGCCAGGTGGCAGTGAAGGAGAAGGGTTACAAAAGAGGCAGGCCTGTTTGCTGTGGACCCTTGATCCAATCAGCTTGGCAACTCTGGAAATTCCTGATATGTTAATTGGCTTATCAGCATCATTATCATCATCATCCTTATTTTATACTTCGAGATAGGCCTGTATAATCCCAAAGATATACAGATGGAAAGTGAAAATATTTTTAATCATCTGAAGAGTTTGCTTGCAGGTCGCTAAACATGAGAATGACTGATGAATCATGCTTCATTCTGCCCATTTTCATCCAAGTTTAGAGCTATTATGTTTAATAAATAAACATGAGAATAACTGATTCAAATGTCTGAGTGTTATGCAAAGCAGGTTTTAGATACAGATTTCTAGACTGGTGACTAACTGGGAGAAGGAGACAGGGCTCAGAAGACTGATTTCCTTGACACTTTTTGGTTAGGATAGAGAAGCAGAGATTAAACCATCAGGAACATCGGAGACCCTCTTTGCTTTGCTTTTTTGGACAAGACAATGAAAATATTTACTTATAATGTATACTTTACTTTCAAGGGAAACTTGAGGCAGCCCAAATTGAAACATGCAAAATAGTAGCGTTAAAATGTAGACCGAGAACTCAGAAATTTAGATGGAGAACAGAAGGAATTTTACTGAAATACAGTTAATGCAACTGAACACCAAACTTGGTTCTGATCAAAAGTCAACAATAATAATAGTAGCTATAAGGATATTAATAATAGTTACCATTACTTTGTACCAAGTGTTTTTATACATTATTTCTAATCTTTGCAACAACTTCACAACAACAACAAAAAAATCCAGAGGCTCAGAAAAGACAAATAATTTTACAAGAGCCACAGACACAGTAAGTGATGGAGCCAAGATTCAGATTCAGAACTTCCTGAATTCAAAGCCCGTATGTGATACAACATGTCTTTGCAGGACATGTTCCTGGGCTCTACAGGGCAAGTTACTGAGACATAAGATGCCTGACAGCCCTAGTAAAGGCCCAGTACTGGAGAGAATTACCCAGTCCTACAGCTACTCACCAGTGAGTTGCCTTGGAATGTTGATTGCGTGTTTGTCAGAGGAGGATTTTTGGTATACATACTGGTTCAATTTCTGAAAAGCCCCTTAGGAAATGAGCTTCCAGGGTCTATATTTCTATTGCAGAAACTGTTAAAACAGAGCCACCTAAAATATAGCTTTTTTGTTTAATTTTTTTTTTAACTACTCTATAAAGGAAGTCCCAGTTGCTCTGTACTAAGATGGGAAGAAAGGCTCATAGTTTGGCACAAAGACCTGAGCAAAAGGAAGCTGACCCTGGGCCTGGCCACCTGATGCCACCATCCAGATGGCAGAGCAGACTCAAGCTCCTCATGCTAGAAACTAGGATTATGGTTAACTAGGAGTCTGGGACTCTTGGTGGCATCTTTTTTTTGTGAACAAAAATATACATAAATGGTAAGTATATTTGTAGCCGTAAGAGTCTCTGCTCTGTAATAACCATGTTAATGTTCTCATAAAAAGATATGGGGCAAGAGCAAAGTGACAGAAAGGCTGATTAGCATTTTATGACAGAATTAAGCTGCATGACAAATAACTCACTGGTTTTATACCCTAGCAAATTCTACTTTCAAATGCCGGAGGTGCTGGGATGTTTTTGTTCATTTATTTGTTTTTTATATTTAACCATGAAACCGTCCAGAGCAATTTGTAGGAAAATGGAATACAATAGTAATAGTAAATATGATTGGTGCTAATATTTATTAATAATCTCTTCTAACATTTCTGTAAAAATTACTTTTTTTTTTTTTTTTTTTGCTACTGGATTTCCAAGTATATATTGGTTTAGAAGTGGAGGAAAATGTTCAGACTGCTACTCGTCAATCTTTTCATGTGATAGATTTTACAAAATTCAACAATTCTGCCATGAGTTCTCCCTAACTTTGGGGAAACCACACTGAGGTCATTAATTCTGTGAGTGTTACAGGGGAAGTGACTTCTACTTTGTCCAAAGTACCAGATTCTAGATTGAGAACTCCCTTCATACTTGCAATTTTGTTACAGATAAAGAATGGGGCTGGGCAAGGTGGCTCATGCCTGTAAACCCAGCACTTTGGGAGGCCAAGGCGGGCGGATCACCTGAGGTGGAGAGTTCAAGACCAGCCTGACCAACATGGAGAAACCCCGTCTCTAATGAAAATGCAAAATTAGCCGAGCGTGGTGGTGGGCACCTGTAATCCCAGCTACTCGGAAGACTGAGGCAGGAGAATCGCTAGAACCCAGGAGGAGGCAGAGGTTGCGGTGAGTCGAGATTGTGCCATTGTACTCCAGCCTGGGCAACAAGAGTGAAACTCCATCTTAAAAAAAAAAAAAAAAAAAATGGGGAAAGGCAGAAAGAGGCAGAAGAGACACCTTGCTCAATTCAGCAAAGCATTAGTTATTGTTGCTTGGAAATGATTCAACAGCTGGTTTTCTCATCTACAGATGAGAAACGGCAGGTTTCCTTAATTGCTGGTGCTGGTGGTAGATGATAATATTAGTTCTCATTTACTTCATTAAGAGTATAATATTAATATATCAAAATTACCAACACAAAGTAAAAAGACGAAAAAAAAAAAAAAAAAAAGAAAGAAACGTACTGGGCAGCTGGAGATGCAAGAAGACGATCTAGTCCCTGACCTCCAACAATTCAATCCATTTGGAAAGCCAAGATGATTGAGGAAAACTATTAATGAGCAATGCAGGGTGATATAATAAAGTGCTTTAGGATGTGGATAAAAATTATGTAGTCACTGTGGTCTTGATTGCATCTGTAATTTAGATTGATAACATTTTACACATTCTACCTGCTGACAAACATTTATTGGATTGAGAGTCAAGAGATGCTAGTCTGGTTGCCACTTTGTATGACTTTGAATAACCTACTTAACATATATAAATATATATGTAATAATACATTATAATATATAAATGCATATTTTATTAACATATATAATTATATATATATATTTTTCTGGATAAGACAAAGAAGATGAGATTAGATGATCTCCAAAGATCCTTTCTGTTCTAAAATTTTATGAGTTAATGATTCTGGCTACTATCACTAAGATGATTTTAATTTTTTTCCATAAAGCCTGTGAGGTTCAGAGACTTGCAAAGGGCTTCTCCTCCAAGGTAACAGTGTCTACCAATCTTTTCTGATAAGTGGGGTCCTGGGGTTCCAGTCCCCAGGGGTTTTAGGCCTGGATAAGGGTGGGGGCTGGAATGGCCCTTTGTTTCAGAATGTACAGTGAAGGCACCATCCCAGGACTACATTGGAATGAAGAGTCTAGGAGTTCAGTCAGCCATAGTATCGATTTGCAAGGACTAGACAAAGATTAAAAACTAAGTGAGGGGCAAACTCAGAAACAGCAAAACTGAGATGAGGGTCAGAAACAGAATCTGAAGAGATGATCTGAGCTTGAAAGTATAAGCACAGGGTGAAGAGGAAGCTATTAATTTTAAGGACAGATGACAGATTCTCCTTCACAGGCTCGCTATATGGCAGCCATCTTCACCCACTACTTCATATGAACTTGGCTTTCTCCTGCAAAGGTAAGCCCATGAATTCATTTATGTTCTCTTGCCTTATCTCTTCCTCGGACAAAGGCAGGTCTTTGAAGTGGTAGTTGGCTAGGCTGAGCATATAGCTTTGCTGTGAAAACTTCTCAACTGTCTCCTGCAGGTCTCTTTTTCACTCAATCCACCCTCCATCCTACTACTAGCATAGTGATTTTTCTACAGCATATTATCTCTGACCTTGCCACTCCTCTGCATGGGAACCTTGATAGCTATCTTTGTCAGAACTTAAAACTTTAAGATCTTCTACAATATGGCTTCAACTTGCTTTTTCAACTGTATTGGTCACTTCTACCATAATTATGCCTCTTGATGTTTCTCAAATATACACCGTCTTTCCCCACTATCGTGCCTTCATTCATGATGATTCTCTTTCCTGGAATGCCTTTTCCCTGTCAAAATTCTACCTAAGCTCCAATCCAATCTCAGTTTACTATTAGGAACCTCTTCAGAAGTTCTCCCATCAGATATAATCTTTCTGCCCTTTGAATTTCCACGGCCAATTTCCCCTACTTTTTTGAGTTTATTATTTCTACCTTATATTTTGCTTATTTCAATACTTATCATCCCTGTACCACGAAGTCGTGGTCTCTTTTGGGGAGGAACCACGTGCCCCCAGCACCTCACATAGTGTCTGATACATGATGAGCAGACTTAGTTGTCTGTTGAGATCCTGATACAGGCTGGGGAAGTGGGTAGACATTAAAAAAAAAAAAAGACAAAGACAAAAATCATGTAAAATCAAGAAGTGTTTCTACTCTTTTTTCTTGGCATTATACATTCATTTATGCAACATACATTCCCTCTCCATCCCACTGCCAAACGTGCTGTTGTTGCCTATGAAACATAAAGAAGTCTAGGATAATGGATTTTATCATCATTTTTTACAATTATGAAACATATGCAAACAAGTGCAACCCTATCTTGAATTGTTAATACTTTAATTGGAATAACTCATTTAAACTGCCCAAGCAATTGTGTTAAAATCCATGTGCCCATTTCAAGCAAATTTCCGGAATGCAAGGGTTTCAAATGAATAAAAATATACTCTTCTTTCTTCTCTTTCTCCTCCAGGGAGATACTCCATTTTTTTTTTTTCTGGCATAAATAAACCAACTTGTTTAAGTTAACCTCATAACTCTCATTTTAAAGACTTTTTTAATTTTTTATTTTTTAATTTATTTTTATTTTTTGAGGTGGAGTTTCACGGGAGGCTGAGGCAGGAGAATTGCTTGAACCCAGGAGGCGGAGGTTGCGGTGAGCCGAGATAGCGCCACTGCATTCCAGCCTGGGCAACAAGAGTGAAACTCCACCCCCAAAAACAAAGAAAAGAAAAAAAAAAAAAAGAAAGAAAGAAAGAGATGGAATTTCGTTCTTTTTGCCTAGGCTGGAGTGCAATGGTGCTCTCTTGGCTCACTGCAACCTCCGCCTCCCAGGTTTAAGTGATTCTCCTGCCTCAGCCTCCTGAGTTGCTGGGATTACAGGTGTGTGCCACCATGCCTGGCTAATTTTGTATTTTTGTAGAGACGGGGTTTCACCATGTTGGCCAGGCTGGTCTCAAACTCCTGACCTCAGGTGATTTGCCCACCTCGGCCTCCCAAAGTGCTGGGATTACAGTCATGAACCACCAAGCCCAGACTTAAAAACATCTTTCCTTCATCTTTGTGGCTTTTATTTTTGGCGCCCATGCTGTACTCCCAAGTGCCCCAGGCAGTGTGATGTAACTATGGATAACTTCTTTAATCAGACTGGCTTCAAATCTTACTTCTGCAGGATCACTAGCCCTGTGACCCTCCACTAGTTTGTTAATCTCTCTCTGCTGTATTTCCCTATCTGTAAAATGAGGATGCTGATAATTGGGTTGTGGTTGAACAATGAAGTGAGTTAATGTCTGCAAGGCACTTAGCACAGGGTCTGGTATGTAAGTATTGGCCATGAGAACTCTTGTTGATTGTTAAGCTTAGAACTGAACTAGTCTTTTAAAGCTGTGGAAACTCAAGTGCCACATGGCTATTTTCTGGTTAAATTGAGATCCATGCTGCTCTCTAGACTGCCTTTCCCAGTTTTTCCTACACAGAGTCACCTCTCTATCTTGTATCTGTGCAAGGTTTCGTTTTGTGTTTTCATTCCCTAATATACCACCATCCCCTAGTTCACACGGAGACTTCATTAGACTCTGACGGGTAGCTTCTTTTATTGTCTTAGATTGAGAATAGTAATGGCTAATATCCCATGTTGTACTTTGGTAGAGGCTAAGAGGAAAATTTCCACCATAAATGGCACTGTGCTATTGGTTAGAGGCATATTGAAACTTTTTTACCTTTCCATATTGCATTCAGGGAGAAGAGACAGGGCCTGGCGGAGAAGCAGTTTGATTTGAAAGAGCAAATTCTAACAACAGCAGAGAGACTGGGGGAAGAGCTGTTAGGCAGCCTTCCAAACATACCATACTGTTGATTCTAACAGTAAAGGGGCTCTCTTCCTAATCACTCACTTTATATTTCCGAGCTCTCTTGACAACAGCAGTGGAGATGAAGGCTGCTATTACAGATGGGGCTTGTGCATTAGAGTTAGCCAACTTGTAAACTCCTGAGATTAAAAGCAAATTAGGAAAACACGTATGTGACTTGCGCTTCTTGGGAAGTTTTTTACTCCCACCAAGAGGTAAAAATAGTGAAGTTAATACGTATTCTTTCATTTGATTCCAGTCAAGAGTGAAACCAAACTAGATCGGAAGCTCTTTGTACCTTTGACCCAGCACAGAGCTGGGCCCATGGTGGGCACTGAATAAATGTTAGTTGACTCCGAGATGCCTTTCCATTAGCCATTTGGATTGTCTGATGCGGAACAATTTTCTTTCTTTTATTTATTAATAGTTCCCAAGTTGTCACCAATTCAGTGTGCATTCTGGTACAGTTTAATCAGTTTTTAAAAGATAAATAACATTTGCTTTTTCCTGGACACAGTCCCTTTTCTTATGTAATCAAAACAGCGACCAAAAAGCAATGGCCCTTTTTGTTAGAATATCATATTGAAATTTCGTTTCTTATTCATATATATCACCAACCTTCATTAGTATCGGTCACTCCCCAATCCCTTTCAGCCTATTTTTCATTTCCAATGAATATTTGTGTTTTGGAATAATTTTTTCTAAGATGAGTATATCTTAGTTTATATACAGCTTGTGTTCCTTTCAAGTTCAAACTCTTCTTTTCTTTATACACTTAAAGCCTTAGGACTTTGTTTTCCCTCCTTAAGAAGTTTTCATCATGTGCAATGTTTTCCCATTCAGTCTTATCAGCATCACTGATTAATAA
Organism: Theropithecus gelada; assembly: GCF_003255815.1. Taxonomy (NCBI): domain Eukaryota; kingdom Metazoa; phylum Chordata; class Mammalia; order Primates; family Cercopithecidae; genus Theropithecus; species Theropithecus gelada. The sequence continues at coordinate 38,677,333 of NC_037669.1, read as the reverse complement.
TTTCTTCCTATTCCCAGAGCATGTAACTATGAGCACAAGCATAGGCTCTGAGAAAGCACTTGGCAAATACTTATTAATTTATTGAGTCATAAGTTGAAGGTGTTATTAGATTATTTCCAACTCAGTAACCTATTAGGCATATGGTCTTGGACATGCAGTTAAACTTGTTTTGCTCCTCCCTTGTCTTCTTCTCCTCTTCTTCCTTCTCCCTTCTCCTCCTTCTCCTCATTTTCTTTTTCTTAGGAGGGGTTGTTGGGACCTAGCTCATTAATAAGCAGACTATATCTGAGTTGTTGTGTGTATTTTTTAAAATTTTGAGACATTTCAGCCATAAAGAAAAGTAGACTGACACAATAAAATTCATGGGCACTCCAGCTACTTTGTTTAATTTTAACATTTTGTATGTTTGTTTCACATATTTTTTTTAAAAAAGAAATAAAACAGCACATTCAGTTTTAGTCTACTGTGTTCTCCCTGACCACATTTCCTCTTCCTTCTCGAACTTTGCATTTATCCCTTTTGTTGTATCCCTTCAGGATTCTGTAAAAACACGTAGTGTTGTTTTACAAGTTTTAAGCTTTGTATAAATAATATCATATTGTACATATTCTGCTGAAACTTGACTTTGGCCCAATGTTGTTTCTGAAATTTGTCTTTATGCATGTAGTTGTAATTCATTCATGTTACCAGTTGCATAGTATTCCATCAAACCTTAATATGTCATTGCATGCTGCTGGTACTGTACACTTGCTGCTTATAGTTTTACTTTTTTAATCATTACAAATTTGGGCTATCATAAGTATTTCTGAATATACATATATGTATACTTGTTTAATAGTTTCTCTGAGACCTACACCTGTAAGTAATGTTGCTAGGTTGAAGGTATGAATATTTTTAACTTTATTAGATTTTACCAAACTTTGTAAAGTGATTGTACCAGTTTGTACTTCTACCAATTACGTAAGAAGTTGTTATTGGTCCACAGCAGTTGATAATAGTCAGAATTTAAGGTTTTACCAATCTGATAGTTGTTAAACAGGATACCATTATTGTTTTAACTTTCAATTCCCTGAATACCAACAAGGCTGAGCACTTATTCATATCTTTATATATCTTTGCCTTGCCTTTTTATGAATTATCTGTTGATATAAACAATGTGCTACGGATTTTTTAATGTAATGTGTTCATCTGTCTTTTCACTTCTATTCCTTCTATAATTTAATTTTCTAGATTAGAACTATTTTTAAAGCACACAAACAATGTGGCATAACTCACATACATTTATTGTGATTAATAAGGTAATCAGTTTTATTTCTTCCATCTTATTTTTTTATTCTGCTTTCTCTCTGCTTTTTTCTATTCTTACTGCCTTATGTTGATTATTGTTTTTATTCATTTTCTTCATTTACCATTTGAAATTCATGCCTTCTGCTTTCATCTTTCAAAGATCAGCCTTAACATTTTAACCTGCATGTTTGGCTTAACAAAGTCTTGACTGTGTTCTTCTAAAGTCTTCTTGTGTTCTCCTGAACAACAGAAGAAGCTTAGAATGTCTTTGTTTTTTCTCTTTTGTACATTTTTATTGTTCAATATTTAATATTTGCCTGGATTTATAGTTATCAGTTATCATCATTGTTGATTTTATAGTTAATGACTATCTAGATTCACCATACTTTAAACAATTTTATTTGGTAAACAATTTTATTTCATTATCATTGCTTTGTGTGTTTTAGCCATTTATTTGGGTCAAGAATTCTTCTTTGTAAACTCCATTCTTTATTGAATTTTTGAGCAAGTGTCTGTTAGTGAAAACTCTATGACTGAGTTTGCTTGATATGGTCTTTATTTCAGTCTGACTCATGAGTAATGGTCTAGATTTGTATAGAATTAAAGGTTGACCACTGTTTACTTTCAGGACTTCAAAGGTATTATTCTTTTGTCTTCTTTTTCTACAGATGCTGTTGAGAAATCTATAGATAATCTAATTATTGTTCCTTTGTAGGTGGCCTGGATTTTCTCTCTGGATACTTTTAGATCTTCACTTTGGTGTTTTGGAGCTTTGCAATGGAATTCTAGGTTTGGATTTATTTTTACTTATTTTGCCCATAAAAATTGTATATCCTGAATTACAGCTTTGTTCAATACTTGTAAATCCTCTGCTGTTATCTTTTCAGCTAGTGCATCTTCCACTTCTATTTTCATTTTTTGGAACTCCTATTAGACATATGTTGGGCCTACTTATTCTATCTTACATATTCTTTGACACTGTTTTACGTTTTTCAGCTCTTCAATTTCTCTAAATTTAATTCTGGGTAATTTTCTCTCAAATATTTCCTTTTCTATTTTTAGTCTTTAATTTTTGTGGGTACATAGTAGGTGTATATACTTATGGAGTACATGAGATGTTTCGATACAGGAATGCAATGTGACATAAGCACATCATGGAGAATGGGGTATCCACCTCCTCAAACATTTATCCTTTGAGTTACAAACAATCCCATTACACTCTAAGGTATTTTAAAATGTACAATTATTGTTGACTATAGTCATCCAATTGTGCTATCAAATAGTAGGTCTTATTCATTCTTTCTGATTTTTTTTTGTTCACATTAACCATTCCCACCTCCCTCACATCCTTTTATGTCTATTAATTATCTCTTTAGTTATGTCTAATCTGTTAACCTGAGTTTAATTTTAATTTTCATTTTTTATTAACTATTTTTAAAACACACAAACAATATAGAGAATACTGTAGTGAATGATTGGGAACTTGCCATGAAGCTTTGGAAATAGAAAACTTATATCTTTTGTTGATTTTGTTTCATTTACTGCACTGAATTTTTATTAAGGAATGATGCTTCATTTTGTTCCCTTGAAACTTTTCTGTTACTCATTTGTAGTGTCTTGCTCATTTTTATAATTTCTATTCCTTTTATGATTAGCCATTTAAAATATTTATTCTGCAATTTTCCTGACAGGTGTATTATTGGAAAGTTTTAGGAGTTGAATCCTGCCATTTTGTTTTCTATGCCAACTCTCGTTTGCTGAGGAGATTTTCCTGATGTGTTTTACAATTTTGGATTATAAGCTAATTTAGCAGTGCATTTTCTATTTGAATCGTGGGTATCCTGAGTTGAGGGTGTGCCTCCCCTAGAAGGTTTATTCATTTGTTTGCTTTTTCCTGGTATCCCAGAGGCATTGACCGGCCAGAATCCATTTTTATAATTCCTAGAGATTGACAGTGGTACATGCACACTCTACACAGAGTGTATTCTCTATTCACAGAGACACATTCCTGGTCGCAGGTTCCTAAAGTAAACTTTACTTTCTTTCTATCGGTGCCCAGAAAATGTCAAAAAATTTTTTTTTTTCTGTTACTTTCCTTTGCTAGTAAATAGTTTTTTTTTTTTTTTTTTGGTTTACTTTTTCACTGAATTTATAGCCCTGTGAGATCTCTGGTTTTGTGAGATGTCTTAATTCCAACTACGTTTCTTATTTCATCTCCTGGTCCTGTCTGGGCATAAAATTCAAGGACCTTACATTATGGAAACCTCTCCCTGTTCAGGCTGCTGCGGCTTCGGCTCTTGTGCTAACTCCGCATAGTCACTCCTCTGGATTCAGATCCCTCTTTGTTTTTGGTCTCTGGAGTTGTCTTTCAGTTTGTCAGATGCTCAGCTCTTTAGCAGGTGTTTATATTATTTTAGCCCATATTTCAACGTGGTTTTTGGTAGGAAGGTTTATTTGGTTTTCTGGTTTCCCAAACAGAACTCCCACAGAAGTTCTTTAAGGTATTCCTTTTTATTTTAAAAATTGCAGTAATAATACATACTTTGCAGCTTCCTATAAGAACTGAAAATAGTATGCACAAACTATCTCTCTGTGTCTGGCAATGTCTAGCACATACTAGATATTTGACAAAATAGTTGTTACTAATTTTATTTTTTGTTAACACATGAATAAAACATGAAAAAATAAGCCATGAAGGAATGTTTTGGATTACTTATTATCATTAAGGAAACACTTCTGGGAATATTCTGTGGAGTAATAACTTGGATCAGGGCCCAAGTTTTGATTAGATTTTATAAAACATTTGTTGAAGGCCTACCGTGGGCTTAGGTCTCTACAATATTCTATAGGTTCCTCAATTCTAGTGTGGGAGATAGTGCCACCTCTAAACCATGTGCTGTTTTTCTTGAAAAAAGTTCCTGAAGTTTACATTGCATCACAAAGCCAATAGTAGGGACACCAAAGGATTTAACTTCATCATCTCTCTATTATTTTATCTTTAGCCATCTGGCAGCTGTATCATCCCCCACTCACTTCACGCTTCCTTTTGCCAATTCAATAAAAAATATTGAGTATTTATAATGCCTGCTATGTACACATTGTTCAGGGCATTCTGAGAAATATAGATGTAGTATAAGAACATGTTCTTATCCTTAGATTACTTAGAATCTGTTTAGAAACATAAGGTATCTGAAATTATAAACAAGAATAACAACAAAATTCTGTGTAATAACATACCAGGATTAGCTATATAAATAACAATGCTCTGGGATTTCAGAGAAGGGAAAAAGGTAAACCTAGGTTTGTGAGTAGAGCTTGAGTGAATTTACTCATGCAGGAAAGGGAGAGAAAGATCGTATTAGGCAAGCTAAGAAAATACTATGAGCAAGGCACAGAGGAAAGCACCATGAAACCAGAGAAAAGAGCTAAGAACCTGGTGACAGAATACTTAAGTAAGAGTTCTGGCTCAGTGACCTTCCATGTCCTAATCTTCTATATGAGAAGTTCATCTTCTTTGTCACTGGGAATATCTCGGGGTGGAACATACCAAATGTTTTGGGTGATACATCAGTTAAGATAAGAGAGAGAAAACCCAATTCAGCTTAAGGAAAAAAAAAAAAGAAATATATTGCTTACTGAACTGAAAAGACAGAGGGTCACTTTTCATAGGTGTTTTGATCCAGGGACTCATAAAGTACCACCTGGATCTGGTTGTCCTCCATCGCTCAGCTCTTCTCTCCTTCATAGTTGGTTTCAATATCAGGTTCCATATGATAGCTGCTAGTACCACCAGGACTCCATCTTCTGAGGTTCAAATGTAGTGGAATAAAGATCACCTCTTTCATTCAGCAGATCCAACCACGTAGAATAGCATCTCATTAGTCCTCATTGGGTTACTCACCTATGCCAAGGGAATGTGGCACACAGTAGGCAGGTCTGAGTCATGAACTAGAGATGGAGTTAACTCTACTTGGAGCACATAGATTGAGAGCAGAAGAGGGACTAGATGAAATGTTTCCCAGATGAAATGTTATGCTTGATTACTTAAAAAAGGGGTAGTTGGGTTCTGGCAGCTAAAATCGCAGAGTCCACTATGGGAGAAGAGAAGTTAATATATGGAGAGATATTAAAGCCACATGGGTCATTTCACATCTTGGGCAAAAGTCTCAGTCTTTGGATAACTTGGTATCCATATCTGTAATGGTGCCTACCAATAGTATTACTTGGAAGACCAAGAGACCTAATGAGTGGGAAAATGTTTTGTAAATTACAAAGTACTATAAAATCATAAGGTGTCTGTATGTTACATGAATAAAAATAAACATATAAGAAAATAAGGGGATTTGACTGGATTTTAAAGGGATATGGGTGGACTGAGGACATGCTAAATAAATGCCTTTTGATGGGGTTTCTGGGGAGTCACTAAAGATTTTCTATGTAAAAGACAGTGATATATTTATGTCCCATGGTTAATCTCCTTAAAATTTAACCTGTTCTCCTTTCTAGAACCTCTATGCACATTCTCCTCTTTCTTCCCCTGCCAGATTTCTTTTTTTTCATGAGAGTATACCCTAAACAATCATCAGGGTTCTAAACAATCTTTACAATTGCCCCAATTTCTCATAGCATCTTGGAATGAGTGAAGGACAGGAAGGGACTAGCCCTAGGTTTCCAAGTTCCTGTATTCTCTTCTTGTTGAAGTTGAAGATGCTGATAATGTCTCCTATATTATTTTACAAAAAGAGGATTTTGTCCCTTCCTCTTCCTGACTTTCTCAGCCCTATCTCTTCTTTGTATTGTCTGGATTATCAAGTATTTCTAAATATTTAGGGGGCTTAAACTGAATTATCTGGTTGACAACCATTAACAAAAACAGGAAATTAGGTTATTCCTTTGACCAGTTTTCAAAGAAAACAAGCCCGTGAGCCAGATACTACAGACCCTGAAGTCAGACAAGTTGGATATATAATTTTTGTCTTCAAACATAAGACAAAAGTTGGGATGATTCCACTGAAACAATATTTTTTCTCTATGCTGTTAATATTTTACATGATTATGCAGTTCTGCCTGTGGCCATTCTGATACTTTTTCTCAATCTACAGTAGTGCTTCCTTCATTTTGCATCCTGCGTCCTCTGCTTTTTTATCCATTCCTTCCTCTCATCCAGATCAGCTCTTTACGCCAGTGAGAAGGGAAAGAATTCCACCTTTTCTACTCAAGAGTTAAGAAAAGCTAAAGGGCTGGCTTTGAGTGGTGAACACATTTAAATCACAGGATGAGTTTTCAGGCTGATTCTAAGCCTCTGGTTTGGAAAACAAACACAACAAAATAATTTAGTTCTTCACAATTAAAACAAAATATAGATTTTTAAATGGAAAGCTTTGCTTCAATTTTGTTTTATAGGGCTAAATACTTGATTATATTGATGGTATAAAATATTGCTGGTGTCCACTGACTCCCAAAACACTAACACTCATTGGTCCATGAAGACAGAGCATGGCCCCTCACTCATGAGTGATGTAGGCAAATGGAATATTAAGAAAGAAAATGTCACTGATCTATGGGTCTTAAATTGAGGTAAAGATCAAAATGCAATCAGAGTTGCCTGACTGCTGAAGTGGTGGCTTTAATCATGTGAGTTGGCAAATTAAAGCAATATACATGTATTGCTTCAGACAGACAGACAGATAGATAAATTTTTGCAAAATTTCTATCCTAAGACCATCCACTTGCCTAGTATGTAGAAGGCTCATTGTTGATGCCTATCAGGCTTTCTTGCTAGAATTCTGAAAGTTCCTTTGTGGACTTGGGGTCCCTCGAAGAGAAGAAAACTAGGGATTTTATTGGTCCTCTACCACTTAGACTACAGACTTTACTTTCTCAGTGATATGATTTGGTTGTATCCTCACCCAAATCTCATCTTGAATTATAGTTCCCATAATTCCCATGTGTTGTGGGAGGGACCCCGGTGGGAGATAATTGAATCACAGGGGCAGTTTCCTCATACTGTTCTCTTGGTAGTGAATAAGTCTCATGAGATCTGATGGTTTTACAAGGGGAAACGCCCTTTGCTTGGCTCTCATTCTCTCTTGTCTGCCACCATGTAAGATGTGCCTTTAGCCTTCCATCATGATTGTGAGGCCTCCCCAGCTCCACGTGGAACTGTGAGCCCATTAAACCTCTTTTTCTTTATAAATTACCCATTCTTGGGTAAGTCTTTATCAGCAGTATGAAAATGGAATTAATATACTCAAGTTTTCCTTTCTGTGGTTTCAGTTACCCACAGTCAACTGTGATGTGAAAATAGGTGAGCACAGTACAGTGAGATACTTTGAGAAAGGAAGAGAGAAGGAAAGAGAGAGGGAGACCACATTCACACAAATTTTATTACAGAATATTGTTATAATTGTTTTACTATTAGTTGCTGTTGTTAATCTCTTACTTGGCCTAATTTATAATAAACACTGACTCACTCATTCCACCCCTCCTCAGCTCCTGGAGACTACCATTCTACTTCCTGACTCCATGATTCTGACTACTCTAGGCACCTCATATAAGTGGAATCATACAATATTTATCCTTTTATGACTGACTTAATTCACTTAGTATAATGTCCTCAAAGTTCTTTCATGTTGTAGCATATGTCAGAATTTCTATCCTTCTTAAGGCTGAATAACATTCCACTGTCTTAGGAGAATTTCGATTGTAAGAAGCAGAAACTAGCCTAAGAAAAAGGAAATTTATTTTGAGCTTGATCATATCAGGCATTAAAAGATAGAAAACAGAGGCCACAAGAACACTGAGTCTAGACTGTTATAGCATATCATGGAGGGTACTTCCTTTGTCTCTCATCTAACTGGACTCTTTTTGTCTCACTGTTTAGAACTCCATATACAGGTCAAAAAGTCTGCATGCTTGGGCTTACCCTGGGGTGGTTCCTCTTGGTTGGGGCATCCATTGGTTCAAGTGTCTGGGGAAAGGGCAAACAGGTTACAGACATTGAAGTAAGGGAAGCTTCTCTGAAGTAAGTTTCCTGATGAGCAGGGGATTACTGACACCTTTGGTAAAACTGGTAATCAGCCAGGTTTTACTATCAGGTGCCTACTTTGCAGAGTTGCTAAGATTAAATTACTACATACATACAAATTCTCAAAATGCAACACATAGTAAAAACTCAGGGTCACTCACTTTCTTTGTGCCTTGGGCAAGTTAGTTCCTTCTTTCAGATCTCGGTGTTCCATTATCTGTATGAGGGCTTTAGACTAGGTCCTTTCTAGTTCTACCAAAGAGCGTGGTCCTACCTGAAGATCAGAGGATGGACTAAGTGACCAGGGGTTTCTTTGTTTCTTCCTTATCTTATTCAACTTCCTAGAGTAGGCTTCATTGCTGGGCTGCTCATTAAGTGTTTTTTTCTTTTTAGTGGTGTGAATAATTAATTGCCACTATCATTAAGACTCCTAGCAACCAAGTTCTGTCCCATATCTCCTGTGGTGCAGCATGTACTTCCTGGGCAGATGAAGAAATAACAGTGTGTGAGAAATCTGTTAGCAATTAGCATGGCCAACTGGACTTTCTCAGGAGGATACACAGCATTCTCCTTCAAGAACAAGGATTCTGCTCCTCCACACCAAAGAGAATCATCTGATGTGTTCAATATTTAATAAATGAACTGAAGCTCTAATGAGGTGGAGACATTATATGTGGACAGTTGTCTCCTGAGGGATTAGTGGGGCAAGCCTCCTCCTGAGATCACATCGACTGTGATCAACTGTGCCATTATGATTTAACCAGAGGCCTTGCCTCCTCCAGCAGGGGGGAGTTCACAGCTCATTTTTCACCTGTCTGTCATCGCCTAGGATTTGCTCACCTCTCCAGTCTCAGTTCTAGAGTCTGGGCATGAAAGATACAGCAGGAACCATTAGCCTTTCTCCATGGTTGTTGACCTCTCTGTGTGAACTTGGTAATTCTCTCTCAGTGGGGAGTAAAAAATTCCATGTGGTCAATGAGCACAGGGAAGTTAGGTTATTAAAAAAACTTCAAAACCCTAGAAATGGTTTGGGGATGGGAAGCACACAGGGTCATGAATAACTGGTGAGATTTCAGAAATTAGAATTTGAAGGCAATAGCCATTCAAATGATATGGGTCAGCTTGCCTTACTGTAACTTGGTCACTTGACATATTTTCCTACAGGGAGGGCTATGAGCTCCAGGGACATATTATTATACCTGCCACTTTCTACCTGCCTGTAAAGGCAAGTAAACATGCTGACTCTAGAACATTAAACCTTGAGGGACACCAAAAAGGGGCCACGTGGCCCTTTCCAATTTTTCTGTTTCTTGGTTTTGTTCCATGTTCTATCTGTACTCTCTTGTCATGTCCAATTCTCTTGACTGCCTTTGCCTTTTTTTTTTTCTTCTTTTTAACCTTGGACTCAATCACTAAAGTCTCAGGAAACATTTTACTATCCTACTAGCAATCACCAATAAGAAACCATGACCTATTTTACTGAGAGTTATTAGCAGACAGTTGATTCTCTTGACATCAGAAGTGATGGGTATGAAAAAAAGGAATATTTTCTCAGCAAGTTTGAGGATCACCTTACTATGACTGATAGCTTCTGTCCAAGTCTTGAGGATTTTACATGAAATGCTTCAAGCTAATAATAGGAGAGGTAATGAGGAATACTCATGCATGTGCAGTCAGGGCTGGTGGAAAGGAGGGTAGTTTGTGGAGAGTGGGGGTAAAGGGGTAGTGAAGATTAAAGGTTGCTTATAAGCCTGGGAATTACTTAAGATAATAAACCTCTGATATTGAAAGTTTGGGATGGAAAAGGGAATAATAAAGTAGTAATCAAAAATGTACTAAAATGAATTTGATGCAAATGAGATGCAGAGAGTGCCCTGGATCTGTTGGAAGAGGTTGTCAGATAATTGGAAAGCATACATTCTGGCCTATGCATGGCCAGTGCCAATCTCTTCAAGAATTCTCTGGAGCCTCTTATGCAAAACCATTTTAAGTTGAACAGGGACATTTTCTTTTCCTGTCAGTTAGAGAGTTGTGAAATTTTATCTATTTTGGTATTTGTTCTATTGGGAAATGGACAAGTTCTGGAAAGAAATCAGGAACAAGCCTTGGCAGACACTCCATACTCATCTTTGGTTCAGCCAACTCACCTTATTCCAGCGACTGCCTGGCATAAGAGAAGATGTGGTGGTTTATGTAATAAGGAGAAGGGAGGTATGCCTAGCAAAGACCAAACTCAGGGCACCCAGCCCACCCAGAATCCTAACTGTTGCTCTATGAGTGAGAAGATGATTTCTTCAACAAAAGAGAGCACTGGGAGCACAGAGGCAAGCTGTTCAACACCTCTACCCCTACCAGACCATTCTCTTTCTCCCACTCCTTCCTGGTACTGCCCCATTAGCCCTATGGAAAAGGTACACTTAATCAGACTGGTCAGATTTCTAAACTTCTGCTAGCAGTAGGCAGGGCTCAAGCCATGCAGCTATGTACTCTGTTCTCTCTTCTACTCCCTCCTGCCATGAAGCTAGTTGCTAAGTTGAGTTTGTCCTTTTCATGGGGCATTCCATCTCTCTCTGTCTCTGCACACATGCCATTGAGACAGGATCATCCATGTTTTCAGATAGAAGTGTTTAGATTTTAGACATGAGGACAAAGTAGGAGACTTCACTGGGCCCTAGTGCTCAGCCTCATGGTTTGGCCCTGGTGTTGCAGAAGGCTTGGTTTGCAGCACCAGGCTCTTACCATTACAATGCTTCTTATTTGTCTGCTGATCTTTAAGATCCTTTGAACCCTCCCAGGGGCTGGTGGGTACAGGTGTTTGGCAAAGCAGACTTTCACATTGTCCCCTTATTCTTCCTATAGGCCTGGCAAAATCACAATCCTATTCCTATTACCAAGGGACAGAAATGTTGTGAAATTTTCTCTCTCCAAAAGGATTAAGTCACCCTAACCTGAAATTAGAGAAGCTGAAATATGATTGGGTTTTAGATATGATAATGTGCTGTGCTAATGTTTATCTGAACAGAGATAATAAGCTGAATGGTAAAGCTGTGGGAACAGATTTGTGAGGGGAACAAACAAAGGATTTGAGACTCAGAGGAAGGCTTGCGACACTGACTAGGGTGGTTGTGGGCCAAGAAGAAGGAAAGCCTGGCTTAGGGAGATTTTACTGGCATTGTCCAGGGTGGCTGCAGTCATGATTCATTTGTACAGAGAAATGGAAGGTAAGTTTTACCTTAGAGGAGAGAATGTTCTTTTCTGATGACCAAAGAATCTGGACCCCAAAGGTAAAGCTAGAAGAAAAAAGAAATAAGGAAGGGAAACTGGAAAAAAGACCTGTTTGGGTATCTGAATCTTTAATAAAGATCCCTCCCACTAAAAATAAAAGGCTTTGGGCACTTTAATCTTTAGGGAGCAATTAGTTAATATGCACAGAGTCAAGGATGTTTTATGCAAAACAGTGGAGCAGCTTGCTGGGGTGAAGGATGGAACCCCCAGGAGCATGGTGTCGGGGAGTGAAAAACTTACACTTTTGGTGAGATTTCAGAAGATAACTCGAACTACAACCACTGAGTGATGGAAAGAATCTTAAATAGTTTATGGGTTCAAATTGTGACTATGCCGATGACTAACAGTATGACCTTAGGAAGGTTTCATTCCCTCTGTGTTAATTAGTTCCTTGTCACCAAATGAAGAGCTGGTCCCATAACTGCTAAGGTCTCTTTTGGCTTTTTCTATGCTCTTGTAATGTATGATTAGGAACTGTCCTGGGTTATGCTTTGTCACAGGTATTCTGTGTCCACTAAGCACACTATAGGACCTCTCTTTCTGTTGTCAATTCAGAAGCATTTTTGTCCCTTCTGAATACTCACAATTTTAAATTAAATAAGCAGGAGGCCATTGACCTGAGGTTGTCTTCATACTTTGAGCCCTACTGAAAAAAAAAGAAAGAAAAAAGCAACCTAACATTGTACATAAACAAACTGAAACCTAATCATGGAGTATAATGTCAATCACAAGCAGTCAATCACAAGCAGCAGCTACGCTTCGGCCAGTCACAGGATGCCAATTGATCAGACCATGTCCAAATAAGGCAAACCCTGAGCTGTAACCTTTCAAGCTATTTCTGTACTTCTATGGTCTATCTATAAATACTCACTGTCCACATTGCAGGGTGGAGCTCTCTGAACTTCTTCTGGCTGTAAGTGCTGCCCGATTCATGAATTGTTATTTACTTAAATAAACTTTGTTAAATTTAATTTGCCAAAGTTTTCTTCTAACAACAGCAACCTCTTGCTCCCTCTGTGCTGACCCATGATTCAAATTTTTTAGAATTACATTTCCCATATTCTCTTCTCAGCAGGTTGTGTGCCTGATTTGGCTAATGAGATCTACTTATATAGGATTTGGATGCCAAAAGGAAAAGAATAGCATGAGTTTCTGAGGCAGCTATGGGCAGGTGTGTAGGCTATAACAGAGGGAAGGCATAGGGCCATTCCAGTGGCTTCTGCACATTCTCCTGAGAATCACCTTCTTCAGTGCTGCAGGCAGCTGAGATCATTAGCAGTGACTTCCCTGTGATTCTTGTATTTCTAGATTTTCTTAGAGCCAGCAGCAGTCTCCTTGACCTTTGAAACTGGCAACTTTTAGAGCAGTTGTGTAAATCTCTAATTCTTTACATTAACTCTCTTCCTGCTTGAAATATCTAGGGTAGCTTCTGATTTTTTGACTGTGTCATTCAGGGTTCTCCACAAAAACCGAACAAATAGGATGTGTGTGTGTATACAATAAAAAAAGGTTTTATTATAAAAAGCTCATACAATTATGGAGGCTGGTGAGTCCAAATTCTGGTAGGCTGGAGATCTGTAAAACTTGGTGATGTAGTTCCATTCCACAGGCTGGTGGCCTGGAAACCTAGGAGAGCTGATGGTGCAGGTCAAGTCTGAAGGCAGTTTGCTGGTGGGCCTCTAGATTGGGCAGGATAGTCTTATGGTTCTAAGTTTGTCCTCTGTTATCCCAGGATCACAAATCTCCATTTGTTTACAGGAGCCCATTTCAATCATGGCTTTTCCCAACACCACTCTCAGCCTGTAGAGGACAGCCATTTAAGAGTTTTCCAAAGACAGCAGTGCTCCCCCTCACCAACGCCTTGCTCCATGCCTCAGTGGAAAGAATACTATCCAGGCTCTCCCAACAAAGTGAGGAAGGCAGTCATGTGTGATAAATTTTATCCAACATTTCTCTCTTCCAAAGGCTTCAGTTTCATTCCTCTACATTTTACATAGGAAAGCCTGGCTTCTCAACTTTATTTAACCTAACCCACAGTTGAATCCAGGTTTAAGTCCACCAAATGAGTAATTATTTGAATTGATATCATTTGTTTCTGATAAAACTTTGGATCTAATTTTGATAAATTCAGTCCAATCCAATACTGTGTTATTTACTTCTTGGTCCAACACCCTTAGAATCTATTGGTAAAATCTTCTTTCAATGAATATGCTGTCTCCTCCAAGTTTGGACGGTATTATCTTATACCTGGATTCTGTTGAGATCCTATACTAGTTTGGGCCTGGTAGCAATGAGAGATGGTGGGGGTGAGCCTTGAGGATAATTTGTTTCTCCTAACTGCTTTGGGTAATTTTACTGTAGTGTTTTTAAGAATGAGACAAACTGCCTGCTAGATGGAAGAAGGGACTCATTTTTCTAACAAAGGAGTTCAGAATTATTTGGGGTTCAAGGTCCAAGTATTCAGCAGAATCCATCCAAATGTCTGACTCTAATCCTAGGAGTCACATGCCTTCATTATTCTCCCCAAAGCACCAAGAAGCATCCATCCCAAAGTCCTACAATTAATCACCTCCTCCATATTCTATTACAATAGCCACTTTGCCTCCCAAAGCTTTATGTCAAATAGACACTTAATTGTGGGCAAATGTAAATGAAACTTTGACTAAGTTTTAGCACTACATCCCACAGATTACCAGTATTCCAATTTTTCCTGGTGATGAAGTAATTTCCACTTTTAAGTCTAACTAAGTCAAATAACCAATTCCGTATATCATATTTAAGTTTGTATTTCCTGGAATCTGCACTGGTACTAAAAACCTTATTAACAAGAGATTGGTCAATATGATGGTTAATTAAGGTATTATGGGATTATATTAACACTTAAATTAGTGAATTTTGAGTAGGCAGATTGCCCACTATAATGTGAGTGGGCCTCATCCATGTTATGTTAAAGTTCTGACTAGAACCATAAGACTATCCTGCCCAATCTAGAGGTTAGTAATGCCTAACCACCAAAGACAAGGGATGCATGGTTATGAGAATGAGATACAAGTCCAGAACAATAATCAGAATGATTTCGCATGCAGGGATATACGGAGATAAGTAGTTAGTCTTGTTATCCTTAGAACTGAAATAGATGGGCAGACTAATAGAGCCTTATTTCATCTGAATAACTGAAAAACTGTAAGTCTGGTGAGCAAAGGGCCCCAACTGATGTCACAAAAATAGTGATTTAAGTTCTCTCATACAATTTTCAGACTGGAACTAGTTCACAGACCCAAAGATGCTTGAATGAAGGAAAGGCAATCTTCCCTGGAGGAAGAACTCAACAGCACTTCCACAAACAGTACATTGTAAGTAATCCTCCTAGCCTTCCCAAAAGGCTTGTGTAGCCATTTCCCAAGGCTTTTACACTCTTGGAAAGTGAAAGAACACATTTTTTTTTTTTTTTTTGTAATTCCTAGACTTTAGCTCTGAACTGATGATACCTTTTGGGAAGTCATATTTTACCAATTGCCCCAGTGATTAGAAAATATTCTAGATGCCTTCTTCAGCACATGTGTGTAAGAGGGTAGAACTATCTCCCATGAAAAGTGTAGGCTCATCACCTGAGAGCAGTTTACAGGAGTTCAGTGGTCTGGGGTGTTGAGTTATCCCCTCTAAAGTGTTAGTAAAATTACTGAATTTTGGATTCCTGATCACTTAGAAAGAAGTACAACACTGGTTGACTTCTTTGAATACCATAATTCAATGTGATGTTTTGACTTATTTACCTAATAACCCATAAGGCTGTCAGTTTTGAGTAGAGCCAAGAGCAAGAGAAGGCTATACAACATGTACAACAGGGTACTCTGTGACTTGAAAATTGTAAAATCAGATGTAGTAAAATGTTTGTGACATACAGGAATGTTTTCTTGAATCTCAGGAAAATGCTGATTAAAGAATCCTGGTGTACACCTCTATGGTTATAAAGTAAGGTCATACCATGGTGAAAGCAGCGCTGAGCTTGCTAACAGGCCTGGCAAAGACTAATCCCTGACTATTGGACAATATGTAGTCATGCAACCTGAACTACCCATCATCTATCGAGTATTATCTATTTAACCAAACCATAAAGTGAGCATGTGCAGCAGCATTCCATAATCACGTGGAAATGGTACATATGAGATTGGGTTGGAGTAAGTCCTGAAGGAAGGAGTTTCTTGAAAAAGTGGTTTAGACTCTAACGGCATCTACTTCTGTATTTCTGCCTCCCCCTGATCCCACACCTATGGCATCATGGGAAGCTATTTATGATCACTTGACTAGAGAAGAAAAAATACCTGGATCCTCTGAATTATAGATGATTCCACATGATGTTCTGGTACCAGCCAGGAATGGATTGCTGCTACATTGCAGAGGTAGCTCTAGAGGACAGTAGGGAAGAGAATACCACCTACTTACCTATGGGAAGAATTTTAAGAGGCAACCGGAAGTATAGATCGATATTGGGAAGTGGCAAATACTTTGACTGGATGGTCAGGGACTTCATAAGTTTCAGATTGGAGGTGTGGGGACAGGGAGCTCTGAGAAAGAGGTATGTAGATGGACCTTTTGGAATGGGTGTAGACTTAAGGATAATTGTTACCAGGGGGACTGCTTATCCAAGGGCATCTGCTGCAGGGAAGACTCTCAATAATCACAGAGGCTAGATGACTTATTCTGTGGATAGTTTCAGCTTTTTTATCCAGCCACTCCATAATCTGCTCATCAACAAAGTGGCCATGTTAACAGGAATGAATGTTATTCATGAGCTCAACAACATGGAGTTCTTCTCACCAAGACTGATCTGACTGCCACTGCTGAGTGCCTGGCATGTCAACATGTCAACGGCAGAGACCAAAGCTGAGCTCTCAATATGGCAACATTTCCCAGGAGGACCAGCCAGCCACCTGGTGGCAAGTTGATTACATTGGACTCCTTCCATCATTGAGGGGGCAGCAATTTTTTTCTTCCTGGAATAGATGCATAATACGGACCTGGGTCTGCCTTCTTTGCTGGCAATGCTTCTGCCAGCACCACCATCTGTAGACTTATTGAATGCATTATTCACTGTCTTGGTATCACACAAAATATTTTTATTCTGACCAAAGAATTTTATTTTGTAGCCTAAATAAAAAGAAAGTTAGAGAAAGTGTCACACTCATGGGATTCACTGATCTTATGGTGTCCATCACTCACTCAGAAACAAGATGCAGTAAACATTCAAAATTAGGAACACATATATGATACCATGTATCTCATTGTAAATAAAATACATGGGTTTAGAAAGCCAATTTTTGCTTTCTGACCCCGCAACTAGAGTCTTAGATGCTACATGAGAAACCCTTTCACCAGGGGTCTATATTAGTCCTTACTGAAAGTTGAGAAAACAGTTTGGCCTTTTAGGAGTTTCTCATACCACTGAACCAAGAAATAGAGAACAGTTACTGTATCACTGGTGATTGATTCTGATTACGAATGGGAAGTAGGGTTGCTATCGCATAAAGGAGATAAGGTGCAGCCTAGGGAATTTGTGTTGGGAGCCTAGGGGATTTATTGGTATGCATTCCATATGCAGGAAGTTAGTGGAAGCATACAGCAACCCACTACAGGCACCTTCAGGAGTAAAGATTTGAGTTATTCCAACAGATAAAAAGCTATGACTGGCTTAGATGCTGATTGATTGATTGTAAAGGAAACATAGAATGGGTTGTAGAAGAAAGAAGTTTAAAGTCTAAGTATGGCCTTGTAATTGCTTGCAAAAATGAGGACCATGTTAACTGTGTATTTTGTCTTGCGTATGTATGTACATCTTCTTATCTTCTCTTTTCCATACAGAAGTTTGTTAGTTGTGATTAACTTGTAATTTAATTTTTAGTTTACTGATTATTAAAGAAGGACTGTGACTAAACCAGAAGGAGCATTAACACTACCCAGAGATGGCTACAGTTCTGGAGGGAAACTTTGAGTCTCTACCTTTCCAAGAGGGGGTGAGTGCATCTATGTTTGTACGAGAGTAGACACACCATACTAGGCAGACTCATTAATTTGTCACTGATGTTGGTTAGAAGCTAAGTATGTGTTGCAAGGATTTTATGGGTTTAAATGGGAAAACGGGTGGATTGTGCTGGGTTATCCATTATCAAATCAGCTGAGTACTGCATTTCTCATCATTCCTTGTCAGTATAATTCCAGGTCATATTCTGCCTATGAGAAGCACTCTCATGAGATTCGCAGAGGTAAAAATGGGGAAGCCGTTATTCCCTGACTGCAGCTGTGGGCAGGGGCATAGACAAAACTGTTGCAGACATAGGGTTGAGCTAGTACTTCTGGGCATCCTTCTCGGAATCACCCATGTGGTGCTGCAGGCAGCTGTGGCCAGTGGTGACGGCTTTTCTATGAATCATGCTGTTCTGTGTTTTCCAAAAGATGGCAGTAGCCTCCTTGACCTTCACTCTCTCATTCCTAATAAAAATTGTGTATTCTCCTAATTGACTTAAGAAATCCCTTCCTATTTACAATACCTTGAGTGGCTTCTGTTTTCCAGATCAAACCCTGGTATGCTAAACCCAAGTTTTCCTCTCTCTCCTACCAAGAAAATCTTGAAACCAAGAATGAGATAGGCAAAGCAAGCCTCTCTCTCTAGACAGCTGTTACTAAATGAAGTCATTTTTGAAGAGTCTGAAACCTCTTCAGGAAATGTCTGAAATTAGAGAGTTGATTGTCCTCATTGGAGTAGTTTCCATCTTGAGGGCTAAGGTTCCTGTGGATGTCTTGGTTTAACATTAAAGATTAGAAATTCTTAAGTACACCAGCCGCTATATTTAGAATAAATTAAAAATAGAATAACTGCTCAATTATGTGTTTTTTTTCTCTCTGTCTTAATTCCTTCCTCGTAACACATATAAGCACACAAAGTTTTCTATTTGCTGTATAGGTTAATAACACACAAATTTATTTTTAAAACATTATTGATATTTCCTAATTTTTGTCATCTCAATTTTTTTTTCTCAGTAGTGAATATAAAAGGTATGCCTATTCTTGATGTGGCTACAGTGGTGCATGCCTGTAGTCCCAGATACTCAGGGAGGCTGAGGCAGGAGGATCGCTTGAGTCCAAGAATTTGAGTCCGGCCCAGGCAAAAACATAGTGAGACCCTGTCTCTAAAAAGAAAATAAAAACAAAAACAGTATGCCTATTCTGAAGAACAGATGTTTAAAATCTTTTGCCTGTAAAAAATTTTTCCTATACTAAAATGGTTGAGATCCACTACCTTCAAGTCCAAAATACCCATGCAGTTTTCCTCCCATTCTTGAGCTTGGTTTGGAAAGAGCATGGCATGTATAGACAGAAAGGCTGGGGCTGGGTTATGTTTCTTGCTTCTTGCTGACTATAAAATCTTGGATAAGTCACTTTTTCTTTCTTAGGCTCAGTGACCTCTTCTGTTTGGTAGTAAAGAAAATAGTTGTTAGAAGTTGTAACATTACAAAAAAAAAAAAAAAAAAAAGAAAACATCAGGTAATATGAAAGAAAGTGTTATACCACAGTCAGCTGATCCTAAAAAGTTCTGAGCCATTCATATAAATACCATCAGCACATATGTAAATCTACCCATCAACACAAGCTTACCTTTGGCCCACCACCATAGACTGAAAAAAAAAAATGTATCTGGGGCAGATTGTTTATCCCTTATTGATCTATTTGCCTTTTTAAAATAACTGATTTCTTATCCATTCCCTGTTGTACTAAAGTTATTTTGCTTATATCCTGAGTAAGTACAAAGGGATAATTTATGGTAAGGATATGGAGAACATCTTATAAACCCCAAGGACAGGGAAGCAGTTAGACTTTAACTAAGACCTTGAACTAGGAAGGGAATATTTTCTCTTTTTGAAAGCCTCTTTGCTTTCCTCTCAGACCTGCTTCTGTGGTCCACATGATGGCATACGGTTTGTTATAGCTCCTCAGTTTACATGTTATGGTTCTAGCAACTGACCTGCAAAGAGGTAGACTCTCTTAGCCTCAATTTCAAACTCTGAGTTGTAAAAATCGAATGAAAACTTACAGGGTCAAATGTCCATCTCTGGTCCAAAAAATGTAGCCAAAATGACCAGTTCATGGGGTATAAGCAAGGCTACTGGACATCCACTCCAACGAGTGATCCCCAGTAAACATAGCCAGTGTAAGAGCAAGACCCCAAAGGTTCTACATAAGCAAAGGATCTTTGAGTGGAAGATCACCCAAAGGGTAGAGACATAGAGGTACTTCCTGAAACTCCAAGTCCTGATAGGCTAAGCTTTGTATTATGTACTTGCATACTTACTCATCTATTTATGTATTTATGCAGAGATTGCCAGGTGTCAGGCACTCTGGTGGGATTCCATCATGAGCTAGATAGATATAAACTCTGCCTTACAGGGTTTGTAACTTCGCTTTCACTCATTTAATTCTAAGCCACATAGTAATGCCATGTTTTAGGCATTTTCATTCCCATTTCATAGACAAGGATGTGGAGAAGCCAGCTTTTCTGGTATGACAGCAAGACCTTTTTTGTTCCACCATAGATGATGATAATTAACCTGATATTCTATATACTAACTTTTGATGTACTAATTATAAATCATTTTTGTCACTGCATCACATAATAGGTTCTCCTAGGCAATTCTTTTCAGAATTATTTTAGTTACTGAATATGTTTGAAAGCAATTAAAGGGTACTTTTAAAAAGTATCCCATAATTGGGCTGGCCTTCTCCCAAGTTATTTAAAATTAGTGAGGTCATTACTAATACAACCAACTATATTAATAAATGCATGACTATTTCTTGTATGTCTATTACATCTAGCAAGCTCTAAGCTAAAATCAGATTTTAATATTTTATAGATGGGACAGGATTTTAGCTCCTAATTACTCACTTGCCATGTTCTCTTGTGCTGGGAGAAAGAAGGTTTGTGTAGTGTATTGCTCAGTTGTCAAGATAGAGAAGGAAAGCAACAATAATGGCAGAGTTGTGATGCCATGTGTAAGCTGGGAGTCCATATGTATTGTTTCAGGTACTGTTATTTGTTAACTTTTCTTGCATATCTCATTCAATTCTCAATAACTCCAATGAAGGATTATTATCCAAATTTTACAAATTGGGAATTTATTGTTCCAAAAGGTTCATACATTTGGTTAAGATCAAGGAGTCACAAAATGTAGCCAGATCTTTATCACTACAATGCTCGTGATCTCTCCACCATCCAGTCTTGACCCTAAGACCCACAGTTTTAGTGTAGCCTATAAAGAAGATGAGATTCCAGCAGTCAAGCCAAGAATTTGTAAAAGTCTTCCTTCTGATCCAGAGTTGCCTTAATCCTGTATCTGACTATTTCTATAATGGACACTTCTTTGTCGAGGAGTTTCTAGACTTAGTTAACTTACATGGCAGAATGTCAGGACTCTCTTGTTAGAACTGAACTTGAACAACCTAAAGCAAAATAAGTCTCTCGAAAGACAGACCTCATGAACTCTCAGATACCCGAGGACCTACTGACTGGAGCTAGGACTACACTCTCCATGTCTTGTCTCTGCATCACATGGAATTTATTTCTTTGTAACTTCCCAGGCAAAGAAGAAAGGGGGCTGGATATGGAATGAAGTTTCTCTCTTCCAACTCTAGTTTTATAAGTCTTTCAGAAGGCTTTTGGTGGGTCTCAAGTCCTCATCTTGGGTTGAGCAATGGGTTGGGGCCAGGGAGTGGAGAGCTGTGGTGTCTAGATCCTGTATCCATGCCCATGGCCAGGAGAGGAGACTGTATAGTCAGAGGGAGGGGAAATGGGTGATGGGTAGGAAAAGTGGACATTCACTATGAGAACTAAGAAGGGAAAGCTGTGTGTTCTTCCAGCTTCCAAGGAGTCATCTTTGGGTCAGGGAGAATATGATTAACAGGCCATGTACCTAATCCCCACTGTGTGGGACACCTGACAGTTTTTTTGAAATACAGAGTCAGTGACCAGACCTTCAGCATTCACCTGAATCCATGCTTTCTGGAGTTTGGCTCTACCCTTTTCCCCACTCTGTATTCTCTCTCCAAAGACCTCCAAATGTTCTTAAATTATTTTTTAAAAACTACAATTAAAGCAAATCTGTTTATCTCCAAATCTTGTTAGTTTATTATGGATTCAGAGAATAGTTTTCTGATTTATTTCCTCTGTTTGGGCTTCTTCTGCCCTGCTAGTGGAATTTGAATCTAATCTTTGTGATCAATTATAATTAATTAGGCAGTATTCTTCCGAAGTAAATGGTGACTATAGAATGGTTATGGCGATCTGTGTGTTCACTCTGAGCTGTAAGTAGAGATGTGTTTGCTAGATTGCTGTTAATTAATTGTTTAGTTTGTCAAAACAACACAATGGGCTTAAAAATACATTTTGATAGTGCTGCTGCTGACTGCTACTTGTGAATCTCTGCTGGCACCAAGAAAAAAGAATGATGAGAAGGATAAAGCTTCCTTACAAAGTTGCTGATGTTGGTGTGTAAATCTGTGTCACTCGCTGGGAACGTGTGTGGCTCTGAGACTATATATTTATTTTTAGGACATATATGCACGTGAATATAACTGATAACTCACGAGGACAAATGTACCATCTGTAATTTATTTCAAATGGATGCAAACTGGCAGGTTGCAAAACGGCTGTTCTTCAAAGCCCCGGATAATATTCATAGATAATACAAAGACTTCATTTTAACCAATAGTGTCAGTCTTCTCTCCAATCAAACTTGTAACTATAATGCTAAATAATGACCCCAAAATGCTCTACTTTATGTATTTCTTCCAGTCACATTCAGCTTTGAGAGTGGAGGTGCAAGAAATAGTCCCAGTATTAGCTGGCAGAAGTGAGGAGAAGTCAGGAAGAGGCTTTAGGCTTGGGCATGCCTCAAACTGGATTATTGGATAAGAGAATAATAGCATTAAGTAGATTGCTTTCTCAACTCTACGAAAGAGGAAAAACGGCTGCCCCTGCGTGTCAAAGCAAGGAAGTGAAACTTATGTCTCCTGTCTGCTTTGGACAGGTGTTTTTTGAGAAGCAGAGGAGAGGTTTTCAAAGGCTATTATCAAAGTGGTACAAGTCTGTGGGGGTGCAGGGCTGGAGAACTTTAGGAACCTGCAACTGGAAATGGACATGACTCACATCATTTCACCTTAGGGAATATGGGATGGAAAGCTACTCGGTAGTGGGGAAGAACTGTGCTCATTAGCCCAATTTTTGTTTCAACTTGGCCAATCAGCTTTTTAAATACAGGATGAGTATGTCCTACAGAAAATCTCTGAGATATAATGAAAGCGTGATGTCTGGGGAAGCAAATATCCTCCCCATCCAATTCCAGGATTCTCTGATGTCCAGTGATTCCTGATCCTGCCAGGGAAAGTGGAGAAGTTATTTGCTTGTTTGTATTAGTTTGTTTCATTTAAAAATTTTGAATACTTCGGTCTTCGCTTTATCTCTGATTGCATGATGATAAACATTGTCTCTAGTTCTAGAAATTTCATTCTCTGCTGAGGGAGTATGGAGTAGTGGTTAAAAGTCTGGACTCCTGTGCCAAATCACTTTGGTATAAATCAAACTGTCTTGGCTTTGAAACTTGTTCATTGAGTAAATTGTGCAGAATATTTTAACCCTCTATACTTATTTTTATGCTACTCTAAAATACATTTTTTACAATAATGCCTCTTACCTAGTTTTGTTCTGAAGATTTAAAACAAAATATGGAAGGCTTAGAGAAGGTTTTGGTGTGTAGCCAGTGCTGTATGCATCAGCTAGAGAAGCAATAAGTCAGAGTGATTAAGAGGGCAGACCCTACTAGTCAGACTATATAGATTCAAATAACAATCCTGTCATCTACCTACTGTGTGGCCATGGGAATGTCATCTAACCTCTCTCTGCATTATGTGTGTCATTTGAAAATAAGAATAATAATGCTAGCTGCATCTGAGAGTTATGAGAATTAAATACATGAGTATACTTACATGTAACACTTAGACCACTGCCTCAAGTATAGTAAGCCTATATGTGTTTATCTATAATGATGACTAAATAAATATGGGAAGAATTTCTTGGGTTCCCGAGATGGTGTCAGAGGTGGCATGACAATGGTGAAAAGCCTTGGTTCTGGAAATGACTGCTCTCTACCTTAGTTTCCTCATCTGTGAAACGGGGATTAGAATAGAATAAACATTATAGGTAAGTGGTGAGGACTAAATGAGGTAATACAAAGAGGGTGATTGGCACCTAGCTGGAAAATGAATGTTAGCTAATTTATTTATTGCTGGCATAGTTACTGTGAAGGCAGCCACCTGTTTTTTGTACCCACAAGGGAGTCCTGAGAGTTTTCAAGCAGCTCTAGAGCTTACCATACCTAAGGGTCCTCCCAAATTCCGGTACCAGAGCATGGCTGTCTCTTCATCTCACGTAGCAAAGGTCTTCTTGGGCCCCCCTTTCAAGTTTTCCCTGCTGTTTCTTGCACGTGGATATTTGGGACTATGTTTTTTTTTGAAATTAAAAAAATACTTCCATTGGTCAAAACAATTTAGGGATGCTAGAAGACATATGGACTGCTAAAAAGAGTAAAAATAACAGTAACTACTGAGCACTTACTGTGTGTCAAAAGCTGCAGATATGTTCTGTTTTAAAATAACAACCTTATTGAGATATAATTTAAATACTATGAATGTCACACTTTTAAGGTCTACAATTCAGTGGATTTTGGTATATTCACAAAATTGTGCAAAAATCCCTATATCTAACTTTAGAACATTTCATCACCCTTAAATAAACTCTGTATCAATTAGCAGTTACTTTGATTCTTTCCTCCCCTAATCCCCTGACAACCACTAATCTATTTTCTGTCCATATATATTTTTCCATTCTGAACATTTTATATAAATGAAATCATATAATATGTGACTCTTTGTGTCTGGAATTTTTCTCTTAGCATACGTTCCCAAGTTTATCCATGTTGTATCATGAATCAGACCTTTCTCCCTTTTTATTATGGAATCATCTTCCATTGCATGTGTATATCATACCTTGTGTATCCATTCGTAAGTTGGTGGACAATTGAGTTCTTTCCACTTTCTGGCTATTTTATATATCTTTATATTGCTGCTATGAACATTTGTGTACAAGTTTTGTGTGGGCATATGTTTTCATTTCTCTTGGGTATAAACCTAGGAGTGGAATCACTGAGTTGTACGGTAACTCTATGTATATAATCTTTTGAGGAACTCCCAGGAGGTGCTCTTTTACCTACATTATCTTACTCAATTATGGCAATGCTTTTCATTTTACACATGAGAAAGCTGAAGCGCACATTTGCAGAGTAAGTGGGTGGTGGAGCTAGAGTCCATTCTTTAAAACATCACTACACACTCCTAGTGTCTCCAGAAAACTGTTTGAGTCTCTGAGAAATTTTTTACTGTATTCGTTCTAAAGGAAATTTGAGGCCAGCGTTTTTCAAAGGCAAAGAGTATTGGTAATGGGCAGAATGTACAATAACATAACCCAATCCCAGGTAAACTGATTGTGAGAAAAATTAAACTTGAGTGAGTGGAGTTATGGAAACTAATTTGCAGTGATATCCATGTGGTTAGGTTCTTATTTGGAAAATGACTAACAGAACATAAAAGGTTCAATGCCAGCATTGGCTTGAAGAGTTTAGTATAGAATCTGGGCGTGAATGCTTTGGTGGTTAAATATGTCGGAAATAAGTTTTCCCAGTTTGTGTTTATCTTGTAGCTTTCTTTAAGGTGTCTTTTGATGGAAAGTTTTTTTTTTTTTTTTTTAAATTTAATGTATTCAGATTTATAAATCTTTACTCCAGGGCACAGATGTTGGAGCCAGACTGCTTCGACTCAAATCTCGGAACCAGTGTTTGTTAGCTGTGTGACTCTGGATAAGTTAATTTATGTCCCATTCCTTCAGTTTTGTCATCTGCAAAATAAGGATAATAATGACGTCAACTTTAATGGTTTACAGGGAGCATTACATGTGTACATGTAAAATAATGAGAATGATGCTTGGCCTATAGGAAATACTATACGGAGGCTATACAGAATCAAATTATTTTATTCTCTATGGTTTGTATTTTAGTGTTCTGTGTAAGAAAACCTTACGTGGAAGTCGTAAAATTATTCCCTCTCTGGCAGTTTCCAATTCACTGTTTAATTTACCCTTACTTAGAGGATTTTTCATCTAATGGTTGTTTTTCAGTCTCTTGTTTTCCTTCTTGTTTTCAAGTTTATCCTCTATTTCTAAGCACTTAATAAAATGTAAGTAATTTACGTTCCACTTTTAAATTATATGTGAAGTGTTTGTTACTATGTTTGTGGGCATATCCTTGTGTATTTCCTCTAGTCCTAAGTCAAGGAGCCTTTTTATTCTTTAGTTTTTTCTTCAGTTGTGAACTTTTTATTTATGTTGGAAATTTTTCAGTAAGAATTCTTTTAGGCTTGGGTTGAAATTGCTTTCTTCCAGGTAGGGTTATAGTTATCCACCCAAGGACCTGAAGTGTCTACCAGTCTGGGATCACTTTAAATCCAATTGTCTGAGCAAGGGTTTTCAGATAACTTGAATATGGACCAAAACATTATGAGGACTGGCTCGTTGTTACAAATCATCGGGTAATGTTTCCTCACCTCTGTCTAGTGCCAACATTTAGAGGATTTTAAATCCCTGTTATCCCCTTCTGTGTAGCAGGGGTTATTTCTCATTCATCCTCTCTCTGAGGGGAGCCTTCAAAGGCTTGGGATTTTATCCTCTGTTCCCTACACCCAGAACGCACGTTACTGATACACAGAAACATAAAGTCTTTAGGGTCCAAAGGAAGCCATTAAGGAAAATCTAGTTGTGGTGCTTATTTTTTTCCCCATGATTTGGGTTTCATTTCAACTTTTGGAAACTGTGAATCCTTTTGTGCCAGTTCGGCAGTGTCTCTAAAAATGCATTTCTATACATTTTTTTAATCTATTGTTTTAGTTGCTTCTATCAGTAGCAGTTATTCAGGGTATTTAATTTACAATACTTCCAGAAATAGATGCCTCTTATCCTTTCTCCTCTCCTTCCTCCTCTCTTTGTCTTTTCTTTCCTTCCCTTCTCTTCTCCCATCTCTTGCCTCCCCTCTTCCTTTCTTTTTACTTTCCCTCTCCTCCCTTTTTAGCTTGCCTATAATGGTTCAGCAAAACCACTCTTACCCTAGAAAAAGAAGGTATAAAGAATAAAGGCCTTTTGTATAGGTGAGGGGCCTTAATTATCTAGCACCATTTTTTTTTTGTTTTTTTGTTTTTTGTTTTTTTTTTGCAGCCTTTATTTTATTTACAGAATTATGTGTAAATAATGTTCTAACTCCTCTTAGCAAAGAACAGTGCTTTATTCATTATTATATCCACAGTGAACTGAAAAATTATCTTACGCCAATACACACAAACTTTCCTTCTGGGTATGTATAAAAATACGTCTCATTTACAGGAATATAAGCTGCATTAGTTAACCCTGTCTTTATCCTTAAGCCTTTTGACTATATTCAGTTCCACCCCCACCAGCCAGACTTTGATTTATCTGATCTTTGACATTGCAAAGTTTCCTAGGCAATTCTGAATCCTGTTTTGTTAGAATTATTATAAATCTGTTATTTAAAAGTCTTAACCTGTTTTATTCTGAAATCTCTACATTGGCTCCTATCTGCTGATCCACTTTCATCTCTTCTTTGGGAATCAGGGATGATCATGATGGTCTAGTCTAGTTTGAACTTCAGTGGTTGAATTATAGCGTTTGTAACTCTATGTTGTAGGCGTCCCCCAGAAAGACTATCTTGGTAGTGTTGAGATGTTATCACCCAGAAAGAATGGACTGATCTGATTTTCAGAAACCATTCAGATAAATTTAGCCTGGAACTAGCACATGAAGTTTGTACGTCATATATTCACTAACATTTATAAAACATCCACTATGTACCAGGGATTGCGATTCTGTTCTAGGGACTGGCAATTTAATTATGAATCAGACAAATTCCTTGGCTCAACACATTATTGGTTTAATAGGGTGGCATGTAGGCCTCTCTGATACTCTGTTCTAAGAGATACCATCTCTCCATCTCTTTTCTTCTCCACAAGACTTCCAAACTGTACAGGAAGGATCCTAGTAGTGCAGCTCTGGTCCTAGAATAGTTTTGCATTTTTAGTCTCAAGACCTAGAGGTACATTTTGATATTTACTCAATATCTCTCTTAAACACTAAGAATGATCTTGGAAAATTCTATTAAATGTTTTTCTATACTATTTTCTAACCCTGCAAACTCAGTCTCTTTTTTATGTTCCAGACCATCTATCTTGCCCATCCTCATAATGTTACCTTGTTTATTTAGTTCTCCCTCTCCCCCTTTCATGCATATAAGTCCTCTGGTAATTTCAATTATTCTCCTGGTTGATTTTCTTGTGATAACCCTTCTAAGCAGCTTTAGCTCTCTCTGTTCAGAGAGTGCGGTTGGGAGAAAAAGCTAAGGAGGTAAAGGGGAAAGTTGTGATTACCAATATGTTAAGTTTTATCTCATGGTATCTGCTTATATGAGTTCTCAAAAATAGCAGTTTCAAGGAGCTAGTAAGGAACATCTTGAGACTAGAGTTAGCATGTTGGCCAACAAGGCAGGAGGGAAGGAAGTCTGAATTGTTACCAGGGAGAAGGGATGCCAGTTCCAGAAGGGTGGTCTGAAAGAAGGAAGGCAAAGACTGAAGGGGCATAACTGATATACAGTAGGCACAGAGAACCCAGAAAAAGAGAGACAAGATGAAGGAATTGTCTGCATGTGGAAATCACACGGTTATAGACTCTACATTTCTTTTTATTTCCAGAAACAGCTGGCTTTTTCTATAGCATGGATTATGTCATTTAAAATGCATCTTAGTTCCTGACCCTGGTGGCTTAAGTCATCTAGCATGAACCAGATAAATTTCACCATCCTGTTCACGTAATGGAAGTCTGATGGTGCAGGCTTCAAATATCTTAAATTTTACTATGTAAAAAGAACTTTGCAACAAACTGACATAGCCTCAAATAAGTCATTTTTTGGTGCTGGTGGGCTATGAACTTGAAGCCATCTTTTTCATTTTTCTTTTTCTTTCTTTCTTCTTCTTCTTTTTTTTTTTTTTTGACAAAGCTTCACTCTTGTTGCCCAGGCTGGAGTGCAATGACGTGATCTCAGCTCACTGCAACCTCCACCTCCCGGGTTCAAGTGATTCTCCTGCCTCAGCCTCCCAAGTAGCTAGAATTACAGGCATGTGCCACCATGCCCAGCTAATTTTGTATTTTTAATAGAGACAGCGTTTCTCCATGTTGGTCAGACTGTTCTCGAACTCCCCACCTCAGGTGATTCACCCACCTCAGCCTCCCAAAGGGCTAGGATTACAGGAGTGAGCCACCATGCCCGGCCAAAGTCATCCTTTTCTATATTTTATCATAAGATTGTTTTGACATTTTCATCAGTTTGGACCTATATTGGATCCTGCCAGATGTATGAAATTCCCCAAGAATGTTAGGCCCCTCCCATTGATTAGGTGATAAGAGTTTCCTCAGGGTCCTCTAAGAAGAATTTATGAGGCCAACATCATCCTGATACCAAAGCCTGGCAGAGACACAACAAAAAAAGAGAATTTTAGACCAATATCCCTGATGAACATCGACGCAAAAATCCTCAGTAAAATACTGGCAAACCGAATCCAGCAGCACATCAAAAAGCTTATCCACCATGATCAAGTGGGCTTCATCCCTGGGATGCAAGGCTGGTTCAACATATGCAAATCAATAAATGTAATCCAGCATATAAACACAATCAAAGACAAAAACCACATGATTATCTCAATAGATGCAGAAAAGGCCTTTGACAAAATTCAACAGCCCTTCATGCTAAAAATTCTCAATAAACTTGGTATTGATGGAACGTATCTCAAAATAATAAGAGCTATTTATGACAAACCCACGGCCAATATCATACTGAATGGGCAAAAACTGGAAGCATTCCCTTTGAAAACTGGCACAGGACAAGGATGCCCTCTCTCACCACTCCTATTCAACATAGTGTTGGAAGTTCTGGCTAGGGCAATCAGGCAAGAGAAAGAAATCAAGGGTATTCAGTTAGGCAAAGAAGAAGCCAAATTGTCTCTGTTTGCAGATAACATGATTGTATATTTAGAAAACCCCATTGTCTCAGCCCAAAATCTCCTTAAGCTGATAAGCAACTTCAGCAAAGTCTCAGCAAAAATAACAAGCATTCTTATACACCAGTAACAGACAAACAGAGAGCCAAATCATGAATGAACTCCCATTCACAATAGCTTCAAAGAGAATAAAATACCTAGGAATCCAACTTACAAGGGATGTGAAGGACCTCTTCAAGGAGACCTACAAGCCACTGCTCAATGAAATAAAAGAGGACACAAACAAGTGGAAGAACACACCATGCTCATGGATAGGAAGAATCAATATCGTGAAAATGGCCATACTGCCCAAGGTAATTTATAGATTCAATGCCATCCCCATTAAGCTACCAATGACTTTCTTCACAGAATTGGAAAACAAAAACTGCTTTAAAGTTCATATGGAACCAAAAAAGAGCCCGCATTGCCAAGACAATCCTAAGCCAAAAGAACAAAGCTGGAGGCATCACGCTACCTGACTTCAAACTATACTACAAGGCTACAGTAACCAAAACAGCATGGTACTGGTACCAAAACAGAGATATAGACCAATGGAACAGAACAGAGCCCTCAGAAATAATACCACACATCTACAGCCATCTAGTGTTTGACAAACCTGAGAAAAACAAGAAATGGGGAAAGGATTCCCTATTTAAAAAATGGTGCTGGGAAAATTGGCTAGCCATAAGTAGAAAGCTGAAACTGGATCCTTTCCTTACTCCTTATATGAAAATTAATTCAAGAGGGATTAGAAACTTAAATGTTAGACCTAAAACCATAAAAACCCTAGAAGAAAACCTAGGTAATACCATTCAGGACATAGGCATGGGCAAGGACTTCATGTCCAAAACACCAAAAGCAACGGCAACAAAAGCCAAAATTGACAAATGGGATCTAATTAAACTAAAGAGCTTTTGCACAGCAAAAGAAACTACCATCAGAGTGAACAGGCAGCCTACAGAATGGGAGAAAATGTTTGCAATCTACTCATCTGACAAAGGGCTAATATCCAGAACCTCCAAAGAACTCAATCAAATTTACAAGAAAAAAACAAACAGCCCCATCAAAAAGTGAGCAAAGGATATGAACAGACACTTCTCAAACGAAGACAATCATGCAGCCAACAGACACATGGAAAAATGCTCATCATCACTTGCCATCAGAGAAATGCAAATCAAAACTACAATGAGATACCATCTCACACCAGTTGAGATGGCAATCATTAAATGGCAATCATTAAAAAGTCAGGAAACAACAGGTGCTGGAGAGGATGTGTAGAAATAGGAACACTTTTACACTGTTGGTGGGACTGTAAACTAGTTCAACCGTTGTGGAAAACAGTGTGGCGATTCCTCAAGGATCTAGAACTTGAAATACCATTTGACCCAGCCCTCCCATTACTGGGGATATACCCAAAGGATTATAAATCATGCTGCTATAAAGATACATGCACATGTATGTTTATTGTGGCACTATTCACAATAGCAAAGACTTGGAATCAACCCAAATGTCCATCAGTGACAGACTGGTTTAAGAAAATGTGGCACATATACACCATGAAATACTATGCAGCCATAAAAAAGGATGAGTTCGTGTCCTTTGCAGGGACATGGATGCAGTTGGAAACCATCATTCTCAGCAAACTATCACAAGAACAGAAAACCAAACATCGCATGTTCTCACTCACAGGTGGGACTTGAACAATGAGATCACCTGGACACAGGAAGGGGAACATCACACACTGGGGCCTATTGTGGGGAGGTGGGGAGAAGGGACTGATAGCATTAGGAGATATACCTAATGTAAATGACGAGTTAATGGATGCAGCACACCAACATGGCACATGTATACATATGTAACAAACCTGCACATTGTGCACATGTACCCTAGAACTTATAGTATGATATATAAAAAAAAAAAAGAATTTCTGTAGCATATGCTTGCTATTGATATTGATTGGGCCCTGGAGGACTCACTTGTCATTTTAATTATTTCATTCCCTCAAAGTATGAAGAAACCACATTACCTCCGTGTTCTCTGGTCATCAGTCAAATGATGTTGACTTCTCTGTCAGCCCCAAGATTTGAGGATATTGCATGTCAACTGATAATTCAATGTCCTATGATAGGTCCTTAGCTGAGATCACATGAGAATTTCTAGAAAATGTTTTGAAGAAAAGTAATAAATGGGTTTAGAACAATTAGTGAGCCACATGTAAAACATACAAATCATCTTTTGTATGTCATCTCATAGCTCGCAGCAAAATAAATATGAGAAAAATTAATAATTTGTACATGTGATAAACAAAAAAGAAACTTGAAACAGAGGAAATATTTATTGAATTTCTGGATTAGAAAACATTTTCTAAC
Source organism: Theropithecus gelada (assembly GCF_003255815.1). Taxonomy (NCBI): domain Eukaryota; kingdom Metazoa; phylum Chordata; class Mammalia; order Primates; family Cercopithecidae; genus Theropithecus; species Theropithecus gelada. The sequence continues at coordinate 38,645,119 of NC_037669.1, read as the reverse complement.
CTTACAGTTGTCGAAAATAATCACATACAAAAATATCAGATTTCACTAGATAAAAATGTTAAAATGTATGTACACTCAAATACATAATATAGAGAAATAAATATTTGCTACCAAGTGCAACAAATGAATACATAAAAGTTAATATTTAAATATATAAAGAAATCATAAAAGATACAAGATAAGAGAAATGTAACAAAAGGATAAAAAAGTATGAGTAAAAATCATGAGAGTAAAATTAGAAGTGGCTATTAAAATTTGAATAAAACAAATGTTATCTATTACTAATTACCAAGAAATTATACCTTAAACCAAATATGAAGTTCTACATTTGTCTATCAAATTATGGAAGACTTAACAATCAGTAATACACAATACTAGACAGAACATGATATAATAAAAAACATTCCATATGACATATAAACCTAATAATAATTGATACACATTTCTGAAAACCAATTTGAAAATATGTACTAAGAGCCTTTGAGATAATTTTATACTTTGCTCCAATAATTGCATTTTATGGGCTTTATCCTATAGAAATGGTAAATTTTAAAAACAAAGATTAGGGTTTTGGGAAGATGGAGTAGATGCAATTTTTCTATCCTCTTCCTAAGTACAATGAAAAATAACGGATATTATATATAAAGTAAAGAAGCCTATTATAGGTAAACAAAGAATGCAGACTTTCTAGGGACCTCTGGACTCCAGGAGTGCCATGGTGATGTGTTCTCTGGGTTCTGTTTTCGCTCTACATATCTCAGACTTGGAACTGAAGACACCAGTAACCAGGAAGACCAACAGGCACAGACCAAAAAATCCTAATGAAAGCCTACTCTCATAAGCTAAAGGACTAAAAAAGGGTCAACCTACTAAGACAGAAAATTTTTAGGTACAGTTTCATTCAAGCCAAACACCACAGAAAAAACTGTGGTCCCAACCCCACCCATGCCAGCAAAGGCCAAATGGGAAGCTGAAACATCCACCCCTTGTCAGGAAGGCATTCCACCTTCCTCTGTCATCCCCTACCAGGGTGAATACAGAAAAGATGAAGTAAGAATCTGGGTTGGCAACCAATTCCCCTTGCCCTAGCTTGTGATGTCAGTGGAGACCACATGTAGATTCAGGAATTCCACTTTCACTTGGCACTAACAAAGCACCCTTCCCATTTCTAACTAGGGTGGTATCATAGAGATTAGAACTGTTATAATTGCCCAGTGCTAACAAAGCCACCCCCATGTGGTGTCAGTGGAGTCTACATGGGGAGCATTAACAAGGACTCTTATCGCTCCCAGCCAGGGTCATATCAGGAAAGGCCTAGTGGGAAAACAGAACTCTCAGTTCTGCCCAGAGGTAATGACGAACCCATTCACCTAAGGGTCACTAAAGACTGAGTAGGGTAGCTAGACTTCTAACCTGGCAGTAACAAGATGAAATCTGTCCCTTCCTCTGCCACAGCAGTGCCCAAGAAAGCTAGCTAAAAGAAAAGTTTTAAGTAAGATCGAAAGTTTCATAATATAAGATACAAGATATCCCAAGCTTCAACAGAATGATCAATTATCATACCAAGAACCAGGAAAATCTGAACTTAATGAAAGGATGATGAATAGATACTACTGCCAAGATGACAGAGATGTTAGGGTTGTTTGACAAAGACTTTAAAGTGGCCATAGTAAAAATGCTTCAAAAATAATTATGAATAAACTTAAAACAAATGAAAAAATACAAAGTATCAACAATGAAATAGAATTAAAGCAAAGAAATAGAAAATACTAAGAAGAACTAAATGAAAAATTTAGGAATGAAAAATACAATAACTGAAACAAAATTTTCAATGGACAGTCTCAACAGAAGAACGGAGGCTACAAAGGAAGGAATCAGTGAATTAAGTGAATTAAGTTATTTAGAGTGATGATAGAACACTATAAATAACTTAATCCCACCAACAGTGTGACAATATCTTAAAAAATGAACAGTGCCTCAAAGACCTGCAAGGTTACAATGAAACATCTACTATTTGTATTTTTAGAGTCATGGAAAGAGAGAAAAAAGGTTGGGGTTGGAAACATTCTCAGAGAACTAATGGCTGAAATTTCCTAAATTTGGTAAAAGACTAACCTATAGATTAAAGAATCCAAGTGACCCTAAAATAGGATAAACCCAAAGAAGTCTACGCCAATACACATCATAGTCAAATTTCTGAAAATGGAAACAAAGGAAAAATCCTGAAAACAGTTAGAGAAAAATGACACCTTACTTATAGCAGAAAATACTATTTGAAAGACACCAGATTTCCTACTGGAAAACATGAAGGTCAGAGGAAGTGGCATTATATTTTTTTCAAGCGCTAGTAGAAGAGACTTGTCATCTCAGAACTCTATATTCAATGAATATATTCTGCAAGAATGAAGAGGGAATCAAGACATTTTCAAATAAAGAAAATAGAGAATTCATTACCAGAATACCTAGTTTATAAGAATAGCTAAGAGAAGCTCTCCAAAAAGAAAGAAAATGATGAAAGAAGGCATCCTGGAATGTTGGAAATGAAGAAAGAACAATGGAAAGAGGAAAAATATGGGCAAATATAATAAACTTTCTCCTTTTGGGTTTTCTGGATTATGGTTGACAATTGAAGCAAAAATTATAACGTTGATATCATCCTAAATACATAGGGAGAAAGTATTTAAATCAATTATACTATAAATAGGGGCAGTAAAGGGACATTATGAGAGGTAAGACTCCTAAACTTCATTTGAACTGATAAATTGTCAGCACCAGTAGACTGTGATAATTTTTTATGTGTGTATATATATAAAATATCATACCAGTAACAAAGCTATACAAAGAGATGTACACACAAACACTAAATATAACTCAAATGGAATTCTAAAAAACGTTCAAGTAACCCGCAGAAAGGTAGGAAAAAGAAAACAGAAAGAAATGAAAAATAGAAAAAACAAAACACACACAAAAAAATGGAAAACTTAAGTCTTGACATATGAATCATCACATTAAATGTAAATGGTCTAAATACATCAATTAAAAGACAGAGACTGGCTGAGTGGATTAAGAAACCATATGCCGGCTATACAAATACCATTTGAAATATAATGATATAGGTGGATTGAAAGTCAAAGGCTGAAAAATATATATCATACAAACTTCGATAGAGGACTAAATTAATTGACTATATTAACATCAAACAATTGTTAGGTAATGATAAAAAGGTCCATTTACCAAGAAGACTAGGCAATCCTAAATGTGTATGGACCAAATAATATAACTGAAAAATATGTAAACACAAATGGGGAGAACTGGAAAGATAAATAGACAAATTCACAATTGTAGTTGGAGACTTTCAGACCCTTCTCTCAACAATCGAGAGAACAAGCAGACAAAAAATCAGCAAAGATATAGAACTCAATAATACCATCAATCAATCAGATATAATTGGCATTTATAGAATACTTTAACCTATGAAAGAAGAATAAACATTTTCAAATGCCTATGGAACATATAGCAATATAGAATTATCATGGACCATAAAACAAACTTTAATATATTTAAAGAATTAAAACCACACAGAGTGTGTTCTGTGATGATAATGGAATCAAGGTAGATGTAAATAATATAAAAATAACTAAATTTTTTAAACACTTGGAGACTAGACAAAATACTCTCATTTGTCAAAGAGCAAATCTCATGGCAATTAAAAAAATGAACTTCATGAAAATGAAAACAGAGCACATCAAAATTTATAGGACAGCTGAAGCAGTGCTGAGAGGTAAATTTACATCTCTAAATGCTTAGATTAGAGAAGAAGAAACATCTCAAATCAACCTAAGCTCCCACTTCAATAACCTAGAAAAAGAAGAGCAAAATAAACCCAAATTAAGCAGGAGAGAAATAATAAATATAAAAGCAGAAATCAATGAAGATTAAAACAGAAAAACAATAAAGAAAATAAATGAACCAAAAAAACTATTTAAAAATCTATAAAATTGACAAACTTCTATAAATACTGAAAAAAGAGAAAAGACAAATTACCAATATAAGGAATGAATATCACCAGAGACTCTGCAGACATCAAAAGGACAATAAAGGAATACTATGAACAATTTTTCAAATAAATTTGACAACTTAGATGAAATGGACCAATTCCTTGAGAAGTACAAACTACAACAATTCACCTGATATGAAATAGGTAATTTTAATAGCCCTGTAACTCTTAAAGAAATTAAATGCATAATTTTAAAACTCTCAATAAAGAAATCTCCAGACCCATATTATTTCACTGGAGCAATCTACGCCAATTCTGAAATAACACAATTCTGTAATATCTACACAATCTCTTCCAGAAAATAAAATGAGAGGAAACACTTTATGATTTCTTAAAAAACAGAAACTACCTTATAACTTAGCAGTTGTACTCTTGGGCATACTTCTAAGATTAATGAAAACTTACGCTGACAAAATTCCTGTGCCTGAATGTTCATATCAGCTTTATTTGAAATAGCTCCAAACTGGAAACAATCTAAATGTACTTCAGTGATACATGGTTAAATTAACTATAGTAAATCTATTTCATGGAATACTGCTCAGCAACATAAAGTACAAACTATTGATACATATGACATTTAGATGAATCTCCAGATAATTATGCTATGTGCAAAATGCCAATCAGAAAATGTTACGTACTGTATAACTTATTCTTAAAGTGATGGCATTATATAAATGGAAAACAGATTAGTGGCTTCCAGGGATTAAGGAGGGTATATATGGGGTGAGGGTGGAAGTGGAAAGAAAATGTGTGTGGCTATAAAAAGAAACCATGAGGGATCCTGTGGTGATGGAAATGTACAGTATCTTGATTATATCAATATCCTGGTTGTGATAGTGTACTGTAGTTCTGCAAGATATTATATTTGGGGACACTGGGCAAAAGGCACACAAAATATCCTTTTATTATTCCTTATAACTGTCTGTGAATCTACAATTATCACAAAATAGAAAGTTTAATAAAAAAGGAAGTATCTCTTTATTACTGTACAATTTATAATAGAGAAAATTGAAGTAATCCAAATGCCCCAAAATGAGGAATGTTAAAGTAAATTAAACTATAATAACACAGAACATTATGTAACTTCTTAAAATGATTTCAATATTTTACAGAATATTTCTGCTATAATGTGAAGTGAAAAAGCAGTATACAAAATTGCTTATATCTTATGATCTCAATCATGTTTAACAATTGCATTAGTAAAACTGGAAGACATAGTACTAGTGTATGAATAGAAAAAATAGATTAGTATAATAAAATAGAAAGTAAAAGATCTGTCCCATATACACAAGGAAATTTAGAATATGATAAAGATGTGATCTCAAATTACTGGGGCAAAGATGAACTTTTAAATAAATGATGCTGGGACTACCTGTAGCCACTCTGAAAAAAGATAACGTTAGGCCCATACCTCCCAATGTACATAAGAACAAACTCCAAATGGATTAGGGATTTGTGATGATCAATTTGGGGTGTCAATTTGACTAGATTAAAGGATATTTACACAGCTGGTAAAGCACTGATTATTCTCAATGCTTCAGTAGGCACTGAACTCATCCCTCTCCTGCTGGATGGAAACCCAGGTGATTTGGCACTTGACAGAAAGATTGGTCTGCTCTAGATGTGTGTTTCTGAGGGTGTTTCTGAAGGAGATTGGCATTTGTGCCAGTGGAGTGAATGGGGGAAAATCTAGCCTCAGTGTGGACAGTAACAATTCAATCAGCTGTGGACCCAGATGGAAAAACAAGGAGGAGAAAGGACTAATTCTTGCTCTCTGTTCCAGAGCCAGGATGCCCGCTCCTCCTGCCCTTTTACATGTCAACTCCACATTCTCTGACTTATGGACTCTGGGGCTTGCACCAGGGTTCTCAGGCCTTTGGCATCAGACTCAGAATTACACCAGTGGCTTCCTTGGTTCCAATGCTTTTGAACATGGACTAAGCCACACTACTGGCTTCCCTGGTTCTCCAGCTTGCAGATGACATGTTATGGACTTCTCAGCCTCCGTAATGAAATGATCCAATTCCCCTAATAAATCCCTTCTCATATGTATCTCTTTCTCTAAATGTATCCTATCAGTTCTGCCTCTCTGGGGAACTCTGACTAAAACAGAATCAAACACATGCACAAAAAAAACATGCAAGTATTAGAAGAAAATATAGACAAATTCCTTTGTAATCTTGGTGTGCAAAAGGGATTTTTAATTATCTCTCAAAATCCAGAGGCAAGAAAATAAGACTGATCAATTTGACTACATAAAAATATAAAAAATGCATGGCAAAACACTATAAACAAAGCTCAAAGACACATTGCATGCCTGTATCAAAACATCTCATGTATCTCGTAAATACACACGTCTACTATGTACCCACAAAAATTAGAAATGATAAAAGTCAAACAATCAATGTTAAAAGACAACTGATTGGGTAAAACACATACCACGGACATAAGCTAATATTTCCAGTGTATGAAGATCTTTTAAAACTTGACAGACAAAGGGGAAAAAATAGAAAAATGGGAAAATGCATAAACAGATAATTCACCAAAAAGTATATATATCTCATAATCATATAAATATAAATACATTCAAACTCATTAATAGAGAAATGCAAATTAAAACAATAGAGATTTATTATTCTTGGATATATATGTATATCTACACATACATATACACATATACACATACGTATATCTATGTGTGTGTGTGTGTATATGTATGTGTATCTATCTATCTATCTATCTATCTATCCACACACACACATAATAAAATCCTTTGTCTCTAATCTATGGGCCTCATGTCCTCCATCAGCAACCATTAAACTGTGGTACCTAAATGCCTATATATAGAATAGTGGTTAAATAAATTATGATACATCTGTCAAGAACTGTGAAGAGTCTGAAATTTTACCCTATCTGCAAGTCAAAACACTGCCAGAGTTTTGTAGAATCTAACAGAAGGCATGAGACTCCTAGGTCAGAGATGAAGGATAGTTTATTACCTAGAGTAAATGTAGCCAAAGTATGCCATTTTTGGCACCAGTTTTATGAGCCCCAGTTCCCACAGGATAAAGCAAAAAGTGGCAGATAACGCCTTCATATATTCTGTCTGTACAATGATTGACTTCCTGTACGATTGAGGAATTCTGAGATTAGAGAGTGCGTATCTTTGATATTAGACAGTAAACATGCCTGCCCTTTGTTCTGAGGAAGATGCTATCTCTATATTTCAAGATTGTTGGCTGTACAGACATGCCTGAAAAGATAGTCTGGAACAAAGGGCAGTCAGTGTCTTACTCAAAAGATGTGAAGAAATGCAAGCATCCCCAACAATATCCATACAATGAAGCACTATATAGCTGTTTAAAAAAGGTAAATTATCTATAAATTGATTTTGTAGAACATACCGCTAGTTGAACACAGCAAAGTGAAAAAAAAAACCCAAAGTAACAATAACATCCAAACAAAACAAAACAAATCAATACAAATACACACAAGAAACAAAAACACAAAAACAAAAACCAGCCAGTTTACTACTTTTAATATTAAGAAGAAGACGACTTAACAAAATACTAAGATACCTGTGCTTTTGTGCACACACACACACACACACACCCCTACACACACACTCTAAAACAAACAAACAAAACCATTGGAAAGTGGAGGTAGAAATTATTAATAGTTACCTACAGGGAGTGGGTTGGAAAAGGGTTATAAAGGAAGGACTAATGGAAATGAGACAGTAGGGATAAAGAGGGAAAAGCACTTTCCTGAATATACCTTTTTGTTTAGCTTTGACACACCATAGTAATATTTCACATTTCCACTCACCCTCCCTCCCAAATAATTAAAATCAACCAGGATGTGGGAAAATTACAAAATAAATACATTGACAAACGAACTTAGCTGTATTACAAACAAATAATATAACCACAGTGGGTAGGATGGGAAGGAAAATAAGTAACTTTGGAAAGTAATATTTTGACCGGATACTATAAGGCTAAAGACAAAAAATTGTACACAGATACTACACTCTAGTTAGTAAATCTGTTTTTCATGTGGAGGAGGAGATATGTGTTAGCAATTTCATAACTATGTCATATGTGTCCTAAGACTGAACAAATTAGTGACTATATTGTAGTTAATGAGAGCAGGTATCATCTTACTGTTGGAGAAAGAAGTAACAAATAAGGAAGGGGCAGGAGCCTGAAGCTAGAACAGAATGAACATTATGTGCGTAGCTCACACATATGGTATGCTTAACATATGTGGAGACAGATATAAAAATAAATATTCATAGGTGTGTATATACAAGTTATTACACATTCATGCATTTCCAGGCTCTGTCTGCTGAGAGGGTCTAAGATTAATCTGCTCTATACCTACTGCAAACTTTCATAGGCACAGCACAACCAACACTGTAATGCTACTTTTCTAAATGCCATTTTTCAGTAACAGAAGCCAGAGTTCAGTAAATGAGCATTTGATTCCAGGGAAGGGTCCAGGAAAATCGATGAGCATTATAGTACCAGAACTGTTTGAAAAGTGATGGAAAGCATGTCTGAAGAACACAGGTGCCAACCTCAAGGAACTCCCACTGGCCAAAGCTGAAAAAATTTGGCTGATAAAATAAATAATGATAATATGGAATTATAACTCACAGAATAAAATAGGGCATCATATTGATATAAATCTATAATTCAATACATAAATAAATGTGAGATAAGTGGCAGCCCTTCCTTACAGAAGAATTCCAATTAATAAATACAGAAGGTATGAGGAAATTTTAAAATGAAGTGACCATTAAGCACATATCACAGTAATAATTATTAAAAACGAAATCTACTGATAGTTGTCAACATCAGTGGGTGAGGTTTGAGAGGAAACATGATGTTAGTAGAGTCTTAAAGTATCTTATCCAAGATATTTACCAATTGTAAAGATGGGGATATTAATTTTACAGGGAAAACGGGTATCACCTGAACCTAAGTGATCAAGGTTGCCATTACCAGTAATAAGATTATTAATATCATGTATCCCTTGAAATGATGCGCTGAGCAGGATCTAGCATCATTTCTGTGGTATTATCATCACAAAAGGCATAATTTCAATCTAATCGTTAGAAAAGGCTAGAGAATCCAAATTGAGAAGCCTTCTGATGAAACGTATAAGGCCAAGAAAGATAAATAAAGACTGAAGGACTGTCACAGAATGGATGAGACTAAGGAGATACAATAACTAAATGAAGCATAGCATCCTGGAATAGTAAAACAGCAATAGAGAAAAAACTGGACAAATTCAAATAGGGTCTATAGTTGTATTGATGATATTGTTCCAATGTTAACTTCCTGATTTTGATAATTGCACTAAGGTTATGTAAATTTTTGACATTAGGGAAAACTGGGTGAAGGGTATACATAAACACTTACTACTATTTTTGCAGCTCTTATATAAGACGATAGTTATTTCAAAACAAAATGTAAAAAAAACTGGATCAAAATAAAACAATGTTGACAATATTATCCTTTATGTAATAATTCATTTATTTATTACACTTTTAAACTAGTTTCCAAATTTTACATTGAGCAATTTATAGTTTATCTATTTGAAAATGTGAAATATTTTTAAAGAATCTAAAAGTTAAGACTACAACAGACAACCATACCATCCAAATTCAATGGTATTAATATTTTGCCATGTTTACATCAGTAGTTTTTATGGGTATAAAATGTTACAGAGACATTAGAATACTTTTTTCTTGATCTTGTTCATCTTCCTCCTTCTCCTTTCTAGAGGCAAAGATTACTCTAAATAGGGTGTATACAGATATATATCCTACATAGACACACATTTGACTCCAAGTAATGCTTAAAATTGTTTAGTGTGTTTCAAAATATATAAATATTATAGTATACATATTCATCTACAACTTTTTTCACTCAATATTATGTTTTCGGGATTTATTCATGATCTGTTCATTTTAAATGCTACATAGGATTTCTCTGCATAGGTATAACAATGCATTTAACCCTTTGCCATTGAAAGAACTTTCCTGTCTCCCCTTTTTGCAATTACAATGTTGTAATTACATCATGGGCATAACTTCCTGTGAGCATGTGTGAGTTTCTGTAATAAACTTTGTAGAAGTATAAATTCTGGATTTTAGGGTGTGTGCATCTTCAATATTATATGTTGCCAAATTTCTTTCCAAAGTGGTTAAACCAATTTGTACTTCCACTGGCAGTATATGAATTCCTATTTTTCCACATGCTTGCCAATACTTCTATCATTAGACTTTTAAAATTTGCCAATCTGATGAGTGTGAAATGATATTTCATTTCTGTTTTAATTTGCATTTTCCTGCTTAGTAATGAGGTTGAACATCTAATTTTGTGTGATTCATGGTCATTGGTGTTTCTCATTCTGAAAATTACTTTTTCGTTACCAACTAACTTTTTATGATAACTTTATATGTACTAGTTAAAAAAGAAATGGAGCTAAGCATAGAAAATTCACTGTATCACAAATGATACAGTGTTTGATTGTATTGACTGAGATATAATGTCCATGGTCTTGGAGTACTGTATTTTATTCCAGATATCTGTCTAAAGAATACTAAATGGAATAATGAAGAATCTTGAAATAATGAAATATGAGAAATGATTGCAGCACTAGGGGATGATTTTCCAAAAGTGTCTTATGAGGGATGTGACATCTGTTTTTTTAAGATTTGACAAGCTCTCTGGAGTCAGAGGATATGTATGTATTAATTTTGTTTCAGAAGTGCCAAGGCCCGTGGTAGAAATTTTGAGGAAAAATATTTGAACTCAAGATCACAGAGATTTTTATTTTTGATCATTAAATTTATTCTGGGATGGAATTAGTTACCTGATCCCTGAACTTGTTCAAGCTGAGGTTTACGGGCCCGTGTATCGGGAATGTAGTTAGAGAGATTCATCTGTAGGGGAGGACCCTAAATGAAATAATCTCTGTTCTGACTCAAAAGTCTATGTTTTTTATGTAGTAAACAATTCATAGAATGAAGTTCTAGGCAATCCAGAAATGAGTCATTTTTAATATTCATAATTATGGTGGCTCAGTTAAAACATTGCTTGAGGTAATGGTGAGTCAGTCTTTGATTTTTCTAAAATTTCTCAGCAAAACAAATACGCCTTAATTGGCTAAACCAAACTGGAATGTTAACTCTGAATTCAAACTTGATTTTCATCATGGCACTTTCACTTCATCCCACCCTCACTCCTACTCCAAGTGGCCCTCTGCCTTCCTGGTCCTATGAGTCCTGTAGCAAGATAATGTCTGTATGATTATGGGCATACCCACTAATACCATTATATCTTTTGCACCAAGAAACGTGCAAAAGGATATAGTTGTGCCCAGGATATAGTTGGTAAATAAAAGACCCTTTAGGGAAAGAAGAACATTTCTATCATCAGGCAGACTGTAATGGAGTTGTTTTTGAGCAACCAAGGGGCCCTTTATACATGGATTTGGGGGCAACAGAAGGAATTTTAATTAGTTAGAGGGAGAATTTACTGTTAGATTTTCAGAAGATCTTAATGAGTGTTAAGGGGAGTTGAGGAATCTTTTATGAAGACATTTAGTGAGAGAAACTTACTCTGTGTGATGGTGATGGCTTAGATATTGTTCTCCCTGAAATCTGCTCTTTGGTGAAATGATCTCTGAGATGTCTCATCAAGGCCTCATCATTCTAAGTGGCCTCTAACACTTGAAGCTCTTAATTTTCTAAGGATCACAAGTGCTTTCCCTCTAGGCCACCCCATTTGGAATTTTAACTAAAAGGCCCAAGTTCAGTGCACTGACTCTTTGCGTATTTATTGTTTATGAAGTTGACCATGAAGTCCCATATGCCCCCAAATGTCCTGCTGCACTACTAGATCATGTCTTCTCCTGTTATTTTCTCTTCCGGACCAGATGGAGGCTGGTGCAGGTTGTTTATTGGACTGCTAGAATTATCTTATGCACTGCGCTTTGGCAATGATGCCTGGTACCCTTGTCTCAGATAGATATTTGAAAGCCATTTCTTATTCATTTTTCCTCTCTGGCCAGGACCCTGAGAAGAAAAGCCAGGTCAGAAGAAAGTGCCAAGCAATTTCTATCCCTTTCCCAACTGTGACTCACAAAATTGCTCCACCCTTCATATTTCTATATGTCTCTGAGAAAGCAGTGCACTTGTTAACAAAACACACAATTCTAGTCCAACCTCTTTATTTTATGGCTGAGGAAATGAAAGCCCAAAGAGGCTGAGTGACTTGCCCAACACCACATAGTACAACAGCAGTGCAGCCGAAACTAGAATTTAGTTTGGATGCGACTCTTCCATTAGAAAAATCTTTCCCATAGATTCCTGAGGGGAAAATCTCTCCTTAGCCTTCTAGATAGGCTTTGATAAATTAGGATGCTGCTGTGAGCAAGGTTTAGCCTAATGAGGTCAGTGCCCACTGCCAGGGGGCTCCTGAAAATGAGTAGATGTTAAGGATTTTGTAGACATATTCTGGGTTTAGGGCACATAGTAGTTGAAGGGAAAATCCCAGAAAAAAGAAAAGAAATAAGAACCAGCTGGTAAGAAATGTGGATGATCAGGAATGCCATCATCACCAGGAGGACTGGTAAATTAAAAGGACTGAGTGAGGAAAACAATAACTTGAAAATTTATGTAAATACAGTGAATCAAAAGATGGCTTTGAGAAAAACATTAACATAATTATGATTCTGAGAGTGTAAGATTTTGGCTAGATCATTCATTTGGTTTCACTGGCGGCAGTAATTGAAGAAGCTAGGAGGAAGTTTGCTGAATAAATGTGCCTGGAGTTGATTGGAAAGTATGTATATGCTATGCCTTGTTCTGTAGCACACATACGCTCTCTTTCTTTCTTTCCTGTAAGGGGACACTTGTCGTGTCAGGCACTGTGAGCTCAGAAAGACCTAGAGGGCACCAAAACTTGAGGATCTGCCTGTTTTCTCCTGAAAAACCCAGAAGACATTTTTTTTTTCTTTTGCCACTTATAATGATTGCAAATGTTTGAAGAAAGCAGTTAATAAACACGAAAGAATCTTCAGAAAGGAGACTAGGAAACAGAAGAGTCAGAGAGATAACTGCAGAGAATAAAGTTAAGCAGTGGTAGCAGTGGCTATCTGGAAAAGGATTACCTTCTGGATTTCTGAGATGATTGTGTCCTGGATATATATTGGACCAGAGTCTGATTTTAAATATTCTGTCTTGATTTTAGACCATAGCAAACAATAGAAAACCTTGCCTTTTGGATGCCACCTGATAAGATGGAGAGGAGTGTAAGAAAGACACTGCTATCCAACAGTCCTTCCCAAGGTGGATCAATAGAATATCAGAACAGAGAGGGAATTAAAGAGGATCCTGACCTGTGTTCCTCAACAGGGGTCATGTGCATTTGAGGCAGGGCAGTTTTTCCCTACTTATCGTAACGACCCAAAATTGTTCCACCCTTCATATTTCTATATGTCCCTGAGAGAGCAGTGAACCTGTTTACAAAACACACAATTCTAGTCCAAACTCTTTCTTTTATGGCTGAGGAAATGAAAGCCCAGAGAGGCTGAGTGACTTGCCCAAGACCACACAGTACAACAGCAACGCAGCCAAAACTAGAATTTATGTCCACTGCTTCTCCCACATGTGGAGCTGTACCCACAAGTATGCTCATCGTTTCATTAACAGAGATTCATTCTTTTGGGATTAGTTTTTTAATTTCTAGCAATCTTCACCAATGTCAAATAGTTCTAGGAAGTATGAAACTTGAAAAGATCAGGACAAAGAAATGTTGGAAGGAAAGGAGAGAATGGAACAAAAGGTGAGTTGAGTTCTTCTCAGGTAGGACAACAGAGAATGGAAGGCCTGGAATGGGTGCTGGGGTGGCTGGGGGTATTCAGATGCAGGCTGCATTCATAAGTGATGTACCACAGCCAGGTGAACATGTGGCTATAATACATTGAACCTGGCTATCAGACGCAGCTCGTGAAGTCAGTCTCTTGACTTCAGTTTATAGACATACCTCATAGAATTTATATCACGAATTCATCTTTGAGGCAGCATTTTTCTAGTACTCTTGTTCAGTCTGAATGTATTTCTAGCTTCTCAAACTCAGCCCACTTACGTTCAGGATTCCAGCCTGACTCTTCAATAAATCCCTTCTCCACAGTTTGACAGTTTGGAGCAAGCACTTGGAGGAGCAAGGCTTGACATTCAGCCAGAGCTGTGGCTGAGTTTCAGCCCTGCTGCTTCCTAAGTTGCTATGACTTTGGGCATATCTTAACCTTTCTGGGGTCTGTTTCCTTCTCTGTAGAATGAGGTGGTGTGAGGGTTTCCAAAAGTGAATGTGGAGTGCAGTTGGCACCTGGTCAGCCCCAAATGTTGTCATCTACTCCTCCCTGCCTAATCATAAATGATCTTCTTGAATAAAATTCATTTTCCATTTTAAAAATCCTATAGCTTTTCCAGCCTTCTCCTCAGCCAGTTTTCCTGTTGTTCTTTAAGTGCATGCAAAGAACCATTTTGTTTCATATTACAGAATCTTCAGCAGCTTACATACATATTCAAGTACATTCAAAGGAGCTCAGTTTCTCACTGAGCATCATGGTTTCTCTATTGCCACTAATTCTACAAGATACATTTGCACAGGGTGCTCAGAGACCATTAAAGCTCCTTAAAGCCCTGCAATCACATGTAGTAACTGTTTGGTTATACCTTCCCAAAGTTAAGGACACTGCAACCAAATTACTCAGCTCGTCCTTTCTTTATGCCCCTTTCCTCACAGAAGTCATAGTCCATTATGGGGCAGCCAGGAGGGATCTATTACTTTCAGTGAAAGGGTGTTCTTCCACAAGGTTTTCCATAAGGCCTTGAGTTTTCGATATACACCTCTGCTTGTGAGATGGGCCGCTGATGAGCGTCTGTGTTGTGACAGCGTGATTATGCATGTTGTGAATAAACATGCTTGTGTACGTGTGTGCTGTCACAGCAATGAACAGCATCCAATAAATACCGGGTTAAGAGTATGCCAGCATCTTCCTAACAGCTGGCACTGCTGAAAAACTCGCCTGCCTTATTAACACTCCACTTATCTGGAATCTGCTCACTGAGCAGAAACAACTTCATAAATTTTTGCAATTTGCATTCCACCTTGCTGTTGCTCATTACCGTTGACCTCATCCCTTCTCTGCTAGAAAGGACCGACCTCTCATGGCCCCGCCTGCTAGATGTCCCTTACCTCTGCCTGTCGACATCAAAGGCAGAATCAGGGTTAAGGCTTGTTGATCCTTCCAGGGCTGTGAAAGAATAATGTCATGTCCCCCACTTCATTCGGGAGAAAGTGACATTTCCAGAGTCCCTTCTTCCTCTTGTGCATTTGTAACCTCTCCTTTCTGAGAAAGATTAAAATGGAGAAGTCCAAACCTTCCAAATGGGAGGAAAAGAAAAAGGCAGGCAGCAATTTGGTTGTCCAGGAAAATATTCTAATCCCCTCTCAGTGTCTTTCAGAGATTAGTCTATTGTGTTCACAATGCATGCCATTTTCTCACTTAATCATTCTAATCTAGTTCCCCAGCCTTTTAACCTTTCTCTCCTTTGCCCTGGCTCTTTTATTCCATGTGGCATTTTCAGCTGTTTCATTAGCCACAGTTCACAACTCATAGCATCCAGTTAAATATATTTTCAGGCCAGGTACCTTTTCTTATTGGCCTGTGTAGTAGCGGGAAGCTGATTCCTTTTCCCTGCTTCTATCCGCTCCTCCCTTCTCAGTAAAACGTCCTTATTATCCTTGATTGAAAACGGTGGTTTGCCTGCTGTCTCAGGTCTCTCTGAAACAGCCCCCATCCCAGGGTGCCAGATCCTGAACCCCCATGGACTACAGAGGCAGCTCCTGAATGCAGTAGAATCTCTGAGCAATGGCTTCATTAAAAATCGTATCACGGGCTCAGTTTTATATTTTCCCCTCCCTGACTTGATGAAAACAAAACAAGAAGAGGTGGGGAGGGAGGAAGGAGGAGAGGTAGAAGTGAATTGCTTAATAGAGACAGTCTGAATATTTAATATGCTGATTTTATTGAATAAAAGGTGAAAAAGTGGTCCTTGTTTGTTGCTTGCCTGTCAAACCATGGCAAACAAGCATTCTTTTCCCTGACTGGAGCTTTTTATTACTGTATGGATTCTAGAGTGTAATTATGCCCTATATCTGAGCTGCATTATACACACAATTACAATTCCCCAGCTGAACTATTTATTTATTACCATTTATTATCAGAGGAGATATTTGTTTAGTTTCCTTGGAGGCTTTTTCTTGGGTGATGACTCTCATTGTCTTGCTCTTCATCGAGATGGAATGTCCAGCAGCAGCCCCTTGCTTTAAGCTCCTAACTCATCTGTTGATAGCTTGGATGAACTTCCTAGCCACATTTATTCATGCTGTTGAAGAAAAATGTCAGGCAAAAGAAATTTTAGGGCCATAAATGTTTAAGAATGTTTGCACTGTTTTCAGAGCTTTTCTGGGAAGGACTTTTTATTCTAGCTATTATCATCTTATGAAATCTGATTTGAAATCATTTAAGAAAATAGTTTTCCCTAGATACAGCCTGCCTGCCTAGCAGTTCATAAAGAAAGAGCCTACAGCTAAATAGAATTCACGTCAATAAACATTTGTTGAAAACCTTACCATAAGCCAGGCACTGTATGGACAAGAGGGCACAGAGATGAAGAAGACTCAGTCTTTATCCAGGAAGATCTTATAGTTCATCCTGAGAAACAGGTCTGTAATTAATTCTGAGAAATGTAACAAGTGCTGCAATATTGGTTCATTCATTCATTTTAATTTTTGCTGATATCATATAATGTCCAAACACTAAGTGGGGGATATAGACATATTGGGGAAACAGGTAAGGTCTTCACCTCTCAAGTGTGGTGTCATTATAGAAGGGTGTTGGAGGGCCAGACAGATAATATTGAAGTAAGCAGAAAATATTTAAGACAGTTTTTGATACTTATGATTGCCATGAAAAACAAAACAGGAAAATGTGACTGAATGTGTAGAGGTGGAAAAGGAAGAGATGGGGGTGCTTACCTCAGAATAAGTGTACAGTAAATGTTAGCTCTTTTCTCTCTGAGCAGGTGTCATTTGAGCTGAGATCTAAGTAATGAGAGAGAGTTTGTCATGGGATAAACTAGAGAATGTCTTGGGGAAAGAGCTCTCTGGATAGACAGAACAGTATGTGCAAGAGCTCTGAGACAGACAGTGCAAGAAGAGTATGTGGTGGGCCAATAGTGAGGGAGAGAGCAGAGGGAGATGAGGATGAGGAGGTAGCTGGGACTGGGTCAGTTACATCCTGCCTGCTGTGGAAAAGAGTTTTGGGTTTTATTTTAATTTCAGAGAGAAGTCACTGGATACATCTGATGGGATTGTAGTAAAGAGCTCCACACTTCCTTAGCCTACACTCAGACAACTTTCCAAACCAGACCAGTCAGATGTTTTCTTCCTGGAGCAAAAGGAGGAGAAAGTGAATAAAAATGCCTGTGATCCCTCACTTTTCCTAGCACAAGTCTTATGAGAGTCTCTGCTCAGCATCAGGTATCTTATCTATCATCTTGCACTATCTTGGGTCCTACCCATTTTCAAGGCTGATTTTCCAGTCTTCCGTTGATTCTGTGAACCTCAGAATTACTTCTAACAAATTCTGTTTGGATTGAGTTAACCAGGTTTTGTTGAAACTAAAGGACTCAAACTGAGACAAGGAGATGTGTAGTGCCTTCCTACCTCTTACGTGGGCTGGCAAGGCAAGACACGTAGATCCCTCTCAAGCTCACTCCATCAGCCTTGAAAGTGGTGACAAAGCATCCCAGATTCTGGCTCTAGCATATCCAAAGGCATTGTTTTCCAGTGTTTCATGCTTTAGTCTTTTTCTGTGTCTTTATTATTATTTTAGTGGAGATTTGGGAAAAGCTAGATGAAGAATTTTAAACTTGGGTCAAATTTAGCTGCATGTAGGGATCAAATTAGCCAGGAAATTATTTAATTTCACTTATTTCTGCACTATTTGGGATCAAGTTGTCTCAGGTAAAATTTTGGTCTACCTCCCAAAACTTGCTTTACCCAATAGAGTTGGGCTACAAAATTGAATCTTTGAGACATTTTAGAGAATCCTGACTGAAGACAACTCTGATGTGGCTAGAAAAGAAAAGAAACATCTTCAAAGATCAAATTTTCTTTTTCTGTCTGTCTTGTCTCTAAACAACTTTTATCTCCACTCCGTTCCTTTGTTAGGTTTCTGGATTCAAACATTGATGGCTGCTTCCTAATGATTTTCTAATTCTTTTATATATTTTTCATTTTTGTAAAAATGCGTCCAGATGTTTCCAGAATGTTTTTATTGCTGTATCTTTAAAGCTCAATACTGGGCCGGGCGCGGTGGCTCAAGCCTGTAATCCCAGCACTTTGGGAGGCCGAGACGGGCGGATCACGAGGTCAGGAGATCGAGACCATCCTGGTGAACACAGTGAAACCCCCTCTCTACTAAAACTACAAAAAAAAAACAAGCCGGGCGAGGTGGCAGGCGCCTGTAGTCCCAGCTACTCGGGAGGCTGAGGCAGGAGAATGGCGGGAACCCGGGAGGCGGAGCTTGCAGTGAGCTGAGATCCGGCCACTGCACTCCAGCCTGGGCGACAGAGCAAGACTCCGTCTCAAAAAAAAAAAAAAAATAAAAATAAAGCTCAATACTTATTTGTAAAGAATTTAATTTACTCTTTCTATGTCTAGATACCCACTCTTCTTCTCTTTCTTGGAGTCTCTCCAAGTCTCTCAAATATTCCTTTCTTTCTTCTTAGTCTCAAATTGATAACAACCTTTTTGAAATATGATTACTTTAAAAATCATTAAATTAGGATTTAAGTACATTTTTCCACTTGAATATTTTCCCTAATATTTTTCTTTAATTAAGATGGCATGACATACATTTGCAAATAGGTTCTTATTATTTGTCTTATTAATTTTCATATTTAGTTTGTCAATAAATGTACACAGTGGAGTCCAAAGACAAATACTCCATGAATCTTTGGTGCTCTAAGTGTCTTTTTTCTTGAAGATTATTTTTAGTCAAATTTGTATCAAAATAATAGGCAAGAAGGAAAAAATGAATATAATTAGCTGTGGGAGTATGTCTACTATGAAGGTCATGACATTGATGAGAATTTTAGAAGTGTTGTAGAGACAAGTAAGGGCTTTTGGGGGTGTTTTTTTTTCTTCCACTCCTTTAAAACCTTTATTTTCAAGGCTGAATTTTTATTTATTTATTTTTGAACCAAAGGTAATTAACTTGTTCAAAAATCCTAAACCACAAAGAAATAATCTAAAGCCATGCAAACGATGTTTAGACCAGCAACAAAAAACTATGTCAATGGGTGGGGCTAGGTAAGAAGACAGGAGTTAGAATACAGGTTGATAAGTGATATTATAATGGGTTAAGCACAAGATGCATTGGTATAGAAGGAATTTCTACTCCACTCTTGTACAGGGAGTGGTTCCCAAAGAAAGGGGATTTAAAGGAGAGCTGAAGGAAAAGTAAGAGCCAAGCAGAAGCAGAGTGGAAATTTCTAGGCAGAGGTAACTGCCTATGAAGGCCTGCAGAAGAGTTCATGATGCTTTTCAGTACCCCTGGTATGGCTGGAGTAGGGCCCAGTGAGTCATGGTGATGGGGAGGGAACTGGTGCTATGATATGCATAAGGCTATCATCATGTGAAATGTAGATTTCTTGCTTTCTCTTCCCCAGCCTTCATTCTGGCTATAATTCCTGGTTTCTCATCATTCTAGAGTAAATGCTCATTTCTTGACAAAGCTGGGGACAAGACTAAATGAGAGAGCATACATGTGGTACAGAGGATAGTATGGGTGTGGTAGGGAAAATTACATAATTCTTTCTTTCACCCAAGATTTTTTCTCCTGTTCTCCTGAACTGTAAATAGGATGAACAATCACACCTATGATTATGTCACATTACACCACAAGGGAATTTTGCAGCTGTAATTAAGGCTACCACCAGTTAACTTTGAGTTAATCAAAAGGAAAAGTTTTTGAGTGAGCCATGTATAATCATAGCAATCATTTAAAAGCAGAACATTTTCACTGGCTAGTAGCAGAGGAAGTCACAAAGAGTCTGGGAGAAAGAGTCAGTGTACCATTGGTGGCTTGATGATGGAGGTCCCCAAGTGCCAAGGAATGGAGGGAGGTCTCTAGAAGCTGAGAACAGACTGTGACTGATGGCTAGAGAAGAAATGGAGACCTTCATCTCCAAATCTCTAAGAATGGAATTCTGCCAACAACCTGAATTAGCTTAGAAGTGGATTCTTCCCCAAGGTCTCCAGATAAAAACCCAGCGTGGCCAACGTCTTGATTTTAGTAGAGGACTTAAGCAGAGAACCAAGGTGAGCCCACCTAGATTTCTGACCTACAGAACTGTAAGACAATAAATGAGTGTATGTTTGTGGTAATTTTTTAAGTAAACTAATATAATGGAATTAAATTTTTGGCCCACTTTGGGATTAGGCCCAAATTCAAGTCTTTAGTTTTCCACTCACCATTTCTATGATTTTGGGAAAGTTACTTAACTTCTCTGAGTTTCAGATTCCTCATCCATAAAAAGAAATATAATAGCAGTAGTATTTGCCTTATAGAAGTAGTAGGAAGACCAACTGAGGAAATATACAGAAAGTGCTTACCTCAGAATAAGTGTACAGTAAATGGTGGCTGTTTTAATTAGAGTTTTTATTACTACCATTTCTATTGTGTAAAATACCTAGCAGAGTGTCCGGCACATAGTAGGTACTTAAGCAGTGCTCTAGCCTTTCAGCTTTGCCTCATCTTCCCTCAGTTTCTTGGCAGCCCCCAGTTCTAACTGCCTTCTTCTTGCCTATCTCCTCCACTTTGTGAATATTGATTTTGAGACTGGAAGGGAAACATTTATCATTCTTAATTGCAATAAAATCATTACAATGGTGTTAAACATTCAAAGAGAAATTAAGTTCCACCACGTAATGCAAAGACAACTATTAATCTGTGCCGGTAGCCAAACCCAGGAAAAGTGATATGGATAAAATGGATGTGATGTATTAATAACATCATGATGCTAGGGAAGGAACTTCGATCTGAGCAAAATAGTTATACTTTATAGGCAAGTCTTTCTGTTTCTAAATGGAGAATCAGCAGATAAATTCCCGAAGCAAAATAGTAGAGTAAAAAGAAAACTTAAAAAAAAATAAAGAAGGCATTTAATTCCCAAGTAATTATCAACATTGCCTGTGGAAGATACAATTGCAACACTGTTATATAAAGATTTATGTTCATTCTCATACAAATTAGCAAGGAAACTGATTAGTTGACATCTTCTCTGCTCCTCTATTCCTGATCGAATATGATCTCAGCCCTCGGGACTGGCAGGCCAGGCTTTCAACCAGGGTCAGATGTAAGTTTTTTGGGGCCTGCAGCTGAGACCATTTTTGGAGCCCTCTTTAAAAAGAAGACAAAATTACAAATTCAAAAGTTAGATAGAAAAGCAAAGACTTACTCACCCAAAACAAGAATAGAAAACACACTGATGATAAATTGTTTAAAAGATAATAAATATCACAATCATCACAAAGTTCACAAAATGCCTTATTATAAATACTACTACATCCCTGTAATAGTCCATCCCTACATATTTGGTTACATGCTCTTTGATCATCTCTTTATATGACAATAATTTTGTAATATAGTTTTCTATAGAGAAAATTCCATTTTTCTCCAGCATGATTGACAGAAATCCATTTCTAATTGCTTTAAAAAGAGTTTTCTGCTTCAGAACTTTTGTTGGGAAGGCAACATCTATAACTTCCTCTGCAGGAACTTACTTGGAAAGAGCTCCTTGCCCTAGGGCAAGCCTTAGAGAATCCCATTCTTTTGATCTCTCTTGGTATAGCTTCCAGGGCTGCTGATAGAGCAGCTGGTTTGCTTCTAAGGTACTCAGTATCCCATCCTTTTGCCAACACCTCTCTTCTAGGTTTCAAAGAGCAGCACCTCTTTTATTTATTATTATTATTTTATTTTTCCATAAGTTATGGAAAAACTTATGGAAAAATACCACCTGTATGGGGTACAGGTGGTATTTGGTTACATGATTAAGTTCTCTAGTGGTAATTTGTGGGATTTTGGTGCACCCATCACCTGAGCAGTATGCAGTATACCCTGCACCATATTTGTAGTCTTTTATCCCTTGCCCCCTTCCCACTCTTCCCTACAAGTCCCCAAAGTTTATTGGATTATTCTTATGCCTTTGCCTCCTCATAGCTTAGCTCCCACATGTCGGTGAGAACATACAATATTTGATTTTCCATTTCTGAGTTATATCACTTAGAATAATAGTCTCCAATCTCATCTAGGTCACTGCAAATGCTGTTAATTCATTCCTTTTTATGGCTGCACAGTATTCTATCATATATATACACCACAGTTTCTTTATCCACTCATTGATTGATAGGCATTTGGGTTGGTTCCACGATTTTGCAATTGCGAATTGTGCTGCTATAAACATGTGTATGCAAGTATCTTTTTAGTATAATGACTTATTTTCCTCTGGGTAGATACCCAGTAGTGGAATTGCTGGATCAAATGGTAGTTCTACTTTTAGTTCTTTAACGACTCTCCACACTGTTTTCCACAGTGGCTGTACTAGCTTACATTCCCACCAGCAGTGTAGAAGTGTTCCCTGTTCACCACATCTATGCCAAAATCTACTGTTTTTTTTTTCTTTAATTTTTTGATTATGGCTATTGTTGCAGGAGGAAGGCAGTATCACACTGTGGTTTTGATTTGTATTTCCCTGATCATTAGTGATGCTGAGCATTTTTTCATATGTTTATTGGCCATGTGTATATCTTCTTTTGAGAACTATCTATTCATGTCCTTAGCCCACTTTTGGATGGAATTGTTTGTTTTTCTGTTACCGATTAGTTTGAGTTCATTGTAGATTCTGGATATTAGTCTTTTGTCAGATGTATAGATTGTGAAGACTTTCTCCCACTCTGTGGGTTGTCTTTATACTCTGCTGACTATTCTTTTTGCCATGCAAAAGCTCTTTAGTTTAATTAGGTCCCAGACATTTTCTTTGTTTTTATTGCATTTGCTTTTGGTTTCATGGTCATGAAATCCTTGCCTAAGCCTATGTCTAGAAGGGTTTTTTCCAATGTTATTTCGAGAATTTTTATAGTTTCAGGTCTTAGGTTTAAGTCCTTAATCCATCTTGAGTTGATTTTTGTATAAGGTGAGAGATGAGGATCCAGTTTCGTTCTCTTACATGTGGCTAGCCAATTATTCTCGCACCATTTGTTGAAAAGGGTGTCCTTTCCCCACTTTATGTTTTTGTTTACTTTGCCGAAGATCAGTTGGCTGTAAGTATTTGGCTTTATCTCTGGGTTCTCTATTCTGTTCCACTGGTCTATGTACCTATACCAGTACCACAATGTTTTGGTGACTAAGACCTTATAGTATAGTTTGAAATCAGGTAGTGGGATGCCTACAGATTTGTTCCTTTTGCTTAGTCTTTCTTTGGCTATGCAGGCTTCTTTAGGGTTCCATATGAATTTTTGAATTGTGTTTTCTAATTCTGTGAAGAATGATGGTAGTATTCTGATGGGGATTTCATTGAATTTGTACATTGCTCTTGGCAGTATGCTCATTTTCACAATATTGATTCTACCCATCCATGAACATGGGATGTGTTTCCATTTGTTTGTTTCATCTATGATGTCTTTCAGCAGTGTTTTATAGTTTACCTTGTGGAGGTATTTTGACTCCTTTGTTAAGTATATTCCTAAGTATTTTATTTTATTTTATTGCAGCTATTGTATAAGGGGTTGAGTTCTTGATTTGATTCTCTGCTTGGTTGCTGTTGGCGTATAGAAGAGCTATTGATTTGTGTACATTCGTCTTGTATCTGGAAACTGTGCTGAATTCTTTTATTAGTTCTAGGAGCTTTCTGAAGGAGTCTTTAGGATTTTCGAGGTAAAGGATCATATTGTCAGCAAACAGTGACAGTTCGATTTGGGTGCCCTTTATTTCTTTCTCTTGTCCGATTGCTCTGGCTAGAACTTCCGGTCCTGTGTTGAAGAAGAGTGGTGAGAGTGGGCATCCTTATCTTGTTCCAGTTCTTAGAGGGAATGCTTTCAACTTTTCCCAATTCAGTATTATGTTGGCTATGGGTTTGTCATAGATGGCTTTTATTACATTAAGGTATGTCCCTTGTATGCCAATTTTGCTAAGAGTTTTAATCATAAAGCAATGCTGAGTTTTGTCAAATGCTTCTTCTGCATCTATTGAGATAATCCTGTGGATTTCTTTTTAATTCCGTTTATGTGGTGTATCACATTTATTGACTTGCATATGTTAAACCATCCCTGCATCCCTGGTATGAAACCCACTTGGTCATGGTGGATTATCTTTTTGATATGTTGTTGGATTTGGTTAGCTAGTATTTTGTTAAGGATTTTAGCATCTATTTTTATCAGGGATATCTATCTGGATTTTTTCTTTCTTGGTTACATCCTTTCCTGGTCTTGGTAATGGCTGATGCTGGTTTCATAGAATGAATTAGGGTGGGTTCCTTCTTTCTCTATCTTGTGCAATAGTACCAATAGCATTCGTCCTAATTATTCTTTGAATGTCTGGTAGAATTCTGCTGTGAATCTGCCTGGTCCTGGACTTTTTTTTTTGTTGGTAATTTTCAAATTACCATTTCAATCTCGCTGCTTGTTATTGGTCTGTTCAGGGTATCTAATTCTTCCTGATTTAAGCTAGGAGGGTTGTATTTTTCCAGGAATTTATGCATCTCTTCTAGGTTTTCTAGTTTATGTGCATAAAGGTGTTCATAGTAGCCTTGAATGACCTTTTGTATTTCCGTGGTGTCAGTTGTAATATTTCCTGTTTCGTTTCTTAGTGAGGTTATTTGGATTTTCTCTCTTCTTTTCTTGGTTAATCTTGCTAATGTTCTATCACTTTTATTTATCTTTTCAATGAACCAGTTTTTTTGTTTCATTTATCTTTTGTATTTTTTTTCATTCGTTTCAATTTCATTTAGTTCTGCTCTGATCTTGATTATTTCCTTTCTTCTGCTGGGTTCAGGTTTGGTTTGTTCTTGTTTCTCTAGTTCCTTGAGATGTGACCTTAGATTGTCAGTTTGTGCTCCTTCAGTCTTTTTGATGTAGGCGTTTAGGGCTATGAACTTTCTTCTTTCCACTCCTGATGGATCCCTGTGGTGCCAGGCAGGGGTTGCTGCCTGGGGACCCAGAGAGTTCCCAGGGTCTTTACGCTGCTTCCTCTACCCCTATATTTTGCTTGGCTCTCTAACTTGCCTCAGCTCCAGGTAAAGTCAGGAACGTCTCCCGCAAACAGACCTTCAGCTTCTCCAGTGGGGATGTGAGTT
The DNA here is from genome assembly GCF_003255815.1 of Theropithecus gelada. Taxonomy (NCBI): domain Eukaryota; kingdom Metazoa; phylum Chordata; class Mammalia; order Primates; family Cercopithecidae; genus Theropithecus; species Theropithecus gelada. The sequence goes on along the minus strand of NC_037669.1, from coordinate 38,619,560 downwards.
CGCAGTTGGGGAACTCACAGTATTTGGGGTGTCTCACCGGTCCTGCTTCCACAGTTGGGGCACTCACAGTATTTGGGGTGTCTCACCAGTCCTGCAGGAATGGTCTGCTTCCTTCAGAGGGTCTGTGGGTCCTCTCAGGATTGCTGACTTGTTCTTGCAGTAGATCTGGAGCTAAAGTTCACAATGCAAGCCTCCAATGCAGCTCTGTCTAGAGCTGCAATGTAATTCTGCCTCCTGTCTGCCATGATCCTCTGAATCAGTTCCACCAGAGGTGGAGCTTGAACTCAGTGGGGCTTCCAGCATCTCTTTTAGATCCTTCTTCTTGGAAGCAATTTTTTGCTGAGGGCTGGGTGGATATGGAGGTACCGCTGGAAGTGGGGCCCCAGGTGACCATAAAAGGTGGCCTTGAGGCTGGAGCAGGGCTGCTAAGGCTCCTACTTCTTCCTTGTGTCTCTAGAGCAGAACCTCAACAGCCTTGGAAGGGACCAGGAAAACTAAGGGTCTTAAGCATTGTTAATTTGATGGTAAATTCATCTCTTATCTCAGTCTATCCTCAATCACCCTTTCCAACTTACCAAACTTTACTAATAGCTGTTCCCCAAAGATGCCTGTATCTTTTCCACTTCTGGCCCTGAACCATTCCAGTATCTCTACCTGGATTTTCTTTCCTCAACATTTATCTACTGAGATCCTGCAAAGTCTAGCTCAAATGTTACTTCTCCATGAAATCTTTTCTGATACTCCTTACCAGACAAAATCTTACCTATGTCTGAGCCCCTTTAGCACCTATTGTCCTCAGAGCTTACAGGGACTTTTCCAAAATTGCTTGTATATAGCTAACATATATGTTTATGGAAAATGTGTGAGAAATTTCTCCAGCTAAATAAAAAGACAACCCCCCAAAAATAAACAACATCAGTTTCAGCTATAGTGAGAATAAGAGTTTTGAGAGAAAAGAGCTGTGTTTAGTAGAAACTGCCAACCGGCTCCTGTGTGGGTCCCTATGGAAATTAGATCAAAGCAGTTCAATGATGAGTAGCACTTAGCCAGATAAAGCAGTGGAAGCATCCCTGGCAGAGGAATAGCGTATACAAAGGTCCTGAGGTAGAAAAGATCTTGCTGCATTCCAGAACCTTAAGGAAAGCTTATTAGATCATGAGCATCTTTATGGCAGTTATTTGTTTCTATGACTGTCTCCTCTATTTCTGTAAATTCTTAGAAGATAGGGATGATTTCCTAAGCATTTCTGCATCTCCTACGCCTATTACAGTGCCTATCATATACTCATGAAATGTTTGCTTAACTGCCTCAAACCTCATTTGTTTAATGAAAGAAAGTAGAGTGCCTATGTTGAAACACACAGAATGATCAAACTAATTTTTTATATCTCATTGATTCTAAGATGCTCATATCTTCACAATTTAACACCTCTGAAATTGTTACACTTGATAACACCTTACATCTGGATTTGGCATTTTTTTCTTTCTTAGTAGTACATAAAACAACGGTGTGTTTTATAATCAATGGTGTGTTATATTCAATGAAATGTGGTAGATGTCTTCATATGGCTAAATCATTGTTAATTGGAAGAAGTAAGTGAGTGATTTTTATAAGTTTTAATGTTTCAGACTGATTTTTCAAATCATTAATTTGAAAAAGTCTTACTCTGGGCTAATAGAATTGTAAGAGTAGAAGAAAGTTACAGGAAGCTGGCTCCACTTTCCATCCACTCTAGGGTGTAGTGGAGACTTATTATTTTGTCTGTCCTGAAGTACCTCATGTCCTTCCCACTTCTGAGAACTTCTGCCTTCTCTGTGGCACTGTCTCTCCACGCTCTATTGCCTTCAGTAGTTACTGTGGGAGGCGGTGTTAATACAGTGGGACCCTGCTCTCTGGCCTTATATGATTGGTCCAGATTGTAGCTAACACAAGCATAGTTTCTTCCAAAGGAATCTGAATTTTTGACAACTCCAAAAACATTGCACCAGTTAACATTTTGGGTACCTGTCATGTAAGGTATACAATTTGTAAAGCTTTGGTGTTCACATTCTTCCATGGAAACTGAGAAGCACAGGAGGCCTCTCTGTGGCCAAACAGAGAAGAGAGGCAGTAATGGGAGAAACACACACAGGAAGGCACTGCGGTCCTGTCTGTATTCCTATCTCTGGACTTCATAAGACAGCAAGTAACCTTATGGTATAATAAATTATCACTTGGCTTATGTGCCTTGTAATTGCAACCACGTGGCAACAAACTGCCACCAAATGAGGCTCAACTGGTATATACAGCATTCCCAGAAAGTGATCACTCAGTACCTGCTTGAATGTCTCCAGTGGCAGATAACTTATCGTCTCCCAAGGACTCTATTCCAGTGTGGGAAAGTGATGAATTCTTGGCAATTCTATTCATATTGAGATGAAATAGCTTCATATGAACTCTACAAATTGTTACAAGTCATTCAATTGCCTGTACAAATGAATGACTCTATTCTGCCTCCTACTTTATAGCTCCTCAACCTTAATAATCACTATCCCATCCTCTAACCTTCTTTATCTAGGACAGACATCCCAGGTTTATCAAATTAGGTCTGTTTTGCTGTTGTTGTTGCTCATTTATAAGAGCAGCAGAATGAAAGTGTTAAAACAAGAAAAATAACAATAGCAACAAAAAATATAACTGTCAAAAAGCATTTACTTTGTGCCAGGCACTGTGCAAAACTCCATGCTTTATGTATATTAGTTCACGGAATCCTCACAACAAACTTGTGAGATAAAAATAGTTACTTTTCCAAATATGCTGATAAGGAAACTGAGGCTTAGGAAGATTAATTTACCCAACGTCACCCAGTTAGTAAGCAGCACAGCTTGCATTTGAACTTGAGATTTATCATGTCATAAGGGACATAGCATTGCCTAGGTCTGCTTTGGTAAAAGAAAAAAATCTTCAAAGAGCTCAGTAGTGTTTCTTTGAAATTCTGTAACATGAGACTGAAAAGTGGTCTCAGCAAAACGGCACATTATGTAATGAATTTACCCCTTCGAATCACCCATTCCCTGGGGGAAAATGTCCTCAAGATGTGACAGAATCTGCCAGTCCCAGAATAGACCCATCTGTTATCTTGGGTCCCCCGGACAAGATTTTCATGGAAGACATCCTTCTCATCTCTGTGAGACATTGCTGAACAGAATTTTTACATTTGTTAATCACCCTCAAGATGCTAAGCGTTGAGCAAACCAACTATAAAGAGGCAGCTACTAAGTTAACATCATGAACACACATATGTTTTGTCAAAAGAAAAAAAATGTTCTGCTGATTCTCCTTTCTTATTTTAGTCCATTTAGTGTTGCTATAAAGGAATACCTGAGCCTGGGTAATTTATAGAGAAAATAAAGCTTATTTGGCTAATTATTTGATTTTTAGAAAGTCTATGGGCTTGAGATTGGGTATCTGAATCTGGTGAGAGCCTCAGGCTGCTTCTACTCATGGTGGAAAGTGATGGGGAGCTGGTGTGTACAGAGGTCCTGATCACATGATGGTGGTAGGAGGGGTTGGTGGTGAGTGTGGAGAGGTGCCAATTGAATTTTCACTTCAATTCAGTCGCCAGCTCTTTCAGGAACTAAGAATGAGAGAACTCACTCAACACCAAAGGAGGGCACTAATCTATTAATGAGGGATCCACCCCCATGACCCAAACACCTCCCATTGAGTCTCACATCCAATACTTGGGATCACATCTCAACATACAATCTGGAAGGGGTGAACATCCAAACCACAGCACCTAGGATAAAGATGTTTAGGAGGTAAAGTATAGTGAAGACCAGACAGAAAAATATAGAGAGAGGATTACCACAGAGATAGAGGGCATCACAATTTTTTATTCATTTATATATATATATAGTATTATATATTATATATAAATATATATATTTTATATATATATATATATTTTTTTTTTTTTTCAGACGGAGTTTCACTCTTGCTGCCCAGGCTGGAGTGCAATGGTGCAATCTTGGCTCACTGCAACCTCTGCCTCTGGGTTCAAGCAATTCTCCTGCCTCAGCCTCACAAGTAGCTGCGATTACAGGCACCTGCCACCACACCTGGCTAATTTTTTATATTTTTAGTAGACATGGGGTTTCAACATGTTTGCCAGGCCGGTCTCGAACTCCTGACCTCAGGTGATCTGCCTCGGTTTCCCAAAGTGCTGGGATTACAGACGTGAGCCACAGCGCCCAGCCGGCAATTTTCAACATTTATCTTTATGTCACTCTGGGTTATAACAACAGTTGCAGTTTTGGGAGTGCTCATATCCTAGGTCAGGTTTACAAAAGCAAACCCTAAGATAAGGATTCATGTCAAATATGTTATTAAGTCAGCAATCTCAGGAAAAGGCAGAAAGAGAGTAGGGGAAGAGCGCAGGGAGCTCAGGAGCACACATTCCCCTTTGGAGTTAGTCTTACCCGTAGACAAAGGGAGCTGGGCTTGCACTCTTCCAGTCAGGCATTGACTACAGCCATCTCTATGAGGACTTACATCTCTGGACTGTCTGTGCTTAGGCCAATGCAACTCCAGTAGCCCAAAGGCGGTTCTCAGAGAGAGATTGTTGGTGTCAGCCTTTAAGGCTGAAGCACACAGAAGGTGGGAGACAGGTGTGCAGAACAAGTAAGAGGTGTCCAACGGCATCTGGGTGGAGTAACTACCATGGTCACGGCAACTCTTCATGTATCATACCCTGTCCAGTCTTCTTAGTTAATTTATGCTACAATCTAGTGAGGTGGGGTAATTGTCTCCACTTTATAGGTACTAACAGTTTTTAAGCAGTTAGGTAACATTGTCTAAGCTTGTGTAGTTAGTAAGTGGCAGAGTTGAGATGTGACCTTGGGTTTCTCCTATGCCAAAGCTCTTTCCCTTCCCACTGTGTCCCATGTTATCTCTCTGTAGGTAGCTTTCTGCTATCCTCAGTGCTGACCCTCAACTGACTTTCAATTCAGTCAGCAACACTCCTCGAGCACCTACTATGTGTCTGATGATCTGCTTGGCATCATAGATGTAAAGATGAACCAGATTTAATCCTGCCCTTCAGAGATTACTCTCTTGCAGAGAACAGAACTAAACAGTGTAACTTGTAAAAATGCTACCATTAGTTTATGAATTAAGTACTTTAAGATTGTGGAAGGAGGAATAATTAATATTGCTACAGGCAGACGCAGGAGACAAAGAATCCTTCCAAGAGAAACTGGTGTTTGAGTCATGCTTTTCCATGTGAGAAGGATTTAAGCAAGTCAAATTCCCATTCCCAGGGCCTGCTAGGAAGCAACTTATAACCTGGATATGGAGGGTAACAACTTGGAGTGATGATGCCACTTTTACGTAAGTTCTAAGGTACCTAAAATTTGACTCTGTCCTCATTCAAATTGATGTCTTAACTCATCTTCATCAAACACTCAGCAAGCAGGTTTTTTTCACCTTGACTCTTACCTGTTTATTGCAATTCACGGTGGTGCCTTTTCTGATGAGGATGTCTACAAGCACTGAATATGAGGCCTGAAGCAATTGAATGAGTAATTAAGCAAGATCAGAGTCAAGTTCAAGGACCAACGTCGAGAGCAACGGTGGTATAGGAAGCTAACTGTAAGTGGGATTGGGATTGATCAAAGGATAAATGAAGGAGGTGCTTCAAGAAAGGGGAAGAGATGGTAAATATCTTTTCTGAGCCCTCTTTCTCCTGTTTCGAGGAGAATAGAGTATCCTTAGGACACACATTCCAGTTTATCTCTTTCTTTAATCAATTGATCAATCAGCCAACTCTGTTACCTGTCCTCTCCTTAGTCAACACTTATGGAAGGAAATATGATGTATCATTGAAGCTTAGAATTAATTAAAATAGTGTAGTGTTAAAGGCTATTTTCTGGGATTCTAAGTATAGGGAGAAAGGCTCAGCTCTCTGAAATTCCTAGGTGCCTTTATTATAATAATTCCAGTGGCTGAGAGAAGGGGTTCTGTTGGGTAGTAGAAAAGATGAAAAAAAAAAAAAAAAAGAATTACAAGGATAAAGGGACATTAAGAAAACTTTTATTTCTTCCTCCTGTCTCCAGGTAGTATCGTGCTGAAATGGCATGATAAATGTTGTTTTTGAGAACTTCAACTTAAAGCCATTTACAGGAAATCCTTGTCTGAGGGCTGTTGCTTCCTCTCAGTGGTGGTTAAGCAGATCCACAATACATTCTATCCTTCACAGTAGGAGGATGGGGCACATACACACAAGTGTTTCTGATTAGATTTATAACAACGTAAGTGGCATACATTTCATTATCTTTACCAAGCAAATTAAACCTCACATCATGGAAAAATAATTAGCAAATTTCTTGCTGATGCTTCTGTTGTCAAATCTATGCTTTCTATTCTAAAGTTAAGTACTGGGGCTAAGGAGGCATTTGTCCTTATTAAAAGCATTATTGCAGAGTAGTGTTTAAAGATCTGCCTGCTTGGTAGGAAATGGAAAATGTGTAAAATTCACATATGCAGCTGTCCCACCCAACCTCATTCAGACTCTTAAGTATGATGTTAGTTTTTGCAATAGAAATACAAGAAAAAACAAACTAATTAATTTGATTATTGCTCCTTCCCATTAAGGACTTTGGCAGACAACCTGAATACTAAAATACCATGAATATACACAGTCACAGTTGAAATTTAAGATATCCTTATATAAGGGATGCTGCTGACTACAAAACAGTAAAATACTGGCTACCTTATGCCAATAATTATTTATAAAAAATATCTGGAGGTTTTTTATTTGAGATTTTACAAAGCAATTTTATTCCAGAAACACTGGCATACAGAGTCAAAATTACACAATTTACTATATACAGTTACCTTGAGGATACTGTTGTAGATTACATGACTCATATTCAGAGACTCCTTTGCAGGGAGGTATACATTCCCACTGTGCTGAACACAGGTGTGGTCATGTGACTTGCCAGGACTGTCAAGATGAATGATGTATGTCACTTCTGAGTAGAAGCTTTACAAGCTGGAAAATGTGGCTTACCATATATATTTTTTTCCTCGATATGACTCCCAGCAATGTTGCAGACGGAGTCTACTCTGTTGGCCTGAGACTGGGAGCAGCACGATGGTCAATCTGTGATGGACAGTTAACATAAACAATAGATAAACCTTCGTCGTGAGATTTGCGATAACTTGTTACCATAGCATAAATTAGCCTATCTTGACTAACACCTTAGTCAATTAGACAAAGTACAAATACTTCTATCATGTCATAGGGCAATCTGAATTGTCCAAAGCTTTCACATCCAGGAAATGGGAATGGGAACCCCCTTAGCCCAGGAGTATACAGGGAGAATCTCTACTAAACTGATTATGGCTAAGATAACTGTCGTGGGCTTAATATATTTTTTGTTTGTTTTTAATTTATTGATCCTCTTCTTCTGTGTCCTCTGCTTTTTTTTTTTTCTCTAGTGGTCTGACCACTCTTGAGTGATCACTCAAGACACTTGATATTAATTGCATTGAACACTAATATAACATTTCATTGTTATAGCTCTCAGCTCATATTTTAAGTGGGGTGTTTTCCAAGTCTTCCTATAGCCCCGGCTAACTCTTTTTATACGCATAACATTTCTCTGCACAAGTTTTTGTCTTTCTTGCCTCTAAAGACACTATAAAATGGCCAGCTTCAATCATGCAATTATTCCTCCAGAAATAATTTTCCTCTTTATTTGTATGGAGATACAAGTTTCTTCTTTATCTTTCTGTATTTTGTCACAGAGAGGTAGTATAGTATTCTTCTCTTTTTGACTAGAACCAAGAGTACTAGGTTAATTTTGACCTACAGAAGGATTTTTGCACTGGTCAGAGGGTGCTATATTGCTCCCCGAATAAGCTTTCTCTCAGGTTTGGTCTTAAATGTTTTGTGCTCAGTCTCTGATGGATTGCACTTAAAGCACTAAATAACATGTGTAATTGAAATATTTCTCAAGTCAGTTAAAGAAAACATAATCACTTAGCAAATACTATAGCAGCTGCTGCTCCTCAGATATTTCTATCTTCAACTTTTTTTCTTCAAAGTTTAAATTTTATTAAGATTTTGTAAAATTAGTGTGCCCAGTTTTTCAAAACATCAGCTCAGAAAAGTGTGGTTTGTGAAACAAAGACTTTGAAAGTTCAAAATCTAGTTCTTTCACTTTATTTAGCAAGAATATTTGGAACTAGGGTATACAGGGTGACTGCAGGAGAATCTCTACTGAACCGACTTTTGATTAAGTGTTGAATGGTGCTGAGTCAAGAATATTATTATTCACCAAAAGGCATCCTAGAAAACATCAAAGGCAGGCATAAACTTCAGGTTTTAATACTAATTAGAGGCATCTGTTTCCCAGGTGTGAGGTGTCTATCTGTGAAAAGAGGGAGATAGTAAAGCAGAGAAAAAAACGCGCTAGAGCACCGATGAGCCAATAAATGATTGAGTGGATTTGAGAAGGAGAACAAAACAAGCGAGATAAAATAAGATGTTGTGGTGAATATGAAGAGCTTGGAGAACAGCTCTAGCTTGCCTCTGTGTATGGGGCTGAAAATAATACAGATGTGCCTGCTGTGCTGCCTAATTTTTTATTCAAATTCTTTTTTTTTCTTGTTTTTTTGGTTAGGGCTATAAAATGATCTTTAGTTTGAAAAATGTACTTTTCTCTGAAATTTATGAACCTCAGGAGGGCTGATGAATCTATGCACTTATCTGTGCTTTGCTAAGTCTATGTCTTCATTATTCATTCAGCACTTATGAAGAACCTTAAAAACAGGAAGCACACATCTCATACTTTGCCTTCCCAAAAGTTGAAGCAGATCAAAGTGGCTTTTGACATACTGCAAAATAGCACTTGATTTGGGAGAGAACTCAAGCATCTGAATATTTTCCCAGGTTTGCTGAAGTGTTTTGTTCTAGTGTGCATAGACATAATAAGGTGGCATAATAAGCAGGTGATTTGGGATCTACAGACCTGGGTTCTAGTCCTCATTCTGCCTCTTCTAGCTGTGTGACTTTAGGAAATTCACCTAGTCTCTCCAGTCCTTGATATCATTATAATATGAAAAATCAAGCTTTACTAATATTACCTTTAAGGTTTTTCCCATGTCAGTGGTTTTATTACAAAACTCATAATTCAATTCAATTCTCTAAAGCTTTTTTTTTTTTTTTTTTTTTTTGGCACTATGTATTAGGCACTAGAGATAAGACAAATATAAGATATCATGTTCTCAAATAGCTCACAGTGGGAAAAGTACAAGAGATAAATGTCCCAGATACTGTGTTACTGGGGCAGAGGGACTGATTAATCCTATCCAGGAGGGTTAGGGAAGATCTGTCAATAAAGGTGACACTAGAGCACAATTCTGAAGGATAGATAAGAGTCACTATGCAGACCAGGACAAGGACATGTGATATTATTATGTGGCTCAGCAGTCTTCAGCTTGGATGTTTCTAAGTCTTTCATACTCTGGCATTCTGGTATTACCTTTCCTATAACACTGAGCCCCTACTTCCATTTTCTGTAGAGGTCCATCAGGCTTTGGACAGAAATCAATCTCTCTCTCTCTCTCTCTCTCTCTCTCTCTCTCTCTATGTGTGTGTGTGTGTGTGTGTGTGTTAGGTAGGGGGCATTTATTCTTTTCTGAGGTATTCCACACTGAGGGATGCTTAGACGTTTTTGCAAAAGTGATAATCTTAGCTCTCAGCTCCTGAAGTTACTACCTTTGCCTACCTAACCTCATCTTTCCCCTTCTTCTATTTACCTGAACATCACTAATACAAGGTCATTACAGAGAGACAACTGTTACTGAAGGCTTAGGAAAAGTAGAAGGCAATTATAGATCGAGAGAGAAGGCAACTTTAGAGTCATTGTCTTCATAGAAATACGCATCACGAGGAATTTTTCACTGGCCTTTGCTTCCAATTACAAGAACTTCTCTAATCTCTCTTTATGTCTCCACCATTCTCCCTTATAAATCCCCAAATTTCTAACACTTGGTTTGGCAGAGCCATTCAGCCTCTTTTTGCATTCTCACCTTCGGGCTATATTCAGATAGCCTGACTTTCCTTACTAAAGCACACACTTTTAAGACTTGCTAGGTGCTTTCTTTAACTAAGTGGCAAAACAAAAACCAGTTTGGAAGGGCACATTTACCTCTGCAAGTCATTAGTTAAAACTAAAATCTAAAATAAGATTTTCTTAAGCCAAATAGATATTTTCCCTCTTATGTTAAAGAGTTGTAGTGAGATAGTTCACAGCCCTGTGGTGGTCCTGTCCCACAAAGCCTTCAGAGACCCAGGCTATTTCTGTCTTATTGCTTCATTGAAAATGACCTATATTCTCAGGGTCAATCCAGGGTCCAATGCAGCACCTGAATTCCAGCTGTTACATCTGAATTCCAACATGAAAATGAAAGAAGAAGGGGCAATAAGTAAGACACAGCTTTCTCTGAAGGAAGGTTCACGGAAGTTGCCAAGCCATTGGCTGGAATTCCCTACTTATATCTCCTTTGCCAGAATTTAGTCCCATGTTACACAATCACACATAGCCATAAAGGAGGCTGGGAAATGGAGCCTTTATTTGGCTCACTTGCCCAGCTAAAACAAGAGTATTCTACTGATACAGAAGAGGGGAGGAATGCATATTAAGACACATTCAGACATCTCAGTCACAATTTATTTTCTAGTAGAGACGGGGTTTTGCTATGTTGGCCAGGCTGGTCTCAAACTCCTGACCTCAAGTGACCCACCTGCCTTGGTCTCCCAAAGTGCTGGCATTACAGGCGTGAGCCACCGTGCCCGACCCAGATTCCTTTCAAAAGATGGATATCAAAAGTAGGCATAGAGTTGTAAAAAGGGCCTCACCAAAGCTTTAGTCTATATTTATTCACTTGTCAAATATGAGCCTTCTCTGTTACCATCATTGGGATTAGAATCCAGTTTTGTAAAGAACATGAATGAATCATCTTTTTTTTTTTGTCATTTTGACAGTCTAATTTTTTTCTGCTGTTATTTTTGTGTTGTGTGACTCTAATAATCTATTCTTTCTTTAAAAATCTTAGTTTTGTACTGTTTCCCTTCAAGCTCTTTTTAATGAGAGCATTGAATCTGAACAAGAGCTTAATTGTAAGGAGTTTAACAGAGTACGTATCATAACAGCATTAATAAGGCCATTCTATGAGAACCTGCTGTATGTATTTGGTATTTGCTTAGATATAATCATTCATTCATTCTTTTATTCATTCAGGAGATGTATACTGAGTACCTACATTTTGTCTTACTGATTATAGTATCTGTCAGGGCTTGAAAACTTAAAAGTGCCAAGAGAGACATGGCTTCTGAGCTCGTGGAGCTTGCTTTCTAGTGAAAGAGAGATAACCACAAACAAAAAAAATTATTTACCTGTTTGAAAAGAACCTCTGAAGAAATGAAAAAAGGATTCTGAAATAGAGAGCAATGGAGGTGGAGGCCTGCCCTAGTGTGGGTGATCTTGGGATAGGGCTCTCTGAAAAGGTGACATTGAGACAAGCTCAAAGGATGACACAAAGCCAAGCCCATGAGGAACTTGAGGAAGAGCAATCCAGGCAGAGGGAACAGCAAATACAAAGGCCTTGAGGTGTGGCAGAAATTGACATGGTGGAGATGCTGAAGAGAGGATAGTAATGATAGTGTGCTGGTTTGGTCAGTAGACTCTCCTATAAAGCTTGCTTTTAAAATGCAAATTAGTTCTAACAGGATTGATGGGCAACAGTTTGAGTATAACACGATTTTGTTTATGTGTGATTTTTTCTGAGAAGAGCACCAGGTGGATGAAAAATACTGCACCCAGCTGAACTGAGTAGGAATATACCAAATGCACATATGCATGCCTCCGACATCCACCAGCTACCTCGGTTCACTGCGTGCATGAGTCACACCCACCCATCCACCTAGCATCATGACTTTCCTGATTTCAGATAATCCTCTTTCCATAACTTGATAATGCACAAACTGCAAATCTTCTGGTACTTACTTCTGCTAGCAAACTTGAAGTCTTTCCGAGGTAAAGTGCCATATTTATTGTAGTATCTTTACATTTCTTAACCATTTAAAACAGTGCCACCATTTCTATTAGGTTATTACTTCTTTTGAAACATGCCACTGATGAAGTTTTTGAGTGCTGCTCCCCTAATCCCATTCTTCCCATAGTGCTGTAGTTTTAATTACATGATTTTGCATAGTGCAGTGATTTTTAGGAATGCGCATGTTGCATTATAGCAGAACTGACTGTACTGGGGAGGTTATCTTTACACGTAGCCTTATCATCTATGTAAAAACTTAGATTTTTTTCTTTTTCCCTAGCTGTCATGGGAAGCCCCCAAACAATTTTAAGCAGGGAACTAACCTGACCTGATCTGTGTGGTGCTGTGGTTTATAGTAAGGGCTAGGGGTTGAAGCAGTGAGACTAGTTGAGAGATTATTATAATAGCCGGGGTGAAAGGCTATATTGATTTGGATTAGGATGGAAGCATTGAAGTTGGAGAGGGATGTTTAGAATTAAGCTACATACAGTTTGGCTTGCTGTCTGGATGTTTACCAACTCTTACTTAAAGACCAACAAAAATTTCTAACAGCTGGACAATCTCTGGCTCAAACCGCTAAAATCTCTGGCTCAAACCACTCAAATCCCTGGTTAATGTGGCCCCATATAAAAAAGAGACCGTCTCTATTTATGAGGGAATCTAGGCCTTTAGCCTTTTTCTGCTCCAGCACTACTATACAATGCAAGATCACTTTCAAGAAATGAGAGCACCCTTGAAGGTATCTTTTGTAATCAAAAATGCTAATTTATTTTCATTAATTTATATTCCTTTCTTTTAAGATACACTCAGGATTAATAAAATAAATTACAAGATACAATGACTTGAATCCTAGGATGCTTAAGGAATTAACTGAAACAAAACCCTCTGAAAACTCTGTGAGGCTTGCTGAGGGGCCCATCATACCCAGATGCCATAAACCACGCGGCATATGTTTCTATCTAGAAATACAGGAATAATAGGAAGATTAATTTTCAAAGTCTGAGAGGGATTACAGGGTAATGGGGGAAAATCAAAATGACTCTTAAAAGAACTAATCTTGTCAAACCAATCTAACTTTTTTCAACAACAGCATGAAAGTTATAATGTGGCTTGGTGCTATAGTGCTTTTGATTAGACATTTGAATGGCATTTTCCTCAACAGTCTGGGCAAAGTGATTTTGAACATTTTCTCCCTCAGGGGTACCTGGATCAGAAGGAGGCCTAGACGCCTAGAGTTACTGATGAGTGCAATCACCAGATGCGAGGGTTTGGTCCTGAATAAATAGAGAGCAAAATGTAGGTATTGAGGATCCATTTCGTGAGTGAGAGTGGGGCAGGCCAGTCTGAACTGTGAACATCCACGATTGTTGAATATTATTAAGTCAATGAGGAACAGAGATAGAGGTCACCACTGGGTCCTACAGCACACCAGTCACTCCACTTGCTTTACTGAAAGTTGAAGGCTCCTCTGGGTTGTGAGGAGAGTGGGGAACAGGAAGTCAAGGCTGGAAGACTCAGTGCTCCTTGGGATTGGCATGTTACCCTCTGTCCAAAGGAGCAGAGAACATGTCCTGGAGAATCAGAGGAATAGAAGGTAGGCTAGAACTTGTAGTGATCTTGACAGACATATAAGCTTTCTTAGTCTGTTCAGGCTGTGTTTTAGTCGGTTTGTGTTACTAATATAGGAGTTAAGAAGAAATTACTTAGGGAGATAGTAAGGGCATGGGAGTCCTCGGTAAGGCTTTACTTTTAAACAAAAAGCAGTCCCAAATCGTTTTCTCAAAAAAAGCAGCCTGTAAAGTTGAGCTGTAGACATAGACGAGCAAGCTGGGAGCTCACACAGGTGAATGCTGGCAGGAACTAGAGACTAGACATATTCAAGATGGTGGCTAAGCCTTCCCTTCCCTGCTAGCCATGTGTACAGTAAGAAGCAGACAAGACGGCGCTGGCCAAGGGTAAAGTTCATTTGCATAATAAGATTAGGGTGGGGCAACCAGCCTTCCCCACATGCTATGTAAACCTCATACCTGATTGAACCAATCTGTGAGCCCTATGTAAATCAGACACCACCTCCTGAAGCTGGACTATAAAATCTGGTGCATCCAACACCCACTGGTCTTTTCTACTCAGAAGACCCCCCCCACCCTCTCTAGAGAGAGCTGTTCTTCTTTCCCTTTTTTCTGCCTATTAATCCTCCACTCCTAAACTCCTTGTAGGTGTCCATGTCCTAAATTTTTCTCTTGTGAGACGACAAACCCCAGGTATTTACCCTAGACAACGTAGCTGCTTCATTACTACAAAGGAATGCTTGAGACTAGGTAATTTATAAAGAAAAAGAGATTTATTTGGCTTGTAGTTCTGTAGACTGTACAAGAAGCATGGTGCCAGCGTCTACATCTGTTGAGGGCCTCAGGCTGCTTCCACTCATGGGAGAAGGGGAGGGGGAGCAGGCATCGCATGTGAGAGAGGAAGGGAGGTGCCAGGCATTTTAACAAATAGTTCCCCAGAAACTAAGGATGAGGACTCCCTCCCTCCCATGAGAATGGCCCCAAGTCATACAGGAGGGACCCACTTCCGTGATCCAAATACCTCTCACCAGGTGAACCTCCAACACTCTGGATCAAATTTCAACATGAGACTTGGTGGGGCCAAAAAAACCATATCTAAACCACAGCAGACTACTATAACAAAGTACCTTGGACTGAACAATTTTAAACAACAGAAATGTATTGCTCATAGTTCTGGGGGCTGGAAAGTGCCAGATTTAGGGTGCTGGAAGATTCCAAGTCTAGTGATGATGTGTTCCTAATGAAGAGCATCTTCTACATGTCCTCACACTGTGGAAGGGCAAGACAGCTCTCTGGAACCTCTTTTATAAGGGGATTAGTCACATTCATGAAGGTGGAGCCCTCCATCAAATACCATCCAAAGCTCCACCATCTAATACCATCCCCTTGATGATTAGGTTTTAACATATGAATTTTAGAGAGACACAAACCATTCAGACCATAGCATATGGTAAACTCCTTCTGCCAACTCCCACAATGTAGTAGAAATTAATCAATCACAAACAAAGTCAGAAAGGATAATCAGCTACCCTAATGCATAATTAATTTTTGTAAAAATTTAGATATTGTTAATTTAATTTCATGTGACTCTTAATGAACAAAAGATGTTTAAAAGTTTGCAATATCCCAGTTGAACATCAATGCAAATATCCTCAATAAAATACTGGCAAACCGAATCTAGCAGTACATCAAAAAACTTATCCACCATAATCATGTCGGCTTCATCCCTGGGATGCAAGGCTGGTTCAACATATGCAAATCAACAAATGTAATCCATCATATAGACAGAACCAAAGACAAAAACCACATCATTATCTCAATAGATGCAGAAAAGGCCTTTGATAAAATTCAATATCCCTTCATGTTAAAAACTCTCAATAAACTACGTATTGATGGAACTCATTTCAAATTAATAAGAGCTATTTATGACAAACCCACAGCCAATATCATATAGAATGGGTAAAACCTGGAAGCTTTCCCTTTGAAAACCGGTACACAACAAGGATGCCCTCTCTCACCACTCCTATTTAACATAGTATTGGAAGTTCTGGCCAGGGCAATCAGGCAAGGGAGAGAAATAAAGCGTATTCAAATAGGAAGAGAGGAAGTCAAGTTGTTTCTGTTTGCAGATGACATGATTTTATATTTAGAAAACCCCATCATCTCAGTCCAAAAACTCCTTAAACTGATAAGCAACTTCAGCAAAATCTCAGGATACAAAATCAATGTGCAAAAATCACAAGCATTCCTATGCACCAACAATAGGCAAGCAGAGAGCCAAATCATGAATGAATTCCCATTCACAATTGCTACAAAGAGAATAAAATAGCCAGGAATACAGCTAACAAAAGACGTGAAGGACCTCTTCAAGGAGAACTACCAACCACTGCTCCAAAAATAAGAGAGGACACAAACAAATGGAAAAACATTCAATCCTCAGAGACAGGAAGAATCAATATTGTGACAATGGCCATACTGCCCAAAGTAATTTATAGATTCAATGCTATTTCCATCAAACTACCATTGCCATTGTTCACAGATTTAGAAAAAATATTTTAAACTTCATATGGAATCAAAGAAGACCCCATATAGCCAAGACAATCTAAAGCAAAAGAACACACCTGGAGGCATCATGCTACCTGGCTTCAAACTATACTACAAGGCTACAGTAACCAAAACAGCATAGTACCGGTACCAAAACAGACATATAGACCAACGGAGCAGAACAGAGACCTCAGAAATAACACCACTCATCTACAACCATCTGATCTTTGGCAAACCTGACAAAAACAAGCAATGGGGAAAAGATCTCCTATTCAGTAAATGGTGCTGGGGAAACTGGGTAGCCATATGCAGAAAACTGAAACTGGACCCCTTCCTTATACCTCATTAAAAAATTAACTCAAGATGGATTAACGACCTAGATGTTAAACCCAAAACCATAAAAACCTTAGAAGAAAACCTTGGCAATACCATCAGGACATAGACATGGGCAAAGATTTCATGACCAAAAAGCGAAAAGCAATTGCAACAAAAGCCAAAATTGACAAATGGGATCTAATTAAATGAAAGAGCTTCTGCACCACAAAGCAACTAGCATCAGAGTGAACAGAAGAAAATTTCTGCAATCTACCCATCTGACAAAGGTCTAATATCCAGAATTTAGAAGGAGCTTAAACATATTCACAAGAAAAAAGAACTCCATCAAAAAGTGGGCAAAGGATATGAATAGAAACTTCTCAAAAGAAGACATACTGTGGCCAAAAAACATATGAAAAACAACTCAACATCATAGATCATCAAAGAAATGCAAATCAGAACCACAATTAGATACCATCTCATGCCAGTCAGAATGGCAATTAAAATTCAGGAAACAGTAATTGCTGGTGAGGCTGTGGAGAAATACGAATACTTTTACACTTTTGGTGGGAATGTAAATTAGTTCAACCATTGTGGAAGATAGTATGGTGATTCCTCAAGGATCTAGAAACAGAAATATCATTTGACCCAGCAATCCCATTACTGAGTACATACCCAAAGGAATAGAAAACACATGCACATGTATTTTACAAATATTTATGCACTATTTACAATAGCAAAGACATGGAACCAGCCCAAATGCCCATCAGTGATAGACTGGATAAAGAAAATATGGTACATATACACCATAGAATACTGTGCAGCCATAAAAAGGAACGAGATCATGTCCTTTGCAGGGACAAGGATGAACCTGGAAGCCATCATCCTCAGCAAACAAATACAGGAACAGAAAACCAAACACCACATGTTCTCACTTATAAGTGGGAGTTGAACATTGAGAACACATGGACACAGAGCAGGAATATGCCAGGGCCTTTTGGCATTTGGAGGGTGAAGGGAGGGTACTTAGAGGACAGGTCAATAGGTGCAGCAAACCACCATGGCACACGTATACCTATGTAACAAACCTGTACGTTCTGCACATGTATCCCATTTTTGTTTTTGTTTTTGAAGAAGTAAAGTTAAAAAAAAAGAAAAAAGATTGAAAAGAAGAGTTTGTATTCTCTAGCAGGATAAAATAAGGAAAACACCTTCATTTGTTCATCTCAACCTTTTTTATGGTTTAAGTTTGTAATTTTGATTATAATACCTGGTTTAAATCATCCTTAGCAACAATATTATATAATCTGCAAGATAAATATTCTTTTCATGAAAAAGTCTTTGGTTGAGTAAATTTAGTAATAAGGACTACAATTTATTGAACACTTACTAGGTGCTGGGCTCTGTGTCAAGTCTGTTTTATTCATTATCTAATTTAATATTCTTTTTTGATTAAGAACATGGAAACTGAGGCTCAGAGAGGGTCTGTTTCATACCTAAATTCCCAGAGTTAGAAAATGCCTATTGTTGAGTGATTCTTCCACTAGTTTACACAAGCACTAAAAGAAAAAAAAGAAAAGACCATCCCTCTAAATACTGAGAACAGTTTTGAAAGTGGTACTATTCAAATGCTACAGGTACTCTCTACCATTTTTTCAAGGAAAGGATACATTCAGTGTCAGAGTTTGTGGGGTTTTTTTTTTTCCTTCTTTTTCTTGAGGACAGATGTAGCTTAGGGTAGATGTGATATTGTCAGCACTTTTTGAAATATTGTTTGGCTGTTCTCATTCTAAATTTTTCGGGGCAGTCAGAGGCTTGCTGGTTTGGTCTCAGGAGTGGTCTGAACTGTGAAAATGTGTAAGGACACTCCTGCAGGACAGTGCTCAAGGTGACCTTGAAACAACCCATTTCTCTCCCTTCTCACTTGTAGTCCTCAAGAATAACTGTTGAATGTGCTGGGAATGTCACATCCTGCGACAAGGAGGGGCCATCTGGGACAGCCTGATCCCTCATAGAAACGAGATGACTTTCTGTGCTCTAACTCAGTGAATTATGATGTCCCTAGATATAAAACCTAGAGCAGACTGTTTTCTGGAGGTCCTCAGCTATAATGCAATTGGGGTACTTGTAGGCAAACCTTTATCCACTCTGGGTAGCTTTTCTGAGGCATGGGGGACTGGTTTTCCCTGAATCCTAGGTTTCTGTTGTCACTCTCATGCTTATCTGTAAGTGATAAACTCACTTCACGTAACTTGTGTGTGGGTGTTCTATCTCATTAGATTTAGATTTAGACACATTAGTAACCAGCAAACAGTGAGCCTGTTTCATAAATCCCTGTAGCCTGTGTCTCCGATCAGGTTCAGATCAGTCTTAGTAGGCACCACACTTGCATCTCCATCACTGCACTCACCAGCTCCTGTCTATTCCACCAGAGCAGCCCTCGTTTGTCCATCTCCAGCAAGGCTGTTAAGAGAAAGCATTGACAGATTACTTGTATCCCTATTTCATGCTAAGATGCAGTAGAAAAAAATGGGGACAATTATTATTTGCTTGACGCTTTTACCTTTTTGATAGAGACAGGGTTTGTTACCCCGTAGGAAACCAAATAGTCCTTCAAGCAGGTCTTGATGAATAATGCAGAATTGTTTTTTATTTTAAAGCTATCAACTATCTTTTACCTTAAAAATCGTTTATTTTAAAGCAATTTATTCTTAGTTTAAAAATATATCAAAACCAGATATTAGCTCTAAATATGGTCCCTGTGATCTTAGTTCCTGCAATACATGATCAACCACTTCCTGCCGTCAAACATGGAGAGATGATCCTAACAAATTTTTCCAAAACAGGAACCCCTCTGCTTTCATTTTTCACCATTCTATCCTTATTAAGTGGTTATGGTTACGAAGAGCTCCAAGAATTCTCTTTCAAGCAGCAGAGCTGGGGTTTGAACTTGGGTGTGGCCAATGTCAAATCCTATGTTCTCAACTATTATCCTCTTCTGCCTATCAGGGTGATGCCTATTTTCTAGGCTCCTTAGATTTTAAATTTTAGAACTAAAAGTTAAAGCTTTTACTCACTAATAAAAGTAGAAAAAATTTTTAAACATTATATGGATGTCTACTTTTATAAAACCTTTTTGTAAATTTATGATAATATTTGCACACACACACATACACATATATATGTATCTATATTCAAATGTAGAAGTTCTTTCCCACTGCCCCCAGGAAAGGAAAAAATTATATATATGTGCGAGTGTGTATGTGTATGTGTAAGTTAATTAATAAACTCTTTACCTGGCAGGGCTTTCAAAAACAACTTTTTTTTTTTTTTTTTGTAAAAGAGCGTTTAGAAAGATTTGTTTAATGAATCAGAGATTTGTTCAAAGTTGACAATATCTTATAAGAATTTTTTTTCTAAATATCCTTGACGTGAAAGCAAGGGAATCTCAAGATTTGGGTTCTTGCCTGGCTATGCCAGCAACTAGCTGGAAGACTTTAGGTGAATCACTTTACCTTTAAATAGGACAGGAAATTTTGAGAGTTACATTACAATGCTTTGAAGGTGACTTTGATCTCTAAGCATCCACAGATTTGTGAAAATAATTATCCCTACCCGAAAACATATAAGGAAAGTCTTCTCTTTAAAGAAACCTGTTATGATAGAAGCAAACTGAAATTCATTGACGTACTGTAACAAAAGAGAGTACCGCATGGAACAACTTTGAAATGGTGAAATGTTAGGGAAGTAATGTTTTCTGTGGTTTATGGGTTGAGGTCTGAAAGTTCTTCAGGTAGAATGTGAGAAGTGAGTGAGTCTTTGAATTGATTTCTAAAGCCAAGTGTCTATGTCAGCGAAGTAAGGTTCTGGACAAACAAATAAGTATTATGTGAATTACAAGATGTTCTGTGGTGGCAACCATAAAACCCATGGGTGCCTTTGTTCCCATTTTCACCTATCATACAGTATTAGTGTAACTTCTCCAGAGAAACAGAAACAGTAACATATTATATATTTCTATATATAAAGAGACTGATTATAGGGAATTGTCTTACATGATTATGGAGGCTGAGAAGTCCCAAGATTTGCAGTTGGCAAACTGGGGACCCGGGAGAGAGTCCGAAGACAGGAGAAGACTGATGTCTCTGCTTGAAGACAGTCACGCAGAGAAAGAGAATTCTCTCTTACTCTACCTTTTTGTTCCATTTGGGCCTTCAACAGACCGGATGAAGCCCACTCCCATGGGAAGTGGAGCGGCGGGGCAATCTGCTTTACTCATTTTATGGATTCAAATGTTAATCTCATCCAGAAACACTCTCATAGAGGCACCCAGAATGCTTACTTAGATGTCTGGGGATTTTGTGACCCAGTCAAGTTGACACATAAAATTAACCACCATATATACCATTTTGTAATTAACTGCACTTTTCTCTGTGACTTCTTGAAGACATAAATTGTGACTTGCTAATTACTAGGATTCTAAAACAGAGCAAAGGACCTGGCCTATGTGTACTGTGTGTTTAATGCATGTTTCGAAAAGAGTTAATGGGCGCATGAATGGAAGAAATGGGAAAAAGTGGTCTGGTATAGATTAGGTTGGGGATAGCAGAGTATGGGAGTTGGGTGGTTTTCCACCTCATAGCAATTTGATTTTATTATCTTTTAAGAGAGAGAAAACCTTTCAAAATGGCTTCATTTACTGTTGCTTATTTGAATAGATGTGACATTCCAAAGCTGATATTTCTTAATAGCTGTGATTAACATACCTAAATACCTCTCCAATGACTTCTGAAGCATTTTTCCTTTGTTTGAAGTTTTATTACAATTTAGACTGGTACTTTGGAAGAGCCAGGCTGGTAGTTTTATTCTTATTCTTCTTTCTGATTGAAATATCATTTGTAAATGGATATCCCAGGAATGGGGGTACCCTCTCCCTCAAGGATGAGAATCTGCTCAATATTCCTCCAATTGAGAAAACACATTTTGAAATACAATTATAATTTTAAAAATCTTTGTATGTCCTATTAGAAAAAATCAAAGTCTGCTCAGGGTCTACTATTAAGCATAAATTAAGTTTAATTTGCTTGCCCAAACTTTTACTCATGCATCCAGCTGAGGAAAACTTCAGATCAGCCCAGACCTTGTCACAAGAGCTCAATTAAAACTCTGAGTTAATAAAGCTGTCTTAATTGGCCTGACAGAAGTAACAATATGACCTTTTCACCCAGCTACACCTCTCTGATCCTGGATTTAAATTCCCGTGAAGGACAGACAGTAACTAGCAAATTTTTGTTTTCTTAAAAACATACCACATGTACGGTTATAACATTCAACGCCTCAGCTCACAACTTTATCCACCAATCTAGATATGTTCTGGAGCTAGTTAAATTAACTTAGCTATCAAAATGCTAAGTTTGATAGCTCATTTATCTTTCTGTCTCACAACTCGACATTCCAATACAGTGGTGATTGATCTTGCATCTTCTAGGTACCATATAGTATAAAAACTAAGAGAAGATTAATTAAAAGCTGTCTTACCCAGACAGGTTTTTAAATAAGTTTTAGATTTACACTATATATCAGCTGAAGCAGAAAGAGATTCTAAGACCAGGAGCTCTGTAACACCAATTGGATTTTTCTTTTATGTAGAATATGTATGCAGTGATCCTGATGACCATTATTATTCTTTCACATGCGTTGAATACCAACATGAGACAGAAAGGCCCTGTGACAAGTGTCCTCACGTTGTCTCTAGTCTCACGCAGCATAACATACAGCTCACAGAAAGCATGTTGTTCCATTTATGCGCAACCATCACTACTGATGATTTCTTTGAATTAAGAAGTTTGAGGCGGGGCGCGGTGGCTCACGCCTGTAATCCCAACACTTTGGGAGACCGAGACGGGCGAATCACGAGGTCAGGAGATCGAGACCATCCTGGCTAACACGGTGAAACCCCGTCTCTACTAAAAACACAAAAACGTCATTAGCCAGGCGTGGTGGCAGGCGCCTGTAGTCCAGCTACTCGGGAGGCTGAGGCAGGAGAATGACGTGAACCCAGGAGGCGGAGCTTGCAGTGAGCCGAGATGGCGCCACTGCACTCCAGCCTGGGGGACAGAGCAAGACTCTGCCTCAAAAAAAAAAAAAAAAAAAAAAAAAAAAAAAGGAAAAAAAAAGGAGTTTGAGGGATTTTAAGTGGATGTGGAGGAAAATGATGTCTAAACCCAGGACTTGGAAAGAGAAAACTCACAAATATTTGTATTTAACATTTATGGAGCATTATTTTATGAATTGGGGAGAGGTATCTGACTTTGCAAATAAAAATTGCAGCTACTATTTAGTGAAGTACTATGTCACATGACTTATTTTCATTATCTTTAAATTTTACAATTTTAAAGCATTAGGTGTTGTTATACCCATTTTGTAGATGATGAAACCAATGTCCTCAAGTCTTAAGTTCCATGGCTAAAGCCTGCTGGCTAGTAATCAGCAGAGTGGGGATTTATGTTCTAGGCTGGCTTACTTGGTTCTAAGGCCACTGCACCATGTTGCTTTCCAGCTCCCTGCAGCACAGCAAGTACACTCTCATACACACTACAGAGAATTTTTGAAAGCCTAATAAACTATTCAATTTATTACAGGATGCTAGAGTTTGCATTTATGAGACTTTAGTCACAAGAAATTGTTGCTCCCATGAAATATGCCACATCTCCAATCAGTTTTCGTCTCTAATATCCAGGGGGTTCTTTGTGGATGTTAGACCCCCAAATTATTGAATAGTCTTAATGGGTAGAATTTTGTGGTTTTCATCTAAATGATTTAAGTTCCTTGACAAGAAAATTGCTAAGTTCTATTTTTTCTGCATTTAAGACAAATAATTGAGCTGTCCTTTCAAAGCTTTAAACTTATAATCCTAAAGATTGTTACAGATTAACTGTAATGGAAACACTATTATATGGCCATCTCTTTCCTTTACAGTTACAAAGCACACATCATATGCCATAAATGACTGTACTTACAATATCTATATGTTTTGATTTTTTAGAAGGGAAGACATTTCTTTTTTAAAGAAGGATGTAAAGATGTAAATGAAAGGAAAATAAAATGTATTGAACTCCTAATGAGTAGTAAGCAATGTTGCTGACAATCTAATTAATGTCAAATAACTAACTCAATTTATCAAGCATGTACCGAATATCTTCTGAATTTCAGGAATTGTGCTAGGCACTTTTGTGAACACAAAGTTGTTTAAGATACAGCTCTTTTCATGAAGGATCTCCCCATGTAGTATGAGAAGATTATATCCACACACAAAGCAAGTAGGTAAAATGGACACTCAGGAAGTGATCTATGAGAAAATAATTTTCTTCAATAGCCTGGACATTTGCTTTATTGGCTGATTCTGAAGTTAGAATCTGGATAGAGTCCATGAGAGATAGTGAATCCTGGGCTCTCCTCAGACAAGGATTTTCCTCAGGAGCAACACTTGCCAAGGGCTGAGATGCACGGAGGGAGCAGGGACACCTCAAGATGTTCTCTGAGATGGGAAAACCGTCCTTGAGTTCTTGTTTAGACAGGAGAGTGTGCCTATATGTATAGCAGTTCCTCCCTATGAGATTCCTCTCCCCAATTATTCAATCAAATATTAATGTAATCAAGCACTAACCTAGGTACTGCTATAAAGGAACTTTGCAGATGTGATTAGAGTCCCAAGTCAGTTGACCTTAGGGTACAGAGATTATCTGGGTGGGCCTGACCCGAACAAGTAACACCCGTAAAAGGAGAGAGTGTTTTCTGGCTAGGAGCAAAACAGCAAGTCAGAGAGAGATAAGCACAAGAAGGATTTGATGCACTGTTGCTGGGTGGAAGATGGAGGGAGCCATGCGACAAGAAATGGAGATGGCCCCAGAAGCTGTGAATGGCCTCCAGCTGACAACCAGCAAGGAAATGGGGAGCTCAATACTGCAATCCCAAGGAACTTGGATTCTGCCCACAACATAAATGAGCTTGAAAGCAATTGTTCCTGAGTGTCCAGACAGCCCAGTCCAGCCAATACTTTGATTTTAGTCCTGTGATACCTAGAGCAGAGGACCCAGTAGATCCTGCCTGGATTTCTGGTGTATAGAACTGTGAGCTAATAAATGAGTATTGCTTTAATCTCTAGGTTTACTGTAATTTGTTATGCAGCAAGAGAAAACTGAGGCACCATCAAAACCCGTGGAGAAGTGAACAACAAAGAGACCACTTTAGTCTGCACTCAGGAACTATTTATTCTCCAATGAATGGGAAAACTAAAGCCTTATTTTATATGCTGGTTAACATGGAGTGAAAAAAAGATCCTATGCTCTAGGGTCTCACAACCTGGATTTAAATCCTGGCCCTGCCATTTATGAACTGTGCTACCTGGGATAACTCTATTCAGTCTTTTTGGTTGCATTTGCAAAATAGACTTAATCCTATTTATGGAGCAGGGGTATCATGCAGATGAAGTGAGATCATATATGGAATATAGTAGGTACTCAATAAACATGACACTTGTTTGGTTTAATAATAGATTTACAGCATTTCTTTTTCAATTGTATAGCTTTGTGGAAATTCTCCTCATTAGAGTACTGATAGCTAAAGTAGTGACCTCAATATCTTAACGCTCTTAAACTTAATGGGCATAGGTTGCCCAATGTAACCACTTTAAAATTTCCGAAAACAACAGGAAAAGCTACTCATTTCCCTGGTATTGAGGATACTTCTTGTAACTATTTTAATCTCCATATTTACCAGGTGCTAGTAGTCCGGCTTTGCTATTGTTCCTGAATTCATGTCTGAGTTGATCTCCTGTTGGGTGGTGATAAGGGCTTATCAAGTATATATTTGTAGAAAGAACTATGTCTTGAATCATCATAATCAGCAGGTATCAGTAGAATATATCTTAACACAGCTTGAAAATTGAGAAGGACTCTTGCAGAAAAATGTTTGTTCATGTCTACCCTGGAACTTCCTTAAATAGTGGTCCTAAAAGTGAGATCCATCACACTCATTCATAATATAAAATCTTGGGTCCTCCCCAGACCTACTGAATTAGAAATCCTGGGGGTATGGCACAGCAATCTGTGTTTAAAACATTCCTTTCTGTGATACATTTTAGTCTTCAGAACCCTGCCCTAAGAGATTGGGGTGACTCTTAGCATCTCCTGGAAATTTGAAGTGGAATTTTCATTTTTGCAAAATGACGAACATAACCACAGAGAATTAATGAGAAAGATTATGAATGATCCAATTCTATAAAAGACTGAACATAATTTTAGTTGATATGCCTCCTAAATTTTTCAGGTATATTAAAATTTTGTGAAATGAATCACTGTGCAAATGTATCAAGAGACTAGTTTTTTGAAGGAAAAAAATTAGGTGGCAAATTCTTTTGTAGAGTTAAAACTCTGATTTATCTGTTATGTAAGCAGGTTTTTATGTATTGAATTTTCTTAGGAGAAGGCAGATTGTATCTGGTAGTTTTATGCATTGGAAATACTTCTGAAGAAATATTTGATTAGTTGATACGGGAGTCAAAATATGCCAGGTTGTAGAAAGCTGAGAAAAATTGCCATTTTTACTACAAATGCTTTTAAAATGGAATTTGATACTCTTTCCATAGTGTAATTTTCAAGGCCTTGTTTTTTCTAACGGTGGTATACAGAAGGGTGAAGCGGCATGGTGTACTGGGAAGAATGGGTCAGTGCACTCGGCTCTCCCACTTTTCACCTCTCTGACCTTGGACGAGTTCCTTACTCGTGGAGATTAAGGATCAGGTTGTGGTCTAGCTTCTGTGGGTCAGTGTCTCTTAAACTCAAGTGTGTGGCAAAATCACTTGGAGGACTGATCCAAATACAGATTGTCTGGGAACAGGGCCTGGTAACAGATGCAGCAGCCCTTTGCTAGTGACCCTGCTTTAGCTAATAGTCCAGTTTAAAGTCGGGCTGGAAAAAACAGCTGGTTCCTGTGTTTCATGACCCACCTGTAGGAATATTGCAGAAGGCTAACTCACAGACTGGTTAAAAAAGCCACTTAAGGAGGTCATCCCTATGTTTAATGAAGAGACTGCCTTCCTTCTGAATGACAGCAGGTGATGCTAGGAAGACATCCTTTGTAATACTTTGTTTTTCAAGGTCCATGGACTAAATGCACCCACCGTAACATTTAAAACAAATTTCAGTGCAAAAGATTTGTGTCTTTAAAATAGATATGTAATTGTTTCAAAAATAAATCGATAATACTGCATATGTTTTCTAAAGCTTGACTTACACATTGAAATTTAACATTCAGAAATTATTTTGAATTGAGAGATCTTAGTTTATTAAAATAAAATTCCCAAGAAAAAGGTGGAGAAGTAGAATATCTGCTCCAAGAAAGAAAGCAAGAAAAGAGTTTTAGCTATTGTAATATAAAAGAGTAGCTTCTGTAGATAGGAGCTTCTTCTTTTCTATCTTTCACAAAATAGTATCAAGTATATTAATAAGCAATTATAATAGCTAATATTGATTGCTCACTATGTACTAGGCACTATTCTAAGTACTTTACATTTACTAGCTAATTTAATATTTTTGGTATAATTCTACTCTACTTATTTTAATTGACAAATAAAAATCGCATATATATATGGTATACAACATGATGTTTTAAAAATGTATAAATTGTAGAATGACTAAATCAAGTTAATTAAAATATCCATTACCTTATATATTATCATTTATTTGTGCAATTCATTTAATCTTCACAAGAACCCATCTATGTAAGGACTACTATTATCACTTGGACAAGGAGACTTGAGTTACTTACCCAAGGTCACAGAGCTGCAAATGTCAGATCCAGGTTTCAAATGCAAACGTCTTTCCTGAGAGCGGGGGTTGTAAGCCCCTGTGCAACACTGGCTCCGGTGTGGCTTCTGCCCTGGTGTTCAGTGCTGAGTCTCTCTGTGGCTTAGACAGGTGGGAGATCCTCTATCTCCTGACGACCAGGACAACTCACACAGAGCCCAATCTTCCTGGCCTGTACTCTCACATCAGACCTTTCCCACTGCACTCCCACCCACCTACTAACAATACCTAACATCTGCACTGTGCTTACCACATCATCTTATTTAACTGACTTCTTTCTCCTTGGGACATTCTTCCCTGCTGGGAAACTTCACCCCAAATCTGTGTGTACGCCAGGCCTCCTGCCCCATGGGGTCCAGGTCAAATGAAAAGGAACCTTTACACCTGTCCTTGCTCTGCTACTCCTGAGCCTTCTCACGTGACTCCTGCTGTTACCCACTCCACCATTCCAGTGTTCACCAGCTTCTCTTTCTGGATCTTATCTGTTTCCAACTTTCAGATGGGCCTTCTGGACACGAAGATACAAGTCAGTATTCCTCATTTGCCTATTGATCCTTGGTAAAGACTTTGGATTTATCTACTGACTCCTTTTATTCTGGGCCATTTCAGGTAAATATACACACTGAACACAATTCTGGCCTATTATGGTGCCAAGCAGTGGTGGCAGAAGGGGTCAGGTGGGGAGATGAGATGGAAATTTAGAGTCTCATGCAAACAAAGTTGTTGATAATTTCACATCACCTCTTTACTGCCCAAGTACTTGAGCATTTTCTTGGTGGCTTTGCCATGGTCCGTGGGTATATTTCACACAGAACATGAACTTTAGAAAGATCAAGTGAGAGGCATGTTTCCCAGTGCCCTTCAGTTCACATGTATTCTAGCATGCACACGGTGTGGCTGAGGCTGCCTCTTATTTTATATATATATATTTTAATTAATATATATTTTTTAATTAGTGGAAAGTAAAACCAATCTAACATCACAATGGAAATCATGTTTTATTGAATTAATTTTTCCTGCAGGCATTCTCTGGTGATGGAACAAAGCTGGCCTAGCAGAGACACAGCAGCATTTTCTAAAACCCTTTAATTCAGGAGCTCACGAAATGTGGAAGAGGAAACGATCGACAAATTACTTCCAAAGTCCCAATCTCCTTTGTTTGTTCAGGTCATTCAGAATATCATTATCACATTAATGGAATTTTCTTATTTCTATTTGCAGGTCCTTTTGTATGCACATTGTTATCTGATTTGAAAGGAAGAAGGAAGAGACTCTTCTTCATTTTCATGTTTTCTGAAAGCCTAGTTCACTTGCCAGATGTGTTGAGTGAACAGTTTTATAGGCTATCGTGACAGAGATGTCCTTCACACTTTCATTTATCTTGTCCCTGATTTTCTGACTTCTATGTCTTTAATTCTTATGTTATCATTTAGCTGTTACTTATCCATGTTATGATTTAAGCTTAGGCTGGAAAAATCTATAGGTCCCTGTAGTCATAGCGGGGTAGGAAGTAAAAGCTAAACCCCAGTTGCTGAGTATTTGCAGATAACTCAGGCAAAAGATAGCTTTAATTTTAACTGTATTTAAGTGTGTGCCTTCTCACTCCATCCAGGTAGTTAAATTGACTGGAAGGATAGTCCCAGGTTCACTGCAAAAGAACTTAATTCTTCATTTGATTTTACCCAGAGAGAACATTTTTATAGCGTTGTGATTCAGGGATGATAATTTCATTCGCAAATGGTGTGTTTTAAGCAGTAAACAAATATTACTTTTCAGACCCCAAAGATAAGTTTAGTCAAGGCTCAAATCATATAGTGCTAAATCTAGAGCCTGATTTCAAACAGGTTGACTGTGTTTCTTTATGGTGCAATATGACTGTGTATTTCGTGCTAGCAATGATAAGAAGGTGCAACAACCTTAACAAGAGTTGAGCAAGGGTCCCATCAAATCCTGTGTCTGCAGTTTCAGAGAATTACCGTTCATATAACAGATCTTATAGAAAATCTTTTCATTTCTATAAATTTCACTGAATCAGAGAATTTCTTTGCTACTTTATTTGGTTTTCTTCCTCCTGTAAGTAATTACCCTTTATTTGAAGTGACAGAATTACTTTAATTTTGCATTTTTTCATCTTTATGTAGACCTCAGCCAAAATTAATCTGTCCGGAATATTCTGGGTACTTGGCTCTTCTGTTTCAGGATTGTAAATGGTATACAGCAGGCAGCTTGCCCTTCTCCTGCCTTCTAGGTTTACTTGAATGTAAATGTTATGTATATTTTAAAAAGGTATCTCCTAGCACCTTTTCAATCTTTACCGAAGACGATGTTCAGGATTGCTACCTATACACAAACTCATATTGCCCTGTTGGAGCTTGGGAAATCTTTGATGCTGTGATTTTAAAAGTGCAATAAAAAATTCTTTCATCGTTAATTCCTCTTCTTGTCCATTTTCTCCATTCTCCACATCCCTCCTCTCATAATTTGTAATCTCTTCCCTCTTCTCATTAGTTTCTTATTTGATCACCTCTTTGCTCTTTCTCATTAAGAACCACTTTCTTTTCTGTATACTTTCCCTTTCTCTCAGGTTAGTATTTCTTCTCTTTGGGCCCTAACTTCTAATTCCCACCTTCTCTCTAGTTTGTTTCTCTCTTTCGCTGAAAAAGAAACTGAGCTGGTTTTACTTTTATGGTTTAGAGTGAACTGATTTTAAGCCTTCACTTGAAATCAGTGCCCTGCCCCTACCCAGCAAGCAGACAAATTTGCCATTTGACCAGACTGTTGTTGTTTGTATACATATCACATGTGAACTAAGGGTGTGTGTGTGTGTGTGTGTGTGTGTGTGTGTTGGGGGAATAGAAAGTAAGGAGAGAAAGTAGCATGAGGTTGATCACATCATATTCTCAGGGTACCAAGTAAAAGGGTCCGTGTTCTTGAGGTAGTTACTAGCCCTAGTCTTACATGTTTATTTTGCTCTTGGTGGTAAAATAACATTAAAAGAAAAACTTCAGATGACTTAAATTTAACAGAGTTTAATTGAGTAAAGAACAATTTGCAAATCAGTCAGCTCCCAGAACCATAAAAGGTTTTGAGTGACTCCAGGGTTGGATAACATTTATGGACAAAACAAAACAAAACAAAACAAAACAAAAAAACCCAGAAACAGCTAGATTGGTTGGGGCAGGTGTTTGCCTTATTTGAACAAGATTTTAACGGTTGGCAGCCTGTGACTGGCTGAAACTTGGCTGCTGTGATGGGCTGAGGCTTGGTTACTTGTTATAAGAGTAGGTTACAGTCTATTTACATATCACATGATGTTACAGTTCATTATATATTGAGAAACCTTTAGGCCATACTTAAATATGCAGAGGTGCTGCTTTAGGCCAAATGTAATTCAATTTAATAATGGCAAAGAGAAGGCACTTTAGCCTTTTCTTTGTATGTTCTCTGCTTTTCATTTCAACCTATTTTCTTTCTCCTAATTAAGCCATTGAGATACTCCATTAAAAGCAGGGGCTGAGGTCTGGTGTAATGGCTCATGCCTGTAATCCCAGCACTTTGGGAGGCTAAGGTGGGAGGATAGTTTGAGGCTAGGAGTTTGAGACCAGTGAGACCTCATCTCTACAAAAATTAAAAAATTAGCCGGGTGCAGTTGCCCATGCATCTGTGGTCTCAGCTACTTGGGAGGCAGAGGAGGGAGAATTGCTTGAGTCTGGGTGGTCCAGGTTGCAGTGAGCCATGATCACACCACTGCACTCCAGCCTGGGTAGCGACAGAGTAAGACCTTGTCTCAAAAAGAAAGAAAGAAAGAAAGAAAGAAATGGCCTGGGCTGAACTTTTGCATAATGCTGCAGTTTGTGTACTTCTGAAGGTACTCGAGGCAGAGAGACATTTTTGGACATCACCCTGGACGGCTTTACTTCCTGAGGGTTTGATTTTAGAGGTGGGTTGACCCTGCCATTTTCCCTCCCTTTTCCTCTGGACCCAAATCTGTCTCTCACATAGCTTCACTCTTATGTCTTCATAGGATGTGAAGGAAAAATACTATAGCGACTTTCCTTAGAACTTCATTTTAGAGTTGAGGATATTGACTTACACAAAAATCAGGTAATTTATTTAAGGTTATTCAGGAAATTGATAATAATTATGGGGACTGTATTTTTCAATCCCAAACTGAGACCCATAATCTGACAATAATACTCATAATAACAGCAGTAATGACAACAACAAACAACAACAATCACTGCTGTTAGTTGAACATACACATTGCCAGGCATTATGTAAGGTACGTATCATCTTATTTGATCCCCTCAACAACATTCTATGTGGTCATTTTTTATTCTAACTCTACATATAATGGAGGCACAGACAGAAATCCACTTTATGCATAATAATGGAGCAAAGGTAAGTTGTAAACTGGAGTCTTACTATAACTTGTGCCTTACATAGTGGTGTGCTGGAGCCATCTTGTCCTGGCTCATGAGCGATGATTGTTAGCATCTCTTCCAAACTCAGTGTTTAGTGACATCAGGTTAGTTGCTTGAAATCTACCACAATAGAAGTATTTATACCATAGAAATTGGCCAAGGCTAAATATTAGGGCATGGCGTTCTTTGCCAGAGAGCTGCTTGTTAAACATTTACTGACACATAACTGCCTACGTGTGTTTTTACAATATTGTTCTTTTATCAATGAAAGAGATTTTTAAATATCATGATTCTCCTAGAAAATCTGGATCATATGATTCTGATAGTGGTGTTAGGGGAAAAAGCTAAACTAAAATTCAGATGTCTGCAAACTTCTGATTTAATGCTCTTTTTGACTTTTCTTGCTGGAATTTATTGTCTTTTATAATCTTAAGTCCACAGGTTATGTTTTAGACAAGGGCTATTTGGTTAAGGAACAGAAACTTACTCAATCCAATGTAAAGTGAAAAGAGAAAATATGTTGAAAAGGTCCAGTGGCACTGTAGATCTCATTCCCACAGAATCCTGTAGCAGGAAGTGTGTCCTCCTGAGGGAGTGGAACGTATAAACTGGAAAGTCAGTCCTGAGCACCTTGGCCTCATTGCTCTTCAACGTTCTAGCTTCCACGTTGGCAGACCAGCCATTTCTGCCTCAGAGTGGTATAGCCAACACCCTGATTCATTGGTATTCTCAGTCCAAGCAAGTACCACGAGATTTACTGTTTTGAGCTCCCATTTTCCATTTTCCAGGAGAAAGACACTTGTAAGCCCAACAAGGGCCAGTTGTCCAATCAGCATGGATAGATGGTGAAAACAGAACATCTTAAAAGGAAGTCTGTGGAAAGAGGTTTCTTCGAGAAGGCAGGAGTGGCTGGAAAATATTCCTTGTTTTTAGTACAATGACTGGAAAGGGGGCAGTATGAAATACAGAGGAAGAAAAGCTAGATTGCAAGGAATTTGAGGCAAAAATCTGAGTCTTACTTATTTCTAAATATATGACACCTCACCCTGTGTTTGGCATTCCATAGACACTGAAAATAAAGTCCACAGGTAGCTCTTGTGGATGATTTTCCAAATAGTAAAATAAAAATTCAAAAAAAAGGTCTCCATAGTGAATTCTTATAATTTTATGTTGCCACAGCACCCTAATTTTCTCATATCAGAAGTAGGGCTCAATCACCCTGGACACAGCTTCCAGCTCTATACCACAGCCACTGGCTTGAGGAACTTCTCTAAGTTCCTCTAAGAGAAGAACTTAGAGGCATCCTTCCTGCCTAGCAGGTAGGGCTGTCTTCTTTCCTGCTTCCTTTAAATGAACCACTAGGCATCTGCCCTGAAACTTAAAGTGATCCACAGTCTAATCCCTTATAAATACTGCTAGTCATTGCATGCTTCACTCTCTCTCTTTTTCTTTCTTCTCTCTCAGCCGGACTCTTCATTCCTGCCTTGTGTGACCCAGGGATGGAGGACTGCCCTTCCAACTCATTATCCTCTTTGCCCAGGAGCTGTAAGTAAAAATCTTTGAACTTGTTTCGTATTCTAGTGGTGTACTGAATTTGTATTTTCCATCTGAAGAAATAGGGGCTACCCTAGACCAGGTTTTCTTCAGGATACAGGCAAGAACTCCGTTGGGCTCCCAGCACTGGAGCAATGGTCAGGCAGGCATAAACTGGACATGGGTCAGACGAGAGCCACAGGGATGTCGGCCAGTATAAACAAGTTTCCTGTGTGAGAAACTATCTGATCACAGGTTGAACAACTAGTCATTAGACTGTCTGCCAGGCAAAAGAAGGATCCTGTGAAAGGCACACTGTAAACACCCAAGTTCAGCTCCCCTTCATTTTCCATCCGGGCAGCGTTGCTCACAGCTCTGATACTGGAACCCCTATTTAGCTGAGGGCTCTCAAAACTGTTTCTTCAAAAGAGAAAATAGAAGGCTAGTAGATAATTCTATAAACAAAACCATTCTAGTGGTCAATACAGATTATTACCAATGAGATCCATATGGGTCATCAAAGGGATTATGATGTCATTTTCAACACCCAGCCGTAACCTTCAGTTGAAAGTCCAGTTCGACATAAAAGTTTACCATTTTCAAATCCCCTCCCACACTGCTTTACCCCCTTACAAGGTTATGACTAAAAGCACAACCATTTAAAATAATCATTTTATGAAATTACATGCAAATAGAAGAAATCATGTTCAAATTGAAGAAAATGACCATGTTTTTCATATTCAATCTTTAGAAAATAGGTTTTAAAATAAGTGGTATACCATCCTTACTTTTTTCTGGTTAATGAGGAGCAAAATATGTGCCCTCAGGATCAGGAGCCCTAGAGTTCAAATGATCAATGCAATTGTAAAAATTTCTTACCCTGCATGTTGAACTTAAAATCTAGAAAAGATTTTATTTGTGCTATTAGAAGGTTACTGCCTAAAGCCTTCACTTTTTCAGAAAGTATTGTTAAGATTTAAAATAATTGCAATAAAAACCAGTCTACATTTTTCAAAGTTTGAAGAATGGTGGCTTGGTCTGAGAATTTGAATTTATTTTTTACTCTTTTCATTATATGAATTTATTAATACTTTACCTTTAAAATGCAATGAATATAATTCAACTGTTAATTTTTAATTTTTTATTATTATTATACTTTAAGTTCTAGGGTACACGTGCATGACGTGCAGGTTTGTTACATATGTATACTTGTGTCATGTTGCTGTGCTGCACCCATCAACTCGTCAGCACCCATCAACTCGTCATTTACCTCAGGTATATCGGTGTAAAAAATCAGTTCTTGCAAAATTAACAGTTGAACATTGGGAGTTCAACTGTTAATTTTGCAAGAACTGATTTTTTACACCGAGCACATCTACTCACAGCACATCTTGCTTTTAACTTCCATGTAAAATAACCTTTTCTGCTTAAGCAACTCTTCTAGTGACATTATCACCATCTCACTAAGTTTATTCTTATATGGAATTGCAGCCTGCTAGGAACTGGAGGAGGTACGTTCTGGTTGACTTGTTTTAAGATCAAATAAAACAATCAATTACTCTATTCTTTCTAACTTATCTTCTTCTTTTTCTTTCTCTTGTTTCCACCTTTCCCTTGCCAGGTGTGAGACAGATGGTCATGCAGTGGAGAATAAATGAGGACCCTTTAATCCAGCTGGTGCTTTGCTTGTCTCACTTGTGGTGTTGGATGCATTCGGCTAACAGTGGGAATCCGGGGGACTGTGTGGTAAGGATGAGTGGGGTCATATACTGGGCTGCCTTTTTTCCCAGTACACAGTGGAATGGCCATGCAAGTTGTTAAAATACTAAAATATTTTTGCACTCGTTGATAAATAGCAACTGGTTAGGGCCCCTTAACACTAAGCTGTTCCCGTCACCCACCACCCTGGATTCCTGTGTCCCAGCTCTGGAGTATTTGGACCTGCCTTCCCACATCCAGTTGGATTGATACCTGGTACAAAAAGAAGCCTTAGAACTTCTGTTACTGCTTTTTAAAACCACTTGTATCTATTTGTTTTTACCCTGTATGCAACCCAACTAATTCTTATATATGTTAGAATAGTAGTTGTTTTAGTCCACTTTGCATTCCCATAAAGGAATACCCGAGACTGGGTAATTTATAAAGAAAAGAGGTTTGTTTGGTTCACAGTTCTGGAGGCTGTACAAGCATGGCATCAACATCTGCTCAGCTTCTGGTGAGGCCTCAGGAAGCTTTTACTCTTGGCAGAAGGCGAGGGTGGGGCAGGCATGTCACATGGTGAGAGAGGAAAAAAGAGAAGGGGGGTTGCCAAGCTCTTTTAACAACCAGCTCTTTCCTGAACTAATAGAGTGAAAACTCATTGATTATCACAGGGAAAACACCAAGCCATTCATAAAGGATCCACCCCATGACACTAACACTTCCTACTAGGCCCCACCTCCAACACTGAGGATCACATTTCAACAAGAGATTTAGAAGGGACAAATATCCATATTATATCAGTAGTCAAAAGCACAATTTCTGGTGTTATGAAATCTCTCTGTATATATGTGTGTGTGTGTGTGTATGTGTATATATATGCAAATCACAGCCTAGCTAGGACCGAGTTCCTTAATTTTCTTGAACCTCAATATCTTCAACTATAAAATGTAGAATATAATAATATTTGTCTTGCAGAGTTGTTGAGATGATTAAGTGAAATAATGTATGTAAAGTGTTAGCAATGTTCCTGGCAATAAGTAAATTTAACGTTAATTATAAGTAACATTGTTTTCATGCTGCTTCATGCTTGAAGGTAGTCCTATGAAATGTGTTCATCTCTATCCACCTGCCCAGAAATCAAGGTTGAGATTGTCAACATTAAGCATTCTTCCTTACTCTGAAATCTAATTCAAAACTTACTAGAGTCTAGTTCAATATCTAATATATTTTACTTACTGAAATTGTTTTCTTATTTTATAAAGGTTTCATTGCGCCTTCTATTCAGCCATCTTGCTCCATCCTCTCTAATTCCAAGAAGGGGTTTTTGTTTTGTCTTGTTTTAACGTGCTCTGCTATACTTATCAACTTTCAAAAAATATTTTTCCTTTCTCTGTCTAAAGTGTTTTTATATTTTAGAAAACTCATATTCCTTGTGACCTCTCAAAAAACTGCTTGGCCATTAAAGCCCCGTTATGATACTTCCTATGACTGTCTAAACTCAGGTCCATGCCTTCAAGACATGTACAATCTAGTTGTAAAGAAAAGACTCACTGGAAACAATAGAGTGAATTGGTTTTAAAGTGGGGATCCAAAGTTATAAATTCTGCTAAAGGCCAAAGGAGAAGGCATTATTGAGACTGGATATTTGGGGAGGTTTTTCCAGAGTAGACAGGAATTTACAGTGGCCTTAAATCATAAAGATTAGAATTAATGGAAAGAGAATTCTAGGTGGGAGAACATAGGTAAACAATAAGAGGGAAGTGGGAGTGGGCATGGCTCACAATAAGCACACAGAAGAAAAGAGAATCTGTGAAGAGGAGTTGTGTATGTGTAATCAGGCATTGATACACAGAAGTTTCAGGAATTGTTTCGCCAATTGTCCCCAGCCCGGTCCCCGCAAGGACACCAAGTAAACAACTATCTACACGGAAAAAACACTTTCATAAAAACAGAAAACCTGGTGAGCATTCACAGTACCTGATTTTAACTTTTTAACTTTATATTACTGAAAGATGCACTGAAAAGGTGGAAAGAACAGTTCGGAGTCTTCATGGATACCACCCCTTCCTACCCTCTGCAATGGGGACCTTGGTGGAGAGAACATCTCTGAGCACTGAGGTAGGAAGAACACAGCAATTGTGAGGCATTGAACTCAGTGCTATCCTGTTAGAGCAGAAGCAAAAACGCGAACAAACTCGGCTGGTGCCTGCCCACGGAGGGAGCTTTTAAACCAGCCCTAGCCAGAGGGGAATTGTAAATCTCAGTGATAGGTTGGAGCTTGAATGCCTGCAAACCTCACCACAGAGGGCTCCAGTGCACTGTGTCTCCAAGTAAATGTGAAAGGCTAACCCGTAAGGACTGAAACTCTTAGGCAAGTCCTAGTACTGAACCAGGCCCGTAGGCAGTGGACAGTGGACAGTGGGGCAGAAGGGGATGCAACCTACTGAGACACCAGCTGGGAAAACCAAGAGAGTGCTGGCATCTCCCCTCCTCTAACCCTAGGCTGTAGAGCTTGAGGGTCCAAAAGAGACAATTTTTTTCTGCTTCAGGAGAGGAGGGGGAAGAGAGGGAAGGACTTTGTCTTGCATCCTGGATGCCAACTCAGCCACAGCAGGATAGAGCACCAGGTAGAGTTGTGAGGCCCCCATTCTAGGCCCTAGATTCCAGATGAGGTTTTTAGACACACCCTGGGCCAGGAGGGAACCCACTACCTTGAACAAAAGGACCCAGTCTTGGTAGCATTCATCACTTGCTAACTGAAGCACCCTTGGACCCTGAATAACCAGCACTGATACCCAGGTACTATGTTGAGGGCCTTGGGTGAGTCTCTGAGACTTGCTGGCTTCAGGTGAAACTCAGTACATTACCAGTATGTATAAAATATTATTAGAGCTCAAGAAGGAGATAGGACCACATACAATAATAGTGGGAGACTTTAAGACCCCACTTTCAGCATTAGATGGATCTCCCAGACAGAAAATCAACGAACATCAGACTGCACTAAAGATCACATGGATCTAATAGGTATTTACAGAACGTTTCATCCAAGAGCTGCAGAATACACATTCTTTTTCTCAGTATGTAAATCATTCTGAAGGATAGACCATATGTTAGGTCACAAAACAAGTCTTTAAACATTAAAAAAATTGAAATAATATCAAACATCTTCTCTGACCACAATGAAATAAAAGTAGAAATTAATAAGAAGAGGAATTTTGGAAATTGTACAAATACATGGAAATTAAAGAGTATGCTCTTGAATGACCAGTGTGTCAATGAAGAAATTAAGATGGAAATTAAAAAATTTCTTGAAACAATTGATAATGGAAACACAACATACCAAAACCTATGGGATACAGCAAAAGCAGTACTAAGAGATAAGTTTATAGTTATAAGTGTGTACATTTTCAGAAGAAAAACTCCAAATGAACAATCTAACAGTACATCTTAAAGAACTAGAAAAGAAAGAATAAACCAAATTCAGAATGAGCAGAAGTAACGAAAGAAAAAAATCAGGGCAGAAATAAATGAAATTGAAATAAAAAAATCCAAGGGAACAATGAAACAAAAAGTTGGTTTGTAGAAAAGTTAAACAAAAGTGACAAACCTTTAGCCAGACTAAGAAAAAAGAGAGAAGATACAAATAAATAAAATCAGATATGAAAACGGAGACGTTACAATTCATAGTGGCTACTATGAGCAACTGTATGACAATAAGTTGGAAAATCTAGAAGGAATGGACAAACTCCTAGATATATACAACTTTCTAAGGTTTAAGTTAGAAGAAATCCAAAAGCTGAACAGACCAATTGCAAATAATGAGATTGAAGCCATCATAAAAAGTCTCCCAGTAAGAAAAAAAGCCTGGGACCTCATGGTTTTGCTGCTGAATTCTACGAAACATTTAAAGAACTAATAGAAATTCAAATCAAACTACTCTGAAAAATAGAGGAGGGAATACTTCCAAACTCATTCTATGAGGCTAAAATTACTCTGATACCAAACCAAACAAAGACACATCAACAACAAAAAAAAATGGTAGCCCAATATCTGCATGAATGTTGATGTAAAAATTATCAACAAAATACTAGCAAACCAAATTCAACAATGTATTAGAAAGATTAGTTATCAAGACCAAGGAGGATTTCTCCCAGGGATGCAAGGATGGCTCAACTTATGCAAATCAATGAATGTGATACAACAGAATGTCATATCAACAGAATGAAGGATAAAAATAATATGATCATTTCAATTGATGCTAGAAAAGCATTTGATAAAACTAGACATCACTTCATGATAAAATTCCTCAAAAAACTGGGGATAGAAGGAAATATCTCAACATAATAAAAGCCATATACAATAGAACCATAGTTAGTATCATACCGAATGGGGAAAAAGTGAAAACCTTTCCTCTAAAACCTGGAACATTACAAGGATGCCCACTGTCAGCACTGTTATTCAAAATAGTACTGAAAGTCCTAGCTAGAGCAATCAGACAAGAGAAAGAA
This sequence comes from Theropithecus gelada, assembly GCF_003255815.1. NCBI lineage: Eukaryota > Metazoa > Chordata > Mammalia > Primates > Cercopithecidae > Theropithecus > Theropithecus gelada. The sequence goes on along the minus strand of NC_037669.1, from coordinate 38,579,997 downwards.
ACAAAGGGCATCCAAACTTGAAAGGAAGAAGTCAAATTATCCTTGTTTGCAGATGATATTATCTTATTTGGAAAAACATAAGGAATCCATAAGAAAACTATTAGAATTGATAAACAAATTTAGTAAAGTTGCAGGATGCAATATCAGCATACAAAAATCAGTAGCATTTCTATATGCCAAGAGTGAACTATGAAAAAGAAATGTTAAAAGTAATCCCATTTACAATAGTCACAAATGAAATTAAATACCTGGGAACTAACTAGAAAAGTTAAATATCTCTGTAATGAAAACTATGAAACACTGATGAAAGAAATTAAAAAGGACACAGAAAAATGGAAAAATTTTTCTATGTTCTTGGATTAGAAGAATAAATATTGTAAGTCATATACAGATTCAATGTAATCCCTATGAAAATTCAATGACATTCTTCACAGATATAGAAAAAAAATTTTAAAATGTATATGGAACCACAGAAGACCCAGAATAGCCAAAACTATCCTAAGCCAAAAGAAAAAATTAGAGTAATCCCATTACCTGACTTCAAATTATACTACAGAGCTATAGTAACCAAAACAGCACGGTACTGACATAAAAACAGACACATAAAACAATGGGACAGAATAGAGAATGCAGAAACAAATCCACACACCTATAGTGAACTCGTTTTTAACAAAGGTGCCAAGAACATACACTGGGGAAAAGACGGTCTCTTCAATAAATTGGGAAACTGAATCAATATGCAAAAGAATGAAATTAGACCCCTATTGCTTGCCATATACAGAAACCAAATCAAATCAAAATGGTCCAGGTGTGGTGGCTCACGCCTGTCATCCCAGCACTTTGGGAGGCCAAGGCAAGTGGATCACCTGAGGTCAGGAGTTTGAGACCAGCCTGGCCAATATGGCGAAGCCCCATCTCTACTAAAAATACAAAAAATGGTGGTGGATGCCTGTAATCCCTGCTACTTGGGAGGCTGAGGCTGGAGAATCACTTGAACCCAGGAGGCAGAGGTTGCAGTGAGCCTAGATTGTGCCACTGCACTCCAGCCTAGGCAACATGTGTGAAACTGTGTTTCAAAAAAAAAAAAAAAAAAGATTTAAATCTAAGACCTCAGTGTCTCTTTAGGTCATCTCCAGAGGGAAAGAAATAAGAAATACTCCCTAAATATTACCAAATATATGTCTTAGAATTAAGTCTTCTCAGACTTAATGGACTTGATATGGGTCTAGTGTCCATCCCTGAACCAGTCACTGTGGCCAGGGGGATGGAGTGTGCTGATTGGCTTAATCTAATTCATGTGCTACCCTCTGATATCTTGGGTTGGTGTCAGGGTCACTGAAAATACACAGGCTAGGATTGGGGACTACAGATCCTTAAGCAAAGAAAACTCTTGTTAACATAAGAAAGGAGTATATGCTGGCCGGAATGTGTCCTACAGCTACTGATTCCTTCTTTATTGCATACTATTTACATCCCACCTCAGAATGGACAAGTCTTTGTATTGGTACTTTTATTCTAACAGTGGAGAATTTTCATTATTTCATGACCACCCAGAATTTGGACTTTAGTTGCAAAACTTCATAAACTTTATTTCTGTGTTCTTAATTTGCTACTATGTAGATTGCACAACATCAAAATGAAGGGTGCTGGAGCAAAAGGCAGAGACCTTGTCTATCTGCTTCTCTGTTTTGTCCCCAGTAGTTAGTACTTTTTCATAAGTACTTATAGACAAAATGGAGATTTCCTCTCCTTCGGTGCACTTCCTGCAAAAGGTGTGGTTCTTATTACCCAGGAATCTGTCCTTTGTTTCTCATCCTTTCTGGGAGTAGGTGGTAGTAGTAGAAGCTTTGTAGACATCCTTGATCTTTGTTGGGAAGAATACACTTCTAGGGAATGCTACTTGAAGAGTGCCTGCTTTATGTGAAAGTTACTGACTATAGGTTACTTCATGTGTCTCACACGTAACAGATATTTCCCTTTCTTGTAGCTTCTCTGGGGTTTCATTATTTAACTTGCTCACGCCCATTGACTGCGAGCTACTATTAGATGGGCCCTAATATCCGTTGGTACAAAGAATAGTTTTGTAGTGGCACTAATGGTTTTTCTAGATTTGAGGGAAAGAAGAAAATGAGACTTTGCACTTCTGAACCTATTGCCAGTAGATACCACTGTTTATATACAGATTTGTGTGTGTGTGTGTCATTCTTACTGTTTTATATAATTTTCTTCCAGGTGACAATCATAGGGCAATAAAGGAGTATTAGAAGAGGGTTGCAGTTTTTATCCAAAGGCTAGAAATTGATGAATGTTTCTTCGATTTTTGATTGTGTAGACCCTACAATTGGCAAACCCAGAATGAGCCACAAAGTGGCAAACTGAGGTCTCTTTTCTTGATGAGTAGCATTCTTTACCTGGATATGGCACATCATGGTTCACAGGACTCTCATATTCCAGTGAACTTGTTCCTTCAATCCTTATTAACAGTCGTGTGAGAAAGCCAGGGCAGGGATTGTTATGCTCATTTTACCCAATGAGGTAACTGAGATTTAGACAGAAGTTACATGATTTGCTGAAACTTCACAGTTAATGGTATACAGAACTGGATCTAATTCAGGCTTCTAGCCAGGTTTCCTAGCCTAGAAGCTTTTCCAGGGTAGATGTCTCATTTTTAGAGTTAATTGTAAGCCCCCGAAAAAGGGCCTTGTTGATATTCACTCTGCAGTTCCTATGGAATCACCCTTAGCTGTCTGTGCATCCACACTGGAGTCTCAGCTTCCACACTGATTTGAAGCAACTGGAATTTTCACTAGGAGGGTCTACATAGTGCCAGGGAAGAGCCACTTTTTCTTCATCATGATCACCAGCAGTGTAACATTTTTGAACTGACTGTTTTCCATATCTGTTCATAAGCCCTGTGCACTCTTCCTTTCTTTGTGGGACCCTTAGGCCTCCTTTTATCAGGAGGCTGATTTGAGTGAAAGACGTGAGTAGCAATACATATCTACACTCTGCAGTCTAAGGGGTTTCCCAGCTTACCAAAATCCAGGGAAATAGGTTGATTCGTTTAGTTTCATATTTTTTTAATCGGGATGAAAATATTTAAAAATACATTACTGAAAATGTAGAAAATTGACCATATTTTTCCTTATACATATTGTCAGAGTATTAGTAAGCATACATGCATATTGTATTTTACTTTCCATTTAATTTTTTGTAAGTAATTTTACACATTTCAACCCGGTTGAGTACCTACTATGTGTGAGGTGCTGATCTAGGCTATTTTCTAATGGTCCTTTTAGTTGATAAACTATAATTTACTCAACCGTTCGTCTATACATGCACATTGTTTCTGATTTTTCCACTATTGTGAATGGAAGGGCAATGCACATATTTGGAGATACAACTTTTTCTATACTTTTATTAGGGTAGATTTTAGTAACTGGAATTACCGGGTCAAAGAGCATGAATATTTTCATAGCCATTAGTACTTATTGTAAATTGCTTTCCAGAACAAGTTTTCAAATTTACAGTGCTATCAGTATTGTATAAAAATATCATTTTCACTAGACCCTCAAAGCATCTGATTTTATCATTTTAAAAAATGCTAAGAGGCAAATAATGGTGTCATGTTTTTTCTTTTTTCTAACTTGCATTTTGTTGCTTAACTTGGGAAGGCGGAACATTTTTGCTTATTGTGTTTTTTAGTTTATATGTGAATTGCCTATTTTCATTTTAGGATACTAGATTTATAAAAGGCATCATTGCAGGTTAAATTAAATAGCCACAGCAGCCAAGTTCTTGAAAATGACCAGCCCTCTCATGTGACAATTTTGTTTCCTTCCCTTGTCCCCACCCTATTGCAGGCTAATAGAACAGTGGCATTGTTGCACCTATTTCCACAAAGATGTTAATGGTCCCTTTTCCCTTTGCTTTGACAAGGCAGCTGTGAAGGAGCCAGGATGCCAGCATGCAGGAACTGTTGCAGGAAAAAAACCCACGGTGGTAGGAAATTACCCTAATAGGGTGAAAATTAAGAAACGACCCATGGCACAGCCTGTTTCCAGGATACGGGCGGTATTTTCACGCCTTAGCAATTATTCTCTTAGAATCAATTTGGTGGTTCTTAAAAAAAAATTAGATTTGAACTTGAAGAGGGTTAAAGAGAAAAGGATAAAAGCTTGGAAAATATTTAATTTTGTTTAATAAAGAAATCATTCTTGTCTTCGCTATTCAGTAGAAAATGTAGCTCTTTTAAACTTTTCCTTGGTATTTCTTATTTTGTGCAAACACAAATAGTATCATTTTAGCTTATACATGTTGGAGCTCAGGTAGAGGTAGACACCTGCAGAAGGAAAGAATCAAAGCCTTTTTATTGTTCATTTGCAGAAAAAGTACAAGGGCTGTCAGGCCACTGATTGGTGGTGATGTTTTGGTGCCCAAGAAGTAGCTGTCCTGGGGCTGGAGAAGTAGAGTGGAGGATGCTAAATAGCCACTGCTTCAGCAATTGAGGAGCAGGCGTGTGTGCAGCCACCTGCTTCTATATCAGGAGTGCAGAGCCTGAGTCTCTTAATGCTTTTTCCTCCTCATGCCCCAGTCACTTTCTTACACATCTACCCTTAAAACTTCTGTAGAAAGGGCCATTCTGTTGTCTCTATTTCAGCAATCCTCTTTTTTTGCTTTGAGTTATAAGTCTTGGATTGACAAAGGAATCTGGCAAGCACTGAAAAACTATTCTTTTTTATGGAGAAAGTTCATTATTTATTTGTTTGCTATCTCATTTTCATTCCATGCATTTTTTTTTTTTTTTTTTTGGCACATGATAAATCTGAGTTAAACATGGAAACAATTTTCATGTAAGGGTATGGCCTGTGTTTGGTTGGCTAAAGGTATAGATATGTAGCAGAGGAAAGCAACAACTAGTACTATGTGGCAAACTCTTGGAGGCAAGGTCATGCCTTGCTCAACTCTGGACTCCGCATTCTTGGCACAGAGGAGACACTCAGCACCTGGTTATTGAGCTGAAGTAAGTACCATGAAAAGCAGCTTCCCTTTTATTCTCTGAAGCTTCCCTCTGAGGACAAGTAGACTGCCATTAGGGTATTCAATAGACTCAATTTAATTTTAGTGAATTCGTAGAAATTCTGCCCATTGATAGCATCATCAGTTTCAGAGTTTAGAGAGATCTTGGAGCTCAGTGTCTCTACACTTCCCTCTATAATTGTCAGGACTCGGCTACCAAAGAGACTAAAATTCTAGACACAATGGGTAGAACTAACAAGCTGGGATTTAATAGAGATTCAGTCAGCACTCTGTAAACATTTTTTGAGCATATTCTGTGTGAAAAGCTAGTTGAGAATGAGGTTTCAAAAGCCCTTGATCTCAGTTTCTTAAACATAAATAATAGGGGTAGATTTAAAGTCTGTCTTCAGTTTTACAAAGGAAAACAATCAATAGCATGTATTCATTCATTTATTCATGTACTCAGTTATATTTATTATTCATTCATTGGCAAAGCCAATATAGGCACTGTAGAAAAAATGTGAGTAAGTGGAAAAGACCCAAGGGTTTTTGTCAACCAACCCAGCTTAAATGCTTCCAGGGTGGGTCATATATTTTAAAATAGCTCCCTAAAAACTTCTTGTTTTTTTATTTTTAATAAAAAATTAATAAATAAAAAATAAAAAATATTTTTATTTTTTTAATTTTTAATTTTTGTAGGTACATAGTAGGTGTACATATTTATGGGGTACATAGATGTTTTGGTATAGACATGCCATGTGAAATAAGTACATCATGGAGAATGGGGTATCCATCCCCTTGAGCATTTTTTTTTAGTTACAAACAAGTTACATTCTTTAAGTTATTTTAAAATATACAATTAAGTTATTATTGACTGTAGTCACCTTGTTGTGCTAGCAAATGTTAGCTTTTATTCAATCTTTCTAATCATTTTTTGGTACCCATTAATCATCCTCACCTCCTATATACTGATCCTAGTTCTACCATGTGAAAACTACAGAGAAATTATAATTTCTTTCCACATTATAACTTTGTGAATACTTGTCTGAAATTCCTGCTTATCTTTAAAAACTTAGTTGAGTATCGCCTTCCCTATGAAGCTCTGTAAAGCTCCTCAGAGAGATGTTTCTTCTGCTATTTTAGATCAAACTGGAGTCCTAAAACTTACTGTGTGTTAGAACATCCTAGGGAACAATAAAAATAAAGATTCCGGAGCTGCACTCCAGTATATAAATAAAGCTCCCCAGAAAGTCCTGAGACAGTTGGTTTGCAAGCTATCATTTGTTAACTACTGCACAGGGGAGATAAACTTGCATTTATTGAGCACTTACTAGGTGCTTTAGTGTTTTCTTGTTTAGTTATCACATCTACACATTTTTATTTTTCCTTAAGTATCTTCATTACCACTTACTGAATTATAATTTAATAATATTACCTATTGATATTCCCCATCATTCTGAAAAGCATTAATTTATTTTTGATGTTCCTAAAGCCTTACCACAATGCATGGCACACAGTAGGATCTCCATCAATGATTGCACAATGAATGAGTGAATGAAAAATAAAATGCAAAAATAAAATAATAAAATAAAATAGCTTAAGTGTCAGGGAAAAGCTTAACATTTGTACCATAGTGAGGTAGGAAAATTAGACTAAGCTTTTTAGAAAGGCTCTAGGGTATGTCTTCATTACTGCATCTAGGTTTGTGGGCCAGAGGAATTGGAGCATCACCCTAGGAGTTGAAACACTTGGCTAAGAGTTGTAGATTGGCCACCAAATAATTGCTAAAGCCCAAAGTCCTCATGTGTGAAGAGAAAGGATTGGCTTATAGAATCTTATAACTTGTTGGCTTCCTTCCAGTGCCACAATTTACTTAGAGTCTCTGTTATTAGCCTCTGGACCAGGCTAAAGAGGAGGATGATTTATATCTATATCTATATCTGTATCTATAGCATCTATATTGATATCTATATCTATATCTGTATTTGCCTATCTATCTATCTATCTATCTATCTATCTATCTATCTATCTATCTATCTACCTATCATCAGCTATATATCTATCTCCCTGTCTAGAGATAGAGGCTCTTGGTGGGGAATTAGTGTATTAGTAAGTTATGGCCAATGTGTCTAATGGGCTCATACCATAGCTGGAGAAGTGAAGGGTATTCAAAAACTCTTCTTTCTTCTCTTATTCAGGTAGAAGAAGTAGGAATAAAGAAGTGGATTGGTCAACTGAATTAGAGCTTTTTGAGATCTTTCAAGTTCTTTAGGAGTTGACCAATCCACTCTTTTTTTGTTTTTTTTTGAAACGGAGTCTCACTCTGTTGCCCAGGCTGTAGTATAGTGGTGTGATCATGGCTCTTTGTAACCTCGAACTCCTGCGCTCAAGTGATCCTCCCACCTTAACCTCCCAAGTAGCTACCATGTCCAGCTAAGTTTAATTTTTTTTTTTTTTTTGTAAGAAATGGGGTCTCTATCTTGCCCAGGCTGGTCTCAAACTCCTAGCCTCATGTGATCCTCCCAACTTAGCCTCCAAAGCACTGGGATTACAGGCTAGATCTTCTTTATCATCTGTCAGCTATCAGTTCAATAAATATTCACCAAAGTGATTTTATTGAAGGGACACTGAAGCCCTTAATTTCTAAGACTTGTTTTGAACAGTTTGAAACAGTTACCATCTAATGACTCTGCTATTTTCCCTGAGCCCTGAGTGGCTATTTAACATTCAAGCCATGTAGAACCCAGTGAGAGCTCCCAACAGAAAAGGGAATTAACTGTTTGGTGTGTTTTAATAAATGAGTGAGCAAAGATCATGTGAATCGATTATCAATTTGGCTAACTTTCTGGCAGGGTTCGTGTGGAAGAATTAAATGCAAACAGACTGCATGTTTACCCAAGAAGACTGCACTTTGAAGTGAACATTAGGATTCTCAAATGCAGTTTTTGTAATGCACTGGTACCTTTTCTTCTCCTTTTCTTACTTTTATCAAGATTATGTGTTGGAAATGAAGGTGAAAATCATAGAATAGAATAGAATAGAATAGAATAGAATAGAATAGAATAGAATCAGACATAGCACACAGAGGACCTATTCCCTTAATAAGTACATTTGAGACCATTACAGGATCTTTCTGTTGGTCCAAAAGCCACTACCAGAGCCTCAGTTTCCAAGGACACTTGAGTGAAAAAGATATGGCACCGAAAAGCTAAATGTGTCTTGTTTTACCTCTAGGATGTTCACTGTTTGAGAATAACTAGAAAAGGGGATGTAGAATAAGCTTGGATTCTGGTTCTTCCCCCTTTCTTCCTCTTCCACCTTCCTTATCCTCATTTTTTTGCTTTCTGGCAGGGAAGCAAAACTATGTATAGGTTCATGACTGAGAAGCATTGTTTCTTCAAGAAGGCAGTGTTGGTAGAGAGCCCCCTGTATCTGTGATAAAGAAAGGACACAAACCCCTGGCCATCTGCATTTCCAGAACCAACATCTTCCTCTGTTCCTCTTTCTACCTTGGGGCATCTCCATGATGGCACTCAACACAGACATGTAGTCTTATGTCTATTACTGCTATTCTTTGAGCAAAGGATTGGGCACATAATAGCAACTCAATTATTGCTGTTGAATGACTGAATAAATAGCCTCTTATGAGCTTGGTTCTGGAAATGTAGCTGGACAGGGGTTTCTGCCCTTCCTTTATCACAGGATCATACGTGTCTCTCCCAACCCCGCCTTCTTAGAGAAACAATGCCCTTCAGCCCTGAACCTATAGACAATTATGCATCCCTGTAAGAAAACAAAGAATGAGGATAAGGAAAATAGAAGAGGAAGAAAGAGGAAAGAACCAGAATTCAAGCTGATAATTAAAGTGATAAACATTCATTTATTTAAAAAAAATTTAACTGTTGCACCTTTTCTGGTACTCATAAATTTCTGGGCTTTGTTGTCAAGCACAGGCTTTCAATGGACTGTCCAGCGGAATTTTAAAAATCCAAAGAACTAGTGGTTTATTTCGTTATGATTGGGTCAAATAAACTGAAAGGCCAGAAGTTTACTGGGCCCAAAGAGGACAAGCTGATCCTAATAAAATGTAAGAATTGAAGTGTTGGGGATATGCCACATTCTTTATATCTTTTTTTTTTTTTTTTTTTTTTTTTGGCGGAGTCTGGCTCTGTCGCCCAGGCTGGAATGCAGTGGTGCTATCTTGGCTCACTGCAACCTCCGCCTGCCGGGTTCACGCCGTTCTCCTGCCTCAGCCTCCTGAGTAGCTGGGACTACAGGCACCCGCCACTATGTCCGGCTAATTTTTTTTTGTATTTTTAGTAGAGATGGGGTTTTACGTGTTAGTCAGGATGGTCTCGATTTCCAGACCTTGTGATCCGCCCGTCTCGTCCTCCCAAAGTGCTGGGATTACAGGCGTGACCCACTGTGCCCGGCCCACATTCTTTATATCTTGAAGAAGTAAGTACAGATAACCCAAACTCGCAAAGTCATAGTAAACAGTGGAGATGCTGGATAGGGCTGGCTTTGGACAGTGCGAAGAGTTGAGGTTTGTCAATCTCTGTCCTCTTGTCAGCATCCTCTTTGCTTCAGATGACCCTTCCTCCAGGTCTCCAAGGTCATCACACTAATACATAGGTGGCCCAAGGCTTCTGTTTCCCAGATCTTTCCCATCCTGCCTGTCAACACCTGTATCTGTCTTTCTAGGGCCTGCTGAGTTGACCAATTTGCTTGTGTTTGATGAATGAAAATGCAGTAAGAATTGAAGTTCTGGTATTTCACTTCCTAGGTTTATTTGCATCTTAACTAGGTATGCATGGACTCTTAGTTTGTCTCAAAAAAAGTATATCACTGATACTTGAATTTCCAATGAGACAGGTAAGTGAGGTAGACAGTTTTCTCAGGTTTACATTCCAAATGTCAGCCTTCAAATTATGTGACTCTCCCTTCTATGGACATAGACATTTCTTCCTCTTCTCCCTCTTCTGCTGCTGCTTCTTTTCCTTCCACCTCCTCTTCAGCTTTCTCCTTGTATTCCTTTTTCTTCAAATTCTTCTTTTTAAAGATCTAAACTATAAGTAGACCCCAGAGTCAGAAGTTGTATTCACTACAGCATTGTGGTTAAAGGAAAGCTTTCACAGTGTTTGTGGCCTTCAAACTATGCTGGAAAATGGATCATGAGTGAGTTGGCAGAGGGAAACTGAGTCTAAGTACTTTGAGATTTAGATTTAGATCTTCTAAATGCCTACCACCTTTGCACCTTAGTAAACTAAGAATGTCCCTGGAGTCCTGTGCTTCCTAATACGGAAGGTAATTATGTGGGGATTATGGGTTACTGTGTCTCTTCTCTGTGGAAGACAGAACCAGAATAGGGCTAAATGCAGCAATAGACATAAAGTTAGCACAAGAGAAGAACCTCATCATCAGTGAGATCTGAATGATTGTGAGTTGTAATAATGGCATAACCATTTTGGTAGCTATTTACAAACAGTAACCTTCATTTTTTATCATTAGTTACAGTTGTGACAAGAAGGCAGGAGCCTTGGTTGGGCTTGGGAAACTTTAGAGGCTTAAGGCATTCAAAGATGTTATTATTCTACTAAACAATAAATGGCATACTCCAGATCTGTACTGTTCAGTATGCTAGCCACGAGCCACAGTGGTTGCTGAACATCTATCTGAAGTGTGGCTAGCTTAAACTGAAATATACTGTAAGTGTAAAATATATACTGGGTTTTGAAGCCTTTGTACAAAAAAAGAAATTTCAAGCACATTAGTATTTTATATGGATTGTATTAGTAACATGTATAATATTTTTGATATATTGGGTTAAATAAAGTATATTATTAAAATTATATTGTTTATTCTTGATTTTTAAAAGTATGGTTACTAGAAAACTTAGAATGGCATCTATGGTTTGCATTTGTGGCTGGCATTATATTTCTATCAGACAGCAGTGGTGTGGATCATACGAATTTTCAGTATACACATTTCTTTTAAACATTGAAAATATATTAAGTCACATATTATAGTCATTCATTTTATTAGATGAGTTTCACCAGTGGCCCCTAGGTTTGCTTTATCAGCACAAGGGCTGTGGTGACAACACCTCTTGGATGTCACTTCTTGGAAACAACACCTCTTGGGTGTGCATTTTTGGGCGTATGCTCATGAGGATCTGATGGGGCTCTCTCATGTAGGGAGCAGCAAATAAATGTTAAAAGACAAGTTTTTGCCTGTGGATAAAATATCTTCTTCTTTTTGAAGAGAACCTCTTATTCTGTATACTATGAAAACAATTATATCCTTAAGGAAAATGACAGGAGATCTTTAGATTACCAGTTAAAAATGAGAGAGTCTTGTCTCGAGACAATTCAGATCCTCATTTCTATTCAGGATTTCTTATCTGCTATAGATGATTTTATTTGGTTTGGATCTGTGTCCCCACCCAAATCTCATGTTGAAATGTAATCCCCAATGCTGAAAGTGGGGCCTGGTGGGAGGTGATTGAATCATGGGGGTGATTTCTAGTGGTTTAGCGCCATTCCCCAGTGCTGTTCTCATAATAGAGTTCTCACAAGATCTTGTTTAAAAGTGTGTAACCCCTCCCAACCTCTCTCTTCCTCCTGCTCCTGGCAAGGTGAAATGCCAGCTCTCCCTTCGCCTTCTGCCATGAGTGTAAGTTTCCTGAGACTTCCCTAGAAGCCCAAGAGATGCTCCATGCTTCTTCTACAGCCCACAGAAATGCGAGCCAATTAAACCTCTTTTCTTTATAAATTACCCATCTCAGATATCTCTTCGCAGCAGTGCAAGAACAGACTAATACATCATTCAAATTATTTTACTAGCCTGGATAGCCATTAGGCTACAAAAACCGTGGTATAATCTTTGTATATTCCTTAAGATTGGATATGGCTGTAAGTAACAATACAATTCAGCAAATAGGGGCTTTAAAGAAGATAGAAGTCTACTTCTCTTCTATATAAAGCAGCACTGTACAGAGTCCTGAGGTAGTATAGTGGCTTTGTTCCACTGTGTCTCAGGGACCTGGGCTCCTTCAGGCTCCATACTCTGTCACTCCACGTTGTGGCTCGCTCTCTCTTCTAATCCAAGATGATATCTTCTACATTGCACTAGGTGGGGAAAAGGAAGGAACAAAAAAAGAGGGTCAAAGTTTGTATGATAGCTGTTTCTTAGAGAGTTACAAAAACTGCCACAAGACAATTGCACATAAATCTTATTGGCCAGACTTTAGAGTGAGTGGCCATGGGCCTCGCTAAAAATTCTGTTGCTATACAAGAAAGATGGAATAGATATTGTGGGACAATAGTCTTTGCCCATTGCATTTTTACATATTGTGGGCATTACTTTATGAATTCTATTTTATATTATTTAGAGCTCTGCAACATAGTTACTTCATATAGCTTTGTGTAGAAAAGCTGGAATGCCTGCTTTATGTTTCTACTCTGGTTTATGCTCTTCACAGGAAAGTATTTGGTCCCGATCCTTAAGGAAAGTTATTTCTGGAGAATAGCTGTCATATGGTATAATGATAACAATGCTTTAAATTTGGGAAGGGATGAAGCCATTAACCTGTTAACCTGAGTTTTTGCATTCTGGACACCAGAATCTTGACTCTAATAGTCAGATAGGGTCTGCCTGATCCCTATTAATATTTAGAGGGGGCCCATTACCTTGGGAATTAATGAATATGACAAAAGGATTTTCTAAGTATGCCTGAACTCACCCTTTAGAATAAGGAATAAATGTAGCTGGTAAAATTACTGGTTTAAGCCTAGGTCAGGCAAGCTTAGGCACATCTTTTTGAATGATGAGACTGGCATGCCATATGTCTTCTGTAGGCACGGAGGTCTGAGGATCTGAGAAAGGGGCACTGAATATGTATGTATCCACCCCTGCTGTCAGCACTCACTACATGTTCGCTGACCAGGGTCTTTGTGCTGCTGCCAGGAAGGAGTTCTGTATTAGAAGCCACCAAGGTTTCAGAGGAACCTTGTATTTTTCTTATATTTGATTTCCTGGAGCAATTGTTTTTCTATATATATCTGATGCTGTATCCAATTTCCCATAATTTCATAAACATCTCCAAAATTTGAATTTTCTTTTCAATGGGAGTAACTCTGGAGTTTCTTTCTACAGCTTCTTCAAAAGGACTCTAAACTTTTTTACCGAATCCTTTGTTAAAGGACCAGCTTTTACTTTCCCACTTGGCAAGATGATTTTCTTTTATAAGTTATTGCATTAAAGCTTTGAAGAAAAAAACATTTGTTTAATGTTATATAAGGCATATTTATAGCTTCTTTAAAAGGTCCCCAATTTAACAAATTTGTATGACTTCACAAACTTTACACATATTTTCTCAGATGTTTATCATAATACATGTTAAGAAAGTGAGTGGATTTTGAGTCAAACTAATTTTGGTTTGAATGCTACCTATTTTTGTTAGCTTTGCCACAATTACTAGCTGTGTGGTCTTGGTCAAGTCACTTAATTGTTCTGAGCTGCAAAATTACTTTCCTAACCTTTATCATGGAGGGTTATTGTGAAGATAGGAATAATCTATGTAAAGTCCTTAATGTAAAGTCCTATATTTAAAAGAACCTCAATAATCTCTATTGTTATTATTTTAGGCATCAGAACCTAGTCTACATAACATTACAGATTTTTCTAGTTTACACACTGTCAGGTTCCAAAGGGATATTATTTATTGTGAGTTAAAAGCCTTTCCTTTCTTTCCTGCTCTTTTCTCTTCTTTATTTCTTTCTCCTTAATTTCTTTTCTCCCCTTTCCTTTCTTCCTTTTATCCCCCAAATATCCCATTTCCTGTTATCTCATTACCAGGGTAAAATATTTCTATTAATCTTGCCTCAGTAGTTCAGTATTTTCCTTATCATCATATCCCTTTGGTGATTACAGGGTAGGACTCCATAACCAGATTTCAAATATTAAGAATGTTGAATAATCATTTCATTTCCAGTCAGCTGTAATGGTCAGTTTACATTTTATAACTTCATCGTGTAGGGGTTAACCCAAGTGAAGCCAGGCTAGGGTTTTCTCCTGCTGTTGACAAGATCAGATCCTGAGCCTCTTGCACTCTCCTGCTTCTTGTTTCTTTGCCTTGGGGGTGGGGAAAGCAACTGGAAAGTCAAGGCAATGGATGGAGCAGGGTAGGTGTAAAGAGCCAGAGCCCAGGCTCTGCTGAGTCCTGTTGCTAGGCAACCGCATGCAGGAAGCCGACACATGCATATGCCTGCTAGCATCCTGTTGTCTTAGCAACAGAACATTTGGGTGAAGGGTTCGGGGAGGAGGGGGACTGGGTTCAAAATATTCAAAGTTCCCAGCATCTTAGGATATCCCTTCACCTGAACCCGCGCCCCATCTTCATTGTCTTAATTTTTCCCACGTTCAGTGAAGCAGAAGCTTCCATCTTTTTAAAAATTTAGTTCATCACCCAAAATTTGTATGAGGTCTTTCCTCAGAGCTCTACATTACCCAAGTCACATTGCGGTTCATTAGAGCCCATCCACCTCCAAGTCCTCTGGTGCTCTGCGTGGCAGGCTTATTCTATGGAATTTTAAAATGATCCCCTGCTCTAAGCACAGCCCTGTGGGACAGAAATTAAACGTTCACTTGTATGGAAATTTAAATTCTCGGGTTTTGGTATGTGAAATGATTCTAAGTCATTATCATCAGCTTCAAGGCTGTCACTTCTGAGCTTTTCAGTCAGTTACAAAGACGAAGGAAAATGAAAGAGAGCAGGATGGCCTCCCTTCTCTCACCGGTCTGTGTGTGATGTTCAGGAATTAAGGCATTCTGTTCTGTCTGTTTGCCTATCAGTCTTTCCCACTTGACCATTCTCCTCTAAGTGTTGGGGCTATGGCTTTTTCATCTCTGGATTCTTATTTTCTGCCACAGTTTCTGGCACATAGTAGGCGAATTTGTTTAATAGATTACCTGGGAACCCATACAATGCAAAAGTACTTCAAAACGATGCAGTGTGGTGCATAGATATTAGTCACTATTTCTGCATGCCTGGCTCTAATATTGTGCTCTTTGATCACTAGATTAGAATGTCTTATTCCTGAGACCACCTCCCGCCTTCGGACTCCAAGGTTAATTACTAAGTACCTGTCTTATTTTCCAAAATCTTATGCCCTGTTTTGAATACCTGTAGTGCCCAATTTCTTATGGTTGAAACCTTAGGTATTTTTTTCCTTTCTGTATTCCCCAGAGACCTTATAAACCAGCTCTACAGCTGAGGTGCTGTCTCTAGCCTTCAGATTTTCCCAATACTGCTTATTAGCTATTCTGCATTTTGCTTTATTCTAAAAACTCCGCCATTTTATTCCACCATCCCACTGGTATATCTGTAATCACAGGATCTCTCTCAGGTGATTTTCTTGTCTTGGCTCCCACCTGTTGTCTATTACTGCATCTTCCATGAATGCTTACTACCCACCTGGGGAAGCACTTAATTTTAGATCTTTCTTCACTGCAGCTAATTCTTCTATTTTGGGATGTGTCTGGTGTGATCAGAGTACTTTCTAGTCACCTTCTTTAATATGATCACAGTAAACTTGGCTGTGGAGCCTGCCTGTTACCCCGTGTTATTTCTATTGCCCTTCACAGGGGATTGCACACTCACTATGGGAAAAAAAAACAAAAAAACAAAAAAAACACACAAAAAAACCTACCAAACTGTCCTACAAAATGATCTAATTAAGAACGAAATTATTTACTGGCTTTTGCTATCCTTTAATTTTTAATAGGAAACATGTATGCACTGAAGTAGGAAAAAAACAAAAATTTTAAAACCCTATTCAATGTCCAGTGCAGGGCTAAGCACACAGTATCCAATTAGAAAATGTTTAAAATTAAGTTGAATTAGATTTTAATATTTACCAGGGAGTTACAACTTTCTTTTGCTAAGCCTTTGAATTTCTTCCAATGAAGAAGTTACCATATTGTGACCCAGTGTCTCAATGAAATTAGTAGGCTCTGAAATAGCAGAGGAGAGACCAGTGCTCTTTAAGTGGTGTGTTGACTTTACACCAGCTTTACATTTGATTCTATATGCCCTGAATTAGAGGGCATCTTCCCATCTTTGCAATGGAGCCTTACTGACATTCTAGTCCACTGCTGCAGATGTATTTGGAATTTGTAAATCTGACAGGTCAAAATTCCAATGGCCCATTTAAGGAAAATTTTAATCCAGAAAACTGAAATTTGTGTAAAACCATAATCAGATAAGCCAAATAACAGAGATCTTCTGATTCAACCTTTAAAAGATATCCCTATGTTATCTATCTATCTATCACCTATCTAGTGGTAAGGAATTTATTTCTTCACTGGAGTCAATAAAAAAAAAAAAAAGACATGCTATGTGCCAGCATGCCATTGACCCACTGATAACTGAAGCCTCTAAGACAGGGAGACAAAGTCTGCCACAGCCTCGGCCAGGAAATCCTATCACTCACTTCTTCACTTCCTTCTCTCTTCTCCTTATTCCACTGGGATAGATTCTCACTGCAGGTTCTCGTAATCCTCCTTCTAGTGATTCAGCAGCTATGGCCCCTTCCACCAACCTTGTTTGTAGCACACGTTAGCTCAGAGGTAAGTGCAAAGTTTACATGTTATACCTAATCACATCCCCCAAAGGTGGCAAGAGGTGGGGCAATGCAGAGTCACAGCAGGAGAGACATCAGTGCCTACGTAAGCATTGTAGTATCATTGGTCTGGGGACAATCAGAGGGAGGGAGTTTTTTCTCCCTTAACATTCTGCCAACCTTAATTCTCTGTCTGGAGGACTTTATTTTGCAGAAATTCACTTGAAAGAAGGAGGTAGAACAGCTCTGATATTGCTGGTCATGAACCTCACTCTATTGAAATATAACAAAGGCTCTTCTCATCTGGACGCTCAGGTACATACAAAGGTGGTGATTCCAAAGAATTAGAACAAACAAGCTGGAGCTGGAATCCGTCCTGTTATAAAAAATCCGTTCTGCCCAATCACGAGAACGTACGGGTCAAGGTTACAGCCAATGCCTGCAAATCACCACCATGTGTTTCACCGAAGAAAGTGCCCTGCTCAACCTCAAATTCTTATCTTTCAAATGATGAAGAAAATGTCACCTGATGGACATCATCAAAATTTTCCTTCTGTAATTGAAATGGGATTAAAAGTGATTTCCTTGGTTTACAGCCATAGCTGTAAAATAAACCAAGCTGTCTCTTTGTTTCTTCTTCAGAGAAGTGAAACTCTTGAGTTACAAGAAATAATCGGACACTAATGCCAAGACACCCCTAAGAGTCCTCCAGAATGATGGAGAGCCACATTCCATCTCCCTAAATTGGGAGCATATTGTAGCTTTGCAGCATAGCAATAGGAGGTATCTTTCTGGGGCATGGCTTGATGTTGCAGAAGTGGCAGTGGAGTCTCCAAAATCCCTTGCCTTCCTCATCTCTTCCAGCTCCACAGGGCTCTGGAGAGGCAGACAAGGTTCTGCAATGCTCACCTCCAAAACAGTGCTCTAGGAAGCACTTGGCGGGATAGTGCAGTCATAAACACTCTGGGATTTGAAGATCCTGACAGATGCCTGTGTCACCAAAACTCAAATTTTATATTTGGCTTCATGTGATACTCTTTTTTATGCTGCATACATGATATGGAACAACTGCTGCTATGGAATCACCCAGAATAAAAGTGACCCTCTTGGAAATGCCTCCATGTATGTGTGAGTGAGTGAGCTTCAAGCTGTGACTTGTACTCTCTACTTCATGCAGCACCTGGGAAATGAGTCCACCTTGCTCCTTCCTTGTCACAGTCTGACTATGGCTACACTACGTGTCGGTGATCACTGTCCATCGGGCAGAAACTCTCTCCTGATTCTTATATTTAAAAAATCACTAGTTCATTCATCACTCATCAATCATTTTCTTCAGTGACTCATCATCTGAAAGTTTCATTCCTCAGTCCCCCTTTCTGAGGCTGGTAGATAGCATGTCATTCCAGCAAAAGGCGGAGGGGGCGGCAGCCCATCTGGACCCTCAAGTTTGATTTCATATTTATGAAACAGCTTAAATGTCAGTTTGAGTGAAAAACGACACCTTCTCCAGCTTCTCACATTAGTGCCTCTGGCTGCTGCTGAACCTTTTTTTTTTTTTTTTTTAAGGCAGCTTGTGGCTTCCCTACTTGGCTCTTCTAAGGCAGGAATGGAAAGAGGAGGCATGAATTTATGGATGGATAGATGGACGGATGGATGGTTGGATGGATGGATGCAAAGATAGATGGATAAGACCACAATTAAATATTCTCACCAGAGAGGAGAAAGACAGAAATTGGAGAAAATGAAACAAAAATCAAATAGAAGAAATATTTTGGTTTTATAGGGAGTTTTGATCAATTGGGAGGATCTTGAAACATTCTTGTGTTACTTGCCCTCTATGTTTTAGGTTGAAAAAGTAAACATAAACATTTGGAAAATAAAGATTTCAAGAGATAAGTCATCTATGATTTCACCGCTCTAACAATTGGTGTGACCATTTAGATACGTGGCTCCCACTCATTTTTTAATGCACATGTGGTTTCTAAACTTCAAAATAAAATGTGTATATGTGGAACCTGGGACTCTGTAACAGCTCAGGATTTTAGGAAAATTTTATTTTGGACCCAAGGAAGAAGGCTGCCTTCCCTGGGAAAAATGCAAGTAAGGTAACCTGTGAATGCCTTCAAGGCAGTTTCTATGTGCCCCCCTGGGAGTTTAAGACAGCCCCCTTAATGAGGAGTTTTCCTGTTGCTGGAAGGCTGGGGAATTTTTGCAGCATAGAAAATGACCTTGTGATGATGCATGTGGATTTGCTTGTTCAGGTGCACACCTCTCACAGGGGGCTTTTGTGTCCCCCAAACACACTGACAGAAAGGGAGTAAGAGGGCTCACCTCACTGCCATAGCCTCAGGAGTTCTATCGGGATGAGCCAACTGCCTTTCTTCAGCCATCCACCTGGGGGAAGCCTCAACAGGGAAGAGAAGTACTCCTGTCTTTTCCTAGACACACGCAACTTGAGAAATAGAAAAAGTGTTAGCTGCCTTCATGGGAGATTTTAAGAACTTCCTAATGGAAGGGAGAATAGAGAAACAAAGGCAAGGAGCGAGTGGAGCACAGAGAAGGCAGTGGGTCTGGCGGCAGTGATATGAGTGACTAGAAGAATACAGGGACCCCTCTGGTATTAGAGAGAACACAGCCTTGGTCAAAGTGAGTGCAGCCTTACTCAGCCCTCTCCCCTCTCTAGTGGTGGCTTCTGGAAGAGCCAGACAAGAGGTACTAGCTCTGAGAGGCAGTGGGAGGCCCCTCCCTGCAGGGCTGCCCTCCTGGGACTCGGAGGTCAGTGCTGTCTTGCCAGCTCCATTGTACCAGACATAGCCATGGAGGGTAGGAATAGTGCCAGGGGTGCAGGCAGATCCAGTGGTAGGCACTGGGTCACAGATTGTTGATGGAACAGTACTAAATTTTGGTCTTCAGAGGTTTTTTGTTTAGCGGCATTTGGATGGGAAAGAAGGAGATACTTCACCATGTTTAGACGTAGAGCTGGCTTTGTCTTTACTAGAAGGAAGTCACCATTGTCCTGCAGGGACAAGGTGAGTGGGAAGGAAGGAAACTTCACCTCAGGTCGTGGGCTGCTAGTAAGATCCTTCAATACCCGAACTTTTAGAATTGTTCATATGTACCTTTAGATTGGGGCTCCAAACTAAATAAAGTAACTGACTAGACGGAAAAATGCTTTCCTTTATAATCTCTGTTTATCTTTCCAGGTTTTGTTTTACCCTTTTACTTGGATTTGAAGTTAAGTACTGGGGTTTTTTTTTTTTTTTTCATTAAAATTATGTTTAAATATTTACCCAATTGCTACGTAGTCTCAGTCATTAATTTTAACGGCCATTATTTTGAAAAAAAATTACTTTATGGCTATGACTAGTTTTACTTGATTACTTCCCAATTGTGGGTCACTTGGGTTGCTTCTAATTTTTGCTATGGTAAATATTTCATAGTTGATCCTACTCTCCCACCACCACATTTTGAAGTTTTTCTTTGGGCTGTGTTCCCAGATATTTGAGTCAAAGAGTATGAATGAACGTTCTTGGCATCTTGGTATATATAAGATGAGGGGCCACACACACAATGAACCCAGGAAGAAATTTGGCTCCTGGAAGTTTCGTGGTGGAAAGAGAAAAAGAGCATTACTAGAGGCAGAATGTTTGCTTGGGAAAGGTTCGCACAGAAGGAGAGAGAGAGAAGAGAAAGTGCATCTGGTTTATAAAACCCAAGGACAAGCAGAAAGTAGAGTGTAGCCGTTTTGATAAATGAGACAAAGCCATGCACTTCTGCTGTTCTGCACTGGGACATAGAAGGATACAGTCCCCAGGAGCAGGCAGCACTGAGGCAGAAGTGCTGAAGGAAAAATAAATATAAAACTAAAGGCCGGGCGTGGTGACTCAGGCCTGTAATCCCAGCACTTTGGGAGGCCGAGGCGGACGGATCACGAGGTCAGGAGATCGAGACCATCCTGGCTAACACGGTGAAACCCCGTCTCTACTAAAAATACAAAAAATTAGCCGAGCGTGCTGGCGGGCGCCTGTAGTCCCAGCTGCTCTGGAGGCTGAGGCAGGAGAATGGCGTGAACCTCGGAGGCGGAGCTTGCAGTGAGCCGAGATCTCGTCACTGCACTCCAGCCTGGGCGACAGAGCAAGACTCCGTTAAAAAAAAAAAAAAAAAGCAGCAACCAAACTAGAAGAAATCAGTAAATTCAGGGTCAGCTTCCAGGAGTAATTCAGAGACTCCTGTATTTTGTTTGATTTGTTAGGGCATGAATGGAAAACTTATTTATGTATCATTTTTTCTGGTTATAAAAATACAATCTGTTCTGCAGAAAACTTAGAAAGTATTGAAAAATGTAAGCAAGAAAATAGAAATATCATAATTGTTGTGCCAGAAATAACTGCTGTTAAGAATTTTACTTTTTTTTTTCTGATCTATGTGCACACACACATATACAACACACACACACAAATGGAATTATACTGTATGTAGAGTGTTGTGGATTATCATAACATAGATATAGTAGAATGTATTTAAACTTCTTATATTGGTGGGATTTATGTTATTTTTATAAATCATATTATACCTAGCAATAAGAATATGTTTTACATTTAAAAAAAATTTTTAAAAATAATTTGTTCAGACCACATTCCTTGATTTTAAATGATTGGGTCAAAGGATAAAGACAACTTTAAAGCTCTGTCACATTTAGGCTGATAGTAGTATGAGTACAGGCGTGGGTATTATCTCACTCTTGCCAACAAAAGGTTTTGTTTTGTTTTTAAATCTTTGACAGGGGCTTCCTTTGAAGGCAGGTGATACCAATTTCCTCCTTACCATCTACTTCTCTCCCCTGGCCTTGATGCTGAAATTAATTTTTTTTTCGGGTAACAAAAAAGAACCTTCAAGGATATCCAGGGCTAGAAAAAAGCTAGCTATAGCACGAATATGTGCTAGAATAGGACTGAAGAAAAGTGGATTATGAAGCTCAGAGGAGGTTGGTTTTGTCAGTACCTTGAATTATTCAAGAACATCAAGTGACAAAGAAAAGAAGCTATCAAGACTTCTTGATCTTGTTATATTATTAGAAAGAGAGAGAGAGAGAGAGAGTCAACTTTGGTCTAGAAAAGGAGTGTACCTCAAATTCATTTTGGAAATGGATGGAATATAAAACAAAAAATGTCAATATGTAATTATCGTATTTTATGCAAACTCAAAATCCTCTGGCTAACTAGCATTTTTATTAGGAGGTCCAGAAGTTGGACAATTCAACCATCATAATCTACCATGGCAATTACATTTAAGTTTATATATTAGGTTTGTAACACTAGTCAGAGTTATGCCTTCTGTTTTCATTTTATAATTTTTGTTTATAAGTCTAATATCAAGAGAGTGCTTTTTTCTGAAATTGGCTAACTTTTTCATATATAGATGATAGGTTATTTTATTTATATAGTTTTGTTTGAGAAATAGTTCTCTAGACTTTGATGTAGAACACACACACACACACACACACCACACACACTCTCTTACACTTTCTCAAAGCAGCCAAGCGTGACAGAGCTAGGGTTACTGATATGAGTCCCTTCTCACTTTTCTTAATTGTTCTCAATCAGCCTAGTTTCATCTCTAGACTTTGAATATAATTTTTATTTTATATTTATGCAATCTAATCTTACAATCACACTTCTCTTTGGACCACCACATGGTTTTGTGTCTTTAGGCTAAATCTGGCTTTTTTCAGCTGCCTTAGGACCAGGATAGTAAGCCATTCAGACGTGAGATGCTAAGTTGCTGATTACTGTTCTTCCTGTCCTGTTGTAAAGGCATGACAGATATTCAGAGCAGGGACAGCACAAAGTGAGGCTTCCCACCCTGTTAAAAAATATCCCCTCTTATATTCCACTAATGACAGATTCATTTAAGTTAGTGGTTCTTAATCTTGTTCAGTTGGCAAAACACCTGGAGGAAGTAGTGTTCTCAGAAGAACTCCATGAAATATTGATACACTT
This sequence comes from Theropithecus gelada, assembly GCF_003255815.1. Lineage (NCBI taxonomy): Eukaryota > Metazoa > Chordata > Mammalia > Primates > Cercopithecidae > Theropithecus > Theropithecus gelada. The sequence goes on along the minus strand of NC_037669.1, from coordinate 38,557,355 downwards.
AATTCCATTTGCAAACTAAGAACACTTAACCAGCAGAAAATATGACTGCATCATAAACTGCAATGTGAAATCACTTCCATAATCACATAAGCCAAGGAACTAAGGATGATTCTAAGTTTTTCTGTTAATATTAACGTAGTACTTAATAATTTGTCTTGTCATTTGCTAAGACTCACCAACAGCAAAACTGTAGCAGTAATAAGAAATTTAAGAAAACCGTTTTTCCATGGAACAAAGAAATCGAGAAAATTCTCTTCATTGAAATCTTATTTTTCATTATGAATTCGGATATAAGCAGCTACCATAATTTGCTTTCAGCAACAAAATACCTCAGACTAGCATTGCTTAAGAACTACTAACTTGTTCTATTAACCTCTTCTTTTAAAAATGGGAACATCCCTTTGGAGGTTAAGCTGGGCTCCAGTAACATGTTAGAGTGAATTACTTTAATCAGATAATCACCTAATGTCTGTTACCTATTTGCGTTTCTTTAATCTACAATTGTGGGTTTCAAACTTATACATTTTAGCTGCAGGTTCCTTAGCTTCAAATATATAACTGCTTTTCCAATCTTTCAGAAAACCCCAGGTTCATCTCAGAGACTTTCTCTACTTCACCTCCTACACCTTTATTTATTTAAATTAGTATTTCATGCCTTAAAACAAATTATTCCAACACTTGGTAGTTTATAATGACAACAATCATTTATTTTTCTCATAAACCTAAAATTTGAGCAGGGCTTGGAAGAGAAGACATATCTCTGCTCCATGTGGAGTCAGTTGTGGCAGCTCAACGGAGGGCTGGAGTATCCACTTTGGACCTGATTCACTCACATAGCTGGTAAGCCAGTGAAGGCTGTTGGCTGTGAGCAGTGCTGTGCTGGATCCAGCATATATTGATTCGCAAAGCCGACTGTTGTGCATCTATTTCTCAAATTCATTTCCAGTGGTACCATGTTTGTAGTTTGAAATTGGTCATAGTGAAGGTATTTATTTATCTATTTGTTGAGGCGGAGTCTTGCTCTGTCGCCCAGGCTGGAGTGCAGTGGTGGGATCTCGGCTCACTGCAACCTCCGCCTCCCGGGTTCCAGCCATTCTCCTGCCTCGGCCTCTGGAGTAGCTGGGACTACAGGCACCCGCCATCATGCCTGGCTAATTTTTGTATTTTTAGTAAAGACAGAGTTTCACCATATTGGCCAGGCTGGTCTTGAACTCCTGACCTCGTGATCTGCCTGCCTCAGCCTCCCAAAGTGCTGGGATTACAGGTGTGAGCCACCATGCCCGGCCAGAGGTATTTGTTTACACTATGGAAATTGACAAATGCTATCAATCAGAGTTTCCAGCCCCACTCTACCTCCTAACACCCATGATCTCACCAATAAGAGTTGGCCTTTCAACATTTAATAGCATATCACTAGTGGGATCTTGGCTAGGATTGAGGGCCGGGGCCTCAGAATTGCTCCTTGTCCCTCCCTCCCTTCCTCCCTTCCTCTCTCTCTCTCTCTCTCTTTCTTTCTTTCTTTCTTTCTTTCTTTCTTTCTTTCTTTCTTTCTTTCTTTCTTTCTTTCTTTCTCTTTCTTTCTTTCTCTCTCTCTTTCTCTGTTTCTTTCTCTCTCTCTTTCTCTTTTTCTTTCTTTCTTTCTTTCTCTCTCTCTCTTTCTTCCTCCCTCCCTCCTTCCTTCCTTCCTCTTTTTCCTTCCTTCCTTCCTCCCTTTCTTCCTTCCTTCCTTCCTTCCCTCCCTCCCTCATCTCTTTCTCTCTTTCTCCCTTTCTCCCTTTCTCTCTCTTTCTCTTTCTTTCTTTCTTTCTTTCTTTCTTTCTTTCTTTCTTTCTTTCTTTCTTTCTTTCTTTCTTTCTTTCTTTCTCTCTCTCTCTCTCTCTCTCTCTCTCTCTCTCTCTTCCTTCCTTCCTTTCTTCCTTTCTTCCTTTCTTTTTTTCTTTTTCTTTTTTTGGTGGGATATTACTATGTTGGCCAGGCTAGTCTTGAACTCCTGACCTCAAGTGATCCACCCACCTTGGCCTCCCAAATTTTGGGGATTACAGGCATGAGCCTCTGCATCCGGTCCTTCTGGGCCTTTCTATGTGGCCTGGGCCTCTCCAAGGCAAGATGACTGGGTTCCAAGGATGAGCATCCTTGACAGAGGGTTTTTTAGGCAGAAGCTGTATCATCTTGTATGGCCCAGTCTTAGAAGTCATAGAGCGTCCTATATGTTGTACTCTATTAGTTCAGATAGCCATAGACCTTTCCAGGTTCAAGGAAGAGGACATAAACTCCACCTCTTGATGGGAGAATGGTAAATTATGGATAGGCATGTGAAACCAAAAGTTTTGTGTGGCCATTTTTGGAAAATACATACAATCTGCTACACCATTTTATCCAATCAGTCAGGCATGAGTTTTTTTTTGCTCAACATGCTTTAGAAATCTGTAAGGATAATTTGTGTAAGTGAAGAAAGGGCATGGGATAATAAAAACTGTCATGAGCTGTATGAGTAAAGTGGAGGAGGTGGCCAGGGACAAATACATTCACACATGGGGGAAAGACTGCTCAGTTTGGAGTAATTAATTTGTCTTAGTAATTACAGAGTACTAAAGCTAGCTAGGTATGTTATGGCAAAATTATAGGTGGCCTCTGTATTTGTTTCCTATTACTGTGTAATAAGTTACTACAAACTCACGAGTTTAAAACAACACAAATTTATTATCTCATGGTTTCTGTAGGTAAAGGTCCAGCATGTTTTAACTGGGTCCTCTGTTCAGTATCTCTCAAGGGTAAATCAAGGTCCTTATCTGGAGACAATGACCTGTTTCTAAGCTCCCTCCCACTTTTGGCTTTCTTTCTGTTTGTAGGACTAAGGTCCCCATTGTCTTGCTAGCTGCTGGTTGGGGCTGTTCTCAGCTCCTGAGGCTGCTCTGAAGTCCTTGCCATTTGTCTCTGTGCATCTCAGCAACAGGAAACCTCCCTCAAGTTGACACTGTCTGACCTCCCGTGCTGAGACCAGCTGAGGAGGCCTCCCTCTCTTTAAAGGCTCATGTGATTAGGTCAGGTCCACCGGGAAAATCTCTTTTTTAAAGTCAACAGTGCCATCTAACATAATCCAATCAAGGAGCAAAAATCCATCAAGTCCACAGTCCTGAGGATTATTCTGGGAGTGTGGATGAGAAACCTTGTGGACCATTTTAGAATTCTGCCTACCCCAACCTGGAATGATACACTGAAGATCCTGCCTTCCTGAGTGGTTAATGAAACTTATTTGGCAGTGTGCTGCCTTGGTGACTTTTAGTGTGTCATTTAATTATCCAAGGCTCAGTTTCTTCATGTGCAAAAAAAAAAAAAAAAAAAAAAAAAAGATAACAATATTACTAATGTTTCTATCCTACAGGGTTGTCATGGAGCTCCAGTGAGTTAGTGAATGTGATAGGGTTTTGGAAAATGTAGTGCTTTGCTGATTTTCGTGTTGAAGAATCTTGACTTGTCAGAATCCTATTCTTCCATTTGGTCTCAGTTCAAATTCTGTATACTCCAGTTCTTTTCATCTTTTTAGAAATCCCACCATTCCTTGATCTCATCTAACATTTTATCTGACTGTCGTTTCTTATGCCATTTTTGTGTATTTTTCAATTAGTGTAGACGTATTTTCTTTTTTGGCCCATGAGTTCATTGAGGGACTTTACATTACTCACAGAACATGTGAAAAGCCTAGCATAATGCCTACATAATGACAGGGTCTCTTTAAATATTAGATTGAAGAATGAATGAAGATGAAATTGCTGGGATAGCAAGTAGCTACAACATGATCTTTGGCCTAACACATTGTTTCGGGAGCTCCGTGAAGGTAGCACACAAGCCTCTCTCTAGCCTTGGCATTATGTTTGTCTATTGTAGCCTAATAAATAGGCAATAAATGAGTGAACAACTACTGGCTCTCTTATGGCTATAATGGAAAAAGGCTCTTTCTGATCCAGTTCCACAGCCTTGTACTGCCATATCCTGTTCCCTGTCACCGATGTAAATAGGAATTGAAACTCTTATATGAAAGATATAGTAGATATTATAATCATAGCTCTAGTGGCTGACCTCACCTCCGTATTTTGACCTCAGAAGATCAAAAAGCCTGGATTCCAGTGGCAATGCCATCAAACCCACAACTGTCCCCATTCCTGAATACTGACATAGTTTTTATTCATAGGAGCTCAGTCTTTCAGCAGGCAGCAACCTCCAACAGCTTTACAGTAAGCTTCACTTCTCATAGACTTGGGGCTAGCTTTTTGTCCCGGACAATCTGGATAAAAATGCCATAACATTGACAGTGTCAAAAAGGAAACTGAAAAATCACAGTCCTGCATTGTCTATAGTAAGTGTAAATCCAGTAAAGGTGGCGGTGAAGTGATAAAAATAGCAGGGTTATTATGTTCATCTTTAATGCATTTAATATAACAATAGATTATTTCATTGTCATTAAATGAAGGGGAAGTAGGAGGATCTAATTCTATCTCTAGATTCCTTAATAAGTACTTCATTGTCAGTGAAATAATTTGCATTGTTCAATCCCCAAATAAAAGAAAAGAATATACAGTGGCACATACATTCACAGGGAATGGAGAACTGTGAGTGGACTTCAGGCCCCAGTGCATAGTTAAACTGCATCCAGGAAGAAGGTTGGAGATAAACTGCTATTTGTTCTGAAATGAAGTGCTTCACTGTGGTGGAATCAGGGAGACAGTGTTTTGGTGAGATGGAATTGACAAACGCTTCACTTTATCCACCTCCTCACACCCCCGTGAACGTGTGATTTTGTGGCAGGATTTGGAGATGAGGTTTTCTACTGTATAGGCTTCTTGTCAGGATGAATGAAGACCCTGTGTTAGCAAGACTGCATTAACTTCTATGGCCTGTAGGAGGAGCGTTTGCTCTAGATGAATCACCTGCAGGCTTAAGGCAGGACCGCTTTCACGGCTGACGTCTACTCTGGGCAGAGCAGAGTGCTGTCCTGTAAAATCTGCACTCAGGGATGCTTAATCGAAGAGCCCCGACACAGATCTTCTCATGCCAGATCCACAAATCCTCAGTATTTGCTAATCAGCCATTAATGTTCTATTGATAGGCAGAGACAAAACACTCACAGGAATGGTTACATTGCTGCTCAAGTTTGTAGCCTGAAATGTTTTTTTTCCGTGCTTCATTTTCCCTTTTTCTTCCTTGAAGTCCTTAGAGATTATAACTTAAGGGGTTTAAGAAATCATCAGGGATTACGGGTTTGTCAAAGAGTTGAAATAAATGAATTATTTGAGATCCACATAAATTTAATTTCTTATTTTTGAGAGATAAAGATTGTACATATCATGATTAAAAACATTATATTAATTCTATGAAACAGAATTCTGCACTGTCCAATATGGTAACTGCCAGCCACATGTGACTATTTGAAGTTAACTTTAAATGAATCAAAATTAAATTAAATTAAAAATTCCCTTTCTTGGTTACACTAGGCATATTTCAAGGGCCCAAAGGCTGCATGTAACTAGTGGCTACCATGTTGGAAAATGCAGATGGAGAACATTTCCATCACTATAGAAGTTTTATTGGACAGCTCTGGGATAGATAAAAAGAAAGATAAGTAGGGGCTGAAGAGAAAAGGAGGGAAATTTAATTGTGGATAGATAAAGGTCCAGACAATGGTCTAGGTCAGCTGAGAGAGAAGAGTGAAAGAGACAGTGAGAATTTCTCAGTCAGATGGACACACACAGAGGGATAATAAAAGTCGTATAGACTGGCATGGCTACAGATTGCAGTACACAGACAGATTAAGAAGGAGGCTTTCAGAAAGATGTTCTAATATATGGAACCCTATGATTCTATAGAAAATGGTTTTTAAAACCATGCTTCATGTTTTTGTTTGTTTCAGAGAGAGGGCTCCAGCCCAGGCTGGAGTGCAGTGGTGTGATCATAACTCACTGCAGCCTCGAACTCCTGGGCTCAAGAAATCCTCCCATCTCTGCCTCCCGAGTAGCTGGGACTACAGGGACAAACCACCATGCCTGGCTAACTTTCAAATTTTTGGTAGAGATGGGGTTTCACTATGTTGCTCAGGCTGGTCTCCAACTTCTGGCCTCAAGTAATCCTCTTACCTCAGCCTCTGAAAGCACTGGGATGAGCCACCATGCTCAGCTCTAGGCTGCATTTTTACAATTATAGCAAAGTATGTATGGGTAATATTACCTCTTGGTACTTTTCATGTTGTCAAGATGAAAATAAATTAGAGTTTCTCTTGGCTCATAGACTACAGATTATCTGTACCTAATCTATGCAATGCCAACTCAATTCATTGGAAATTTTAAAGTCTTTAGATAGTTATTTTGTTCATACAGGATGAAACCATTAGTTTGACTTATGCCTGCTGAGTTAACAAATTATCTTTGTGCCATGTAAGTGCATTTGAAGAGTCAGAAGACTAGAAGTGACTAAGAGGGTAGGTTTGAATATGAACTGTATTAGGTTAATATTTATCTTACATTAAAAAATATTAGGAATTTGGATTTTATAGATCCACTTGATGATAATTCTAACATCGATTGCTCTGTCAAACTTTTTTCCTAGCTAACTAATAGTTGTTGTTGTTTTTGCAATACTATATGCCCATTACTTTTGATCTATTGTTTGGTGTCTATTGAGAAAAAGAAAATTGTTTTGGCTATTGTCGTTTATATCATGTTTCTTTGAACTCTAAAGACCGCAACGGGAATAATAACATTGAGGGTTGGGGCTTCCATCTAGCCCTTAGCTTTTCCTTATAATCTTTCTTATACTTACTGAAGTCATATGACAGGTAAGGCCAGCAGACCTGAACCGTTTAACTTTTACTTCCTTTTTAACGCCCAGTCCACAATTTTATAGCACTAGCAATGTGATTTTATCATTATTTTTCCTGGCATGATTAGGCACTGAATAATTGATTCATGATAACGTAACTCCCAACCCCAATTCTGATAATGCTAGTTAAAATGCAGGTTTATTAGTTTACAGCTGGGGGAAAACCTGGCCTGAGATCGTGAGCTTACTCAGAAAAATGCATGACAGTTCAGAAGTTTTCTTGGTGAATATAGAATCAGAGCTGATGTCCTCAAGGGACAATGCTGTCAAGCCTTGGTAGCTTGATGAATTGTCTCTCTCCTCCCGAGAGATGCTGCTGTCTGAAGAGCCAGAACATTTCCAGCCTGAGCACCCTCATGCCGGAGCAGAGCAGGAGAGAGACAAACCCCGGCTCCTCAGCTCTCCTCTCTGATGGCCATTGTCACTTGCCTTTGTTGTTGCATCAGCCTTCCCTTTTTCATTTAGCATCCTTTTGTAACAGTTTACAGTTGACAAGTTTACAGGTTACTTTTAATTACTTACAGTTTAGGTTGGCTACCTTCTAGTGACATTTAAGGAAACATTATAAACTCATTTGGCAGTACATCTCCAAATCAACTTGTAGAATACATTTTTTTCTGGGGAAGTTTTTGTTTTTGTTTTTGGGTTTTTTTTTTTTTGACAGCTTTTTCATTCATTCACTTATTTTCTCATTTAGTATTTATTAATTCCTACTCTTGCTAGACATCAAGAGAAGCTCTTAGATTATAAAGATGAATACTCTTCCTGATTTTTCAGTGCTCACACTCCGGTTTAGAAATTGGCTCATAAACAATTCCACTGTTACAAGTTTTATAGCAGAGATAGGTACCAATTGTTTGGGGAACATGAGGGAGGAACTGGCTGAGTGTCTTGGGGAGTACATGCTTGTAAACTTCATGTGCTATGAAATGTCTTCTTTGATCTTGCGTTTATTCCTCTATTTTGGGATTAACAACAATGAAAGTGATATTGTATCTTGAGCACTTACCACATGATTGACGCTATCTCTAGCAATAAATAAATGTCATCTAATTTAATCTTCAGAACAGTCCCCTGGAAGAATATATGATATCTATTTTATGGAGGAGAAAATCAGTGTTCAGAGTGGATAGGTACTTGCCCATGGTCACCCAGCTAGAAATGTGTAGAGTGGGGCTTGTATCCTGATTCTGATGATGATGCCCATGTTCATCTCATCATATCACATGACACTCACCAGCCATTAGCCTTCTGATTGTGAACTCTACCAGCTGGAATTGTAGGATAAGGTGTATGTGATTGGCTGGCGGATCCCCATCCATTTGGCTTGAATAAGTAGATTACCTAAAGCTGAAACCCTCCATTTTTAGACACCGTGTAGAGAGGCAGACACATTTGAATTGTGTTGTGAAAAATCAGATGATGAAAATTGAAATACATATGTTGAAATGATGGGGAATGGCAATTTTAAGAGATTTAAGAGATATAAGAAACATGACAGGTTTAATAAATGTCGAAAGCATTTGTGAGGTCCTCAGAAGGACAGTGTGTTTGTTGGGTGAGTAGAGGCAGGACTGGAGACAAAGTTGCCTGCCACAAATGTGTCTGTCCTGATTGAGACCATCATGGCCCCAGTTCTCTCATCTCAATTAGGCTTACTCTGTCTGCTTTCTTAGTTCATAACCAACTAGTTTGTCTGCTTTCTCAAATTCATAACCAAGTAGTTTGATTTGATCACTGAAGCTAACACAGTGGGTTTGGGCTTCCTGCAAAGCAATTGAGATGCCTAATGTGAGGAATTTTTAGTTGCATTTAAAGGATATATCTTAGAAGAGTATTGTAGGCCTTTGTAGGACTCACCAGAGAATCTCTTATTTCCTCTGACCCTGGATTTCCTCATCAGTAAATATTTGCTGTTTTGTATCCCTTCCATGGTAATTCCTGCTTGCTGCCTCCAGAAGCTAATGCCTTATTCCCTTCTCTTTATCCTTTTGGATCTGGCTCTGTTGCCCAGACTGGAGTGCAGTAGCACAATCACAGCTCATGGCAGCTGCAACCTCCTGGGCTCAAGCCATCCTCCCACCTCAGCCTCCTGGGTAGCTGGGACTGCAGGTACATACTACCACGCCCAGGTAATTTATTATTTTTTGTAGAGACAGGGTTTCATCATGTTGCCCAGGCTGGTCTTGAACTCCTGGGCTCAAGTGATTTGCCCACATTGGCTTCCCAAAGTGATGAGATTGCAGGTATGAGCCACTGCACTTAACCTTTAAAAAATATGTTATTCTTATTGTTATTATTATTATCATTTTTGATACAAGGTCTCTCTCTGTTGCTCAGACTGGAGTGCAATGGCACAATCATAGCTCACTGCAGCCTTGAACTCCTGGGCTCAAGCTATCCTGTCACCTCAGCAGCCCAAGTAGCTAGGACTACAAGCACCACCATACCTGAGTAGTTTTTATTTTTATTTTTTTATATAGACAGGATCTCACTCTGTTGCCCAGGCTAGTCTCAAACTCCTGGCCTCAAGTGATTCTTCCACTTTGTCCTCCCAAAATGTTGGGATGACAGGTGTGAGCCACAATTCCTGGCCTCCTTTGTCTTTCTTTAATGTCCTCTTCTATCCTTTCTACTCCCTGACTGCCTCTTGGCCATCTTCTGCCACAAATGGGAAGTGAAGCACATTGGTAAGGGCTTCTCCGGTGCTGCCTCCAAGGAAAGATTCCACTCTCTGCAGGGCAAGATTGGAAAAGTAATAGAAGGCACCCAGCATTTCTTTCCCTTCTACCTTCCACTGCAGGCTTTGGGGGACTAGGGGAAATGGAAGGGACCTCATTCACAGGAATACTTGCCAGGAAGGCATGGAGCAGGGGGTTCCTATTCTTTGACAGGTGCACATACACACCCCTGCCACCCTCAACATACACACACAGGGACTGGAGGCACTATATCTGTATTTCAGAGTTCGCTAGGAAGATCAGTGCCCTGTGTTCAACACAGAGGGGAGAGACACAACACAGCAGTCTGACTGTCCCACCATGCCTTCTGTTCCTCACAAAAGAAAAACATGAGCATAGGGACTAACGAATTCCACTATATTACTCCCTCACTATGCTGCGTCTCAGTGAGAGTTTGGTGAAAACTTGGATGGGTTTGTGGGTGGAGCCTAGTGTGTAGATTCAAGAAAATGTGAGTTTTACTCCCCACGTTGCCTTTTACTAGCTATGAAACCTCAGCCATATGTATCATTTCTTCCCACCTTAACTTCCTCTTCTGTCAAATGAAAATGGTATTTTTTTTTTTTTTTTTTTTTTGCCTAGACCTGGTGAAGCTAGCTTTAGATAACAGGTTGAAAACCACATTGCAAATTCTAATGCAAGAAACAAACACAACACAGCAAATTAAAGAATTTTCCGTCCTCTATCCACTCCTGTTTAGGAGGAACCACTCCGGTAGGAAGGATGCAAAGAAAGTTTGCTTCTCCTTTTCTGGGCACGAACTGCAAAGAAAGTAGAAAATATGTGTTTGAGAAATGTTTGCCTAACTTTGAGGCTCAGTGAGAGTTTGCTAATTCTAATAATTCCTTACATTTGGGAGGTGGCACAGTGGTTAAGAGCATGGGCCTCCAAATCAAACATCCTAAGTTCAAATCTTGGCTCTTATGTGGCCTTAGGCACATCTCATGATTACTCCACGCCTCAGCTTTTCCATCTGTAAAGTGTGAAGATTACAGTAATAATAGTCCCTCATAGAATTGTTGTAAGGGTTAGGTGAATTAATATATGTAAATTAGTTAAAAGGCTGCCTGTTACGTATTAGCTTTCAAAATTATTACTATTATGTCACTTGTACCTTTCCCAAGAATGTTTGTGTGTTATATGTTGTATTGTCAGTATCTCAGCAACCTTGAGCTGCAGCAGCCACATTTTACGGGTAAGAACACTGATTGTTGTAGCCATAGGCTTCAAGTTTACACAACTAATAAATGACAGCAGTGAAGCTAGTGTCCAGGGTGCTTTCCAATACTCTTTGACTGTAGTCCTCTTGGATCCTGAAGCTAGGAAAAAATTGAAGACTTAAATGACAGTCAACCTATTTAGCAAGTAATCATGACAAACTTATCACCTAGCTAAGAATCGAGACGTTGGATTTGTAATCAAAATTTTTAAGTGGTCTTAAGAGCTCCATTAAGTCATTAAATATTTGAAATTATCTTTTATACTAGGTTGCAGTTTTAGATATAATGGTAACAATCCAATTTTTTTTTTAACAAAAAGCAATATTCTTACTGTTTAAAATTTGTACCCCACCTATTTCCAAGATGCAGAGTCCAATTGAAATATGAGTTTCCAAAGATATTTAGAGATTAAAAAAGAGAAAAGTTCCCATAAATCAATGCTAAGCAACCCTCTTTTTGCTGTGGAAGCTAATCCAAGACAAGTACACATATTAACAAGTAATTTTTATTTCATTCAGAATGAAAATAGGTTTATTAGCTCCCTCAGAGGAAAATGTATATTTCTATAACTTAGATTACCTATATTATTGAATGTGAAAATGTCAATGAAATAAATGGCACTGAGTTTTAGCCATTAAAATATTAATTTAGGGGCATATCTAAGTTCATTCTGAAATGAGCTAAAGAGTGGGAACTTAAACTCGATGGTCTGCATATGGCTAAGGGATAGGGGAGGGGTCACTCATTAGACTTAAATAAAATGTGATAGGTAGTCGCTTCCAAGGCAGCAGGAAACAGCTGGTAAGTCTCAAGGGACACTGAGTCTGGCCAAAAGTTTCCATTGTTTCCTAATATAAGAGTAGACATTTGTACATTATTTCATTTTTACTTTCTGACAAAATATATATACATTCACCCAAAGAGACCTGTTTTTAAAAAATTCTAAAATCAAACCTAAGCAGACATTTATGGAACGAGAATTTATATAAAGAACTTTAACACAGTGGACAGTATCTTCAATGACAGCCCTTACAAAAAGACATTAAAATCCTTGTTAAACAGAGAATTCTTATTTCAACTTTCTATAGAGGCAGAGGCATAATATTGAATTCTAACTCAGTAAGGACTTTTTCTTCTTTCTTTTTTGAGAAAGCCATGAGAATGAGCTAAGCTGGTACATAGTTACTATGGTTTCTGATAATTTAGCTTAAGGTACAGTGGCACCAGAGAATCTAGAATAGGGTCAAAAACTCCCATGCCTGTTGGGGCCTGATCAATAACAGTGGTGGGTGAGCGAGGCCGGGCAGTAGCAATGGCAATCAGGAAATTGTGAGCCTTGTCTGAACAACTCAGTGACTTCTTAGCTCCAGCACCAGGGGAGAATGGGGGCCAGTTTCCTCAGATCTGCTCTTTCGACAAAAGTAACAAATCCAGGTTATACACAAAATCTCCTCACTTTTGAAAATTGGCAACTAATTCCTATTTTTAAAAATTCCTAAGTGGCATGTGAAAAAATCATATATTCATGAGGGTTATTTATTGGAGTGTTGTTTGTGCTGGCAAGTTGAAAATAGCTTAAATGTTTGTTAATAGGGGACAAGTGAAATAAATCATGGCATATCCATTCAATGAACTATTATGCTGGTATCAAAAACAAAATGAAAACTTTATGTCCTTATATGGCAATCGCAAAGACATTGTCAACTAGAAAAATCAAAGTGCAGGGGTGTGTGCTGTAAGCTTCATTGTGTTAAAAAAAAAAAAAGGAAAAGATAATATGGTGTGTAGGTAGGTGTGTGTGATATGTCTGCTCAGGCTGCCGTAACAGAATACCATGGACTGAGTGGCTTTTACAAGATAAATTTATTTTCTCACAATTATGGAACTGGAAGTTCCATGATTAAAGTGCCAGCCAATTCTGTTTCTGGTGAGGGCTCTCTTCTGGGCTTGCAGATGGTCACCTTCTTCCTGTGTCCTCACATGGCCTTCCCTCTGTGCTCCTGCAGAGTGAGTGAGCTCTGGTGTCTCTTTCTCTTTTCATAAGAACCCAGTCTTATCTATTTAGGGCCCCATCTTTGTGACTTCGTTTAACTTTAATTACAGGTACCTCCCTGAATGCCCTATTCTGAACACCATCATGCATCACATTGTTAGGGCTTCAATATATAAATTTAGGGGGGGAAGGATACAATTCAGGCCACAACTATATCTATACACACACACACACATATATATATCTACACACATACATATTGCATATATATCTATATTATAGATATTACATATATAAACGAAACAAATATATATACATATATATATCCACACATATATATTTGCTTTGTTTTGTCTGTAAATGCACAGAATATACTTAGAATGGTAAACTAAAGTTAATAACATTTCTGACTAGTGGTGTGGAACTGGGATACACATAACAATGAATTCCTTTTTGTGCTCCTCCTCTTAGAGGAGCCAGCACCACTCTTTCATCATTTAAGTTTAAGAACTGGACTCCCCATCTTACCCAGAGAGAAGGCCAACCACCTCCTTCATATGCAGTTGCTGCAGGCATGCCTGCTTCTACAGACAATATTATTTTTCAGAAAAGAGCTTTGGATCTTTAAGTGCTTGTGTAACTGCTTGCTTGAGACCCCAAAGTTCTGCCTCATATAACATGTAACATAAAAGAATATCAAACACTAAAAACAAAGGGATTGTGACTTACTGAATTCATCATCCAGATTCAGTTCCATATCATTTATCAGTGAAGAAACAGACATATTTGTGCAGCATATTAAACATTCAGCTTGAGTCTCTCCCTCTACCTAGGCAGAAAACTCATTCCTCGAATGAAAGGAATTCCATTTTCTCTTCCACCTCATCCTCCACCCCCTCCCCTGTCCACCATGATACCACCAAATTCAAGGAAATGCTAGGAATGTTTCCTAATGACTTTAGCATATGCTTTCTCTGATTCATAGGTTGGGAAATCCAACTTGTTAAGCAGCTTCTACCCCCGTAGGTGCGGGGTGGAAGTGGTGGTTGAAACAGTTACTATTAATGTACTTCCTGCAAAACACTCGATGCTCTTTTAGGTGCATGTCTCCAGATTTCATGGAAGCCAGAAAAGTGTTGATAATTGCTTATTCACCCACATGCCTGAATACAGGTATCCAGTAGGATAATGAACTCCCAGTAACAATAACAACAATCTGTCTTTTTGGCCAGTCTCAGCCAGGATAATTTGTTGCAAGTTTCACTGTCTTCTTTTTTCCTTCACTTTACTCACTTCTGCTCCCAAATGCTTCCTGTTGCTCCCAAATGCTGTTAAACATGACACATACCATGCTGGTGCCAGGGCTGGCTCCCATCCTGTGTGATTGTGTAGTCTGGGCACTGGTAAACTAAAGAGGCACTTTTTATGTGGACTCTAAAAGTGTCTTGAGCAGCAGAGACCGCTGAAGAGGAGGCATCTCTATCTGGAAAAGCTGCATCTGGATCCCCCGAATCTAGGTAGCCAAGGGCCTGGGATCTCAACTGAAGGTGAGCACTGGGGCCATTTCTTTGTCTCTACTTTTTGGGAGCTCATGGAAACCCTTTCCCCTTGAAGAAGGGAAGCAGCTGCCGTCTTTCTTCCCCTACTCTATCCAGTCACATAGAAGGTAAGCTTTTTCCCTCCTCCTTTCTATGGTAGCTCAGCTTTCCATGGTATTTCAACTCTCTTGAAATGTCCTTGTCCCCAGATGGGTTCCACTACACCTTACCTCCCTCTATTCCTGTTGGCTCTGGTGAGGAGTGGGCATTTAGTTTTAACCAGTTCCAGTTTGGAAGCTAATGAAAAACTGGGGAAATCAAAACAATATTTGTAGTTTAATCTATAGTATATTCATTTATTAGTTTTGATCATTGTACCATGTTTATGTAAGATACTAACATTAAGGAAAACCGGATGAAGGGTATAGAAGAACTCTGCTCTCTCACGATTATTCTGTAAGTCAGAAGTTATTTCAAAATAAAAGGTTTTTTAAAATGGTATCTGGTGAAGTGAATGTACAGGCATGTTCTAAAAATCTTTCCCAACCGAGGCCTCACTTTGTCAGCTGCCTCCATATTTAGGTGGTTCTTTGAGCAACGCCCTGTGGATGTTGGTAGGTGGCACACATTCTCTCCTCACCACCCACCAATAGACTGGTCATGCTTATGCTAATTCTCGCCTGCCTATACAGAAAGGGCCCTGGGATGAATCAAGGTAAGATGGATTCTAAAATCCGAAGTGGAACTGGTTGCAGGGAAGTAAGAACAATTGCATATTGAGTTACAACTTCAGTGCATTTGAATTGAGAATATGAATAGAATAGAAGAAATTGAGCCATTTTTTTTTTTTTTTTGAGACGGAGTCTTGCTCTGTAGTCCGGGCTGGAGTGCAGTGGCCGGATCTCAGCTCACTGCAAGCTCCACCTCCCGGGTTTACGCCATTCTCCTGGCTCAGCCTCCGGGGTAGCTGGGACTACAGGCGCCCGCCACCACGCCCGGCTAGTTTTTTGTATTTTTAGTAGAGACGGGGTTTCACCATGTTAGCCAGGATGGTCTCGATCTCCTGACCTCGTGATCCACCCGTCTCAGCCTCCCAAAGTGCTGGGATTACAGGCTTGAGCCACCGCGCCCGGCCGAAATTGAGCCATTTTTATACTACTTTTCCTATTGTTACCTTAAAGTAGATTTTTAATTCTAATAAGACCGTTCTCCTGGGTGTCCTTGGGAATGTGTCCACTGGCAGCAAGACGGCAAAGGAGACTTTTCTAGATTTCTCTTCAAGGGCATGGATCAAAGGAATCCATAAGGGAGCAATTGTTACTTTATCTGGCCACCATCCATGCCACATGCCAGGACTTCTCTCAGAAATTCCAAGAGTAGGGTGTTACTTAACTGCAGTCTCTTCATAGTTTACAAAGGCCCAAGTGATGTGGCTTATTCCTATGTTTTCAGCCGCCTGTGATATTCCCAGTTACCATGCTCCAGGCACACTGGATTTCTTCTGTTCTTAAAACAGTAGGCTTTCCCCTTCTATGAATTTTTTACTTGGCCTTTTTTGGAAAACTATTCTCTTAGGTCTTCTCATGCTACCTTCCTATTCTACAGGTTTCGCTTACATTTCACCTCAACAGGAGGTGTTTTCTAACCAACTAGCTAAAGTAATTATCCTGTTACTTTATCGCATTATCTTCCTTTCTCCTTACTAATGCTTATCATTGTCTATAATTATTGTTTACCCATTTGTGCACTTGTTCATCCTCTGGCTAGCATATAAATTTTACAAGAGCAAGAACTTTGCTTATTCACTTCTGTACTTCAAACATCTGGAGCAGAGCCTAGAAAAGAAGCATTTACTGAATTAAAGAATGGAGAAAAATGTCTTTCCATTGCCTCTGCAACATTCTAGGTAAAGAAGAGGAGCTCTGGCCACCCCTGAAGTTGTGGAGGGACCTCTTGTGGGGCCCAAGGAGTCTGACTGCACATTCAGTCCACACAGGAGACTCCACAGCCCTTTGGTCAGTGGCAGGAAGAAGGGCATTGTGCAGACCACCCTGAACCCCTGGGGCTGTTGTCTTCTCTTTGAAAGGCAAGGCTGGGGAACATTTGTTCTCTCAGAGTGAAGGGACATAGTTACTTCCTCCTTCCCTTTCTCTCTCTTCCACAAATATTTCTCATGCATTAGAACTTAGCTCAGTTCTCAGCCCACAGTTTAAACCATGAACATGGCAGACACAATCCCCAGTCCTTCTGTACTTACAGACCAACAAAGCTGACAGACAAGAGGCAATTATGATTTGGTGAAAGGCGCTCTGAGAGAAGCCGTACTTAGAAGGGGATTCTCCTGCTCACCTGGATTCACATCAGATAAAGAAGAGGGTGAGGAAACGTGCAGAGCACACAAGGTGGATACTCAAAGGACGCAAATAATCCAGGATGTATTATGCTTCACCAGGCAGCTCTCATGCTGGGTTCAGTTACAAATAATGAACTTAACACTGAGTATGTCTGCCACCTCCACATATTTATTTTACTTGCCTGGCAACTGAAGGAAATTTTAGGGTATCACTAGAGCAACTGGGCTTGGAATCCAGGGACTAGGGTTCAGATTGTCACTTTGATATGTACCAGCCTTCAGACTGTGTTTCTCTTCCCAGGCTCCTGGTAATACGGACTCAGCAATCCACCTGAAAACTTAGGTCATCAGGCAACTCTTACGTATGACAAAGTTTAAAACAATCTCATAAGACTTCAAGCAACATAATTTAGTAATGAAGCTTTTCCTGTTTACTGTTTATTACCAACAAGCCTAGCACATAGTAAGGTATTCAAGAAGTATCTGTTGACTGTGAAGTTGTGAGACAATCAATGGGACTAAAAACTCATTAAACTTCAATTTCCTCATGTATAAAATGAGGGCAGTAATAGATGCCTTAAAAGGTTGGTAAGAATATAAGTAAGATAACACTGCAGGGATTATATATTATAATCCCTGGCTCATGTAACCTTTATTAAGTAAAGGTTAGTTGAATCTGGATCCATATGAGGAGTTAGGAGTAGACACATTGGTGTATGCTGTGATGAATGTGGATTCTAACCTTTCTATTTGTGCTCTTCTGGCTACATAGACTGGAAAGCAAAAGCCTACCTCCCCAGTCTCCTTTGCAGGTTGGTTTTGTGATTCAGTTCCATGAATCTGATACCCTTGTTAGAGATGTAAGTTAGGAACTGAGTTCATCTCTAGATGTAAGTTAGGAACTAACTCTAAGTGCCAGAGAAGCAGGATGTGAGGTATCCACTTTTACTGGTGTCCTTAGTGGCAGACACAGCATGGTTCTAGAGCTGGCAGATACGGTGGCATCATCCCGGTGGCCTTCTGTGTAAGTCAAGAGCAGCAGTGTCCTTGGCTAACTGCATCCACAGTGTGGCTTTGGGATTATTCCAAATCAAAGCCCATGGTCTTTATTTCAGCATCTTCTCCACAGAACATAATTCTCTGAACCAGTTAATGCAGTATGTATTTGTTTTGTAGGACTGCCTTAAAAAAGTCACCACAAATTGTACCACTTAAAACAATAAAAATTTTCCTTTCACAGTACTAGAGGCAAGAAGTTAAAATCAAGATGTCACTAGGGCCATGCTCCTTTTGAAGGCTCTAGCAAGAATTTTCTCTTGCCCGTTCCTGGCTTTTGGTGCTTGCTAGCAATCCCTGGTATTCCTTGGCTTGCAGCTGCATTGCTCCAAGCTTTGCCTCTCCTGTCACATAACCTTCTTTCCCATGTGTGCTTCTGTGTCTTCACTTTTTGTCTTTAAAAGGACCCCAGTCACTGAATTCAGGGCCCATTCTAATATAGTCTGATCTTTTATAAACCACTAGATACATATTCAAAGACCTTATTTCTAAATCAAGTCACATTCTGAGGTTCTGAGTGGACGTGAATTTTTGAAGGACACTAGTTAACCCAGCACACAGTGTCATAATTTCATGTTACTCAAGCTATCTGGAGTGAATTCTCTTCTCTGACACCAAGCCTTGCTGATTTGGGTGAAATCTGAGGCTGCTGGCCATCTCTGACATTGTAGGATTCGCCTCTTAATGTGAGATGTTTGATCTGTGCTGTGATTGACAACGTCAGTCTTGGACGCCAGCAGCCATGCAGAAAACTTCACTGAAGGAGGGTTTCACTTATTTACAGTCATTTATAATCATTCACTTTTGCATGGGAGAAGCAGCAAACTTCTTCTCTGGAAGCCTACAGAACCGTTTGCTTACACTTACTTGTCACTTTGTCCTTTTTCTCAACCCTCCTTGTGCACAATTGTGGCAGCCTGCTTTGTAAACAAATTTGTTTATTTCCATAGGTTATTGGGGAAGAGATGGTGTGTGGTTACATGACTGAGTTCTTTAGTGCTGATGTGTAAGATTTTGGTGCACCCATCACCTGAGCAGTATACACTGCACTCAGTTTGTAGTCTTTTTTCCCTCACTTCCTTCCCACCCTTTCCTCCTGAGTCCCCAAAGCCCATTGTGTCTTTCGTATGCCTTTGCATCCTCATAACTTAGCTTCCACTTCTGTGTGAGAATATAGAACGTTTGGTTTTCCACTCCTGAGTTACTTCACTTAGAATAATAGTCTCCAGTCTTATCCAGGTTGCTGTGAATGCCGTTAATTCATTCCTTTATATGGCTGAGTAGTATTCCATCATATATATATATATATATATGTGTGTGTGTGTGTGTGTATATATATGCACATATATATATCACAGTTTCTTTATCACTCATTGATTAATGGGCATTTCTGTTGGTTTCACATTTCCTCAATTGTGAATTGTGCTGCAATAAACATGTGTGTGCAAGTATCTTTTTCATATAATGACTTCTTTTCCTCTGGGTAGATACCTAGTAGCGGGATTGCAGGAACAAATGGTAGTTCCACTTTTACTACTTTAAGGAATCTCCACACTGTTTCTAATAGTGGTTGCACAAGTTTACATTCCCATCAGCAGTGTAGAAGTGTTCCCTGTTCACCACATCCATGCCAGCAACTATGATTTCTGGATTTTTTGATTATGGCCATTCTTGTAGTAGTAGGGTGGTATCACATTGTGGTTTTTATTTGCATTTCCCTAATCATTAGTGATGTTGGGTGTTTTTTCATATGTTCGTTGGCCATTTGTATATCTTCTTTTGAGAATTGTCTATTCACGTCCTTTGCCCACTTTTTGATGGGATTATTTGCTTTTTTGTTGCTAATTTGTTTTAGTTTCTTGTAGATTCTGGATATTAGTCCTTTGTTAGATATATAGATTGTAAAGATTTTCTCCCACTCTGGGTTGTCTGTTAACTCTGCTGACTGTTCCTTTTGCCATGCAAAAGCTCTTTAGTTTAATTAAGTCTCAGCTATTCATCTTTGTTTTTATTGCAATTGCTTTTGGGTTCTTGGTCATGAAATCCTTACCTAAGCCGATGTCTAGAAGGGTTTTTCTGATGTTATCTTCTAGAATTGAATTTTTATAGTTTCACGTCTTAAATTTAAATCCATCTTGAGTTGATTTTTGTATAAGGTGAGAAATAAGGATCCAGTTTTATTCTCCTACATGTGGCTAGCCAATTACCCAGCACCATTTGTTGAATAGAGTGTCTTTGCCTCACTTTATGTTTTTGTTTGCTTTGTCAAAGATCTGTTGGCTGTAAGTATTTGGGTTTCTTTCTGGGTTTGTATTCTTGGTCTATGTCCCATTGATCTATGTGCCTATTTTATACAAGTACCATGCTGTTTTGGTGACTATGGCCTTATAATATAGTTTGAAATCAAGTAGTGTGATGCCTCCAGATTTGTTCTTTTTGCTTAGTCTTGCTTTGTATATATGGGCTCTTTTTTGGTTCAATATGAATTTTAGGATTGTTTTTTCTAATTCTATGAAGAATGATGATGGTATTTTGATGGGGATTGCATTGAATTTGTAGATTGCTTTTGGCAGTATGGTCATTTTCACAATATTGATTCCACCTATCCAAGAGCATGGTATGTGTTTCCCTTTGTGTCATCTGTTATTTCTTTCAGCATTTTTTTGTAGTGTTCCTTGTAGGGGTCTTTCATCTCCTTGGTTAGGTATATTCCTAGTTTTTTTTTTCAGCTACTGTGAAAGGGGTTGAGTTCTTAATTTAATTCTCAGCTTGATTGCTGTTAGTGTATAGGAGAGGTACTAATTTGCCTACTTTTTTTTTTTTTTTTTTTTGAGATTGGAGTTTTGCCCTGTTGCCCGGGTGTAGTGGCATGATCTTGGCTCACTGTAACTTCCACCTCCTGGGTGCAAGTGATTCTCTTACCTCAGCCTCCTGAGTAGCTGGGACTGCAGGCACATGCCACCACACCCAGCTAATTTTTGTATTTTTAGTAGACATGGGGTTTCACCAGGCTGGTCTTGAACTCCTGACCTCAGGTGATCCATCCACCTTGGACTCCCAAAGTGCTGGGATTACAGGCATGAGTCACTGCACTTGGCCAGTGTACATTAATTTTGTGTCAGGAAACTTTGTTGAATTCTTTTATCATATCTAGGAGCTTTTTGGAGGAGTTTTTAGGATTTTCTAGGTATACAATCATCTCACGAGCAAACAGTGACAGTATGACTTCCTCTTTAATGATTTGGATGCCCTTTCTTTCTTTCTCTTGTCTGATTGCTATGGCTAGGAACTCCAGTACTATGTTGAATAGAAGTGGTGAGAGTGGGCATCATTGTCTTGTTCTGGTTCTCAGAGGCAATGCTATCAACTTTTCCCCATTCAGTATTATGTTGGCTGTGGGTTTGTCATAGATGGCTTTTATTACATTGAAGTATGGCTCTTGTATGCCAATTTTGCTGAGAGTTTTAATCATAAAGCAGTGCTGGATTTCATCAAATGCTTTTGCTGCATCTATTGAAATGATCATGTGATTTTTGTTTTTAATTATGTTTCTGTGGTGCATCGTATTTATTGACTTACGTATGTTAAACCATCCCTGCATCCCTGGTATGAAACCCACTTGATCACGTTGGATCTTTTTTTTTTTTTTTTTTTTTTTTGATATGTTGTTGGTTTCAGTTAGCTAGTATTTTGTTAAGGATTTTTGCATCTATGATTATCAGGCATATTGGTCTGTAGTTTTCTTTTTTGGCTGTGTCCTTTCCTAGTTTTTGTATTAGGGTGACACTGGCTTCGTAGAATGATTTAGGGAGGATTCCTTCTTTCTGTATCTTGTGGAATAGCGTCAACAGGATTGGTTCCAACTCTTCTTTGAATGTCCGGTAGAATTTAGCTGTGGATTCATCTGGCCCTGGACTTCTTTTGTCGTTGTTGGTATTTTTGTTATTACCATTTCAATCTTGCTGCTTGTTATTGGTCCGTTCAGGGTATCTAATTCTTCCTGATTTAAGCTAGGAGGGTTGTATTTTTCAGGAATTTATCCATCTTCTCTAGGTTTTCTAGTTTATGCAAATAAAGTGGCCATCGTAGTCTTGAATGATCTTTTGTATTTCTGTGGTATCAATTGTAATATCTCTTGTTTCGTTTCTAATTGAGTTTATTTAGATTTTCTCTCTTCTTGGTTAATCTTGCTAACAGTCTATCAATTTTATTTACCTTTTCAAAGAATGAGCTTTTTGTTTCATTGAGCTTTTTGTTTTGTTTTGTTTTGTTTCAATTTCACTTAGTTCTGCTCTGATTTTGGTTATTTCCTTTCTTCTGCTTGGTTTGGGTTTGACTTGTTCTTGTTTCTCCACTTCCCTAAGGCATGATGTTAGATTGTCTGTTTGTGCTCTTTCAGACTTTTCAATATATTGGTTTCGGGTTATGAACTTTCCTCTTAACTTCGCCTTTGCTGTATCCCAGATGTTTTGATGTGTTGTGTCGCTATTGCTCAGTTCGAAGAGTTTCTTAATTTCCATCTTGATTTCATTGTTGACCCAATCATCATTCAGGAGCAAGTTGTTTAATTTTCATGTATTTGCATGGTTTTGAAACTTCCTTTTGGAGTTGATTTCCAGTTTTATTCCACTGTGCTCTGAGAGAGGGCTTGATAGTATTTCAATTTTCTTAAGTGTATTGATGGTTGTTTTGTGGGCTATCATATGGTCTACCTTGAAGAAAGTTCCATGCACTGATGTATAGAATGTGTATCCTGCAGTTTTCGGGTAGAATGTTTTGTAAATATCTGTTAAGTCCATTTATTCCAGGGTACAGTTTAAATCCATTGTTTCTTTGTTGACTTTCTGTCTTGATGACTTATCTAGTGCTGTCGGTGGAATATTGAAGTCCCCCACTATTAATGTCTTGCTGTCTGTCTCGTTTCTTAGGTCTAGTAGTAGTTGTTTTATAAATTTGGGAGCTCCAATGTTAGGTGCATGTATATTTAGGATTGTGATATTTTCCTGTTGCACAGGCCTTTTATCATTATATAATGTCCCTCTTTGTCTTTTTTAACCACTGCTGCTTTAAAGTTTGTTTTGTCTGATATAGGAATGACTGCTCCTGCTGCTTTTGGTGTCCATTTGCATAAAATGTCTTTTTCCACTCCCTTACCTTAAGTTTATGTGAGTCCTTATGTGTTAGGTGAGTCTCTTGAAGGTGGCAGGTAGTTAGTTGGTAAATTCTTATCCATTCTGCAATTCTGTACCTTTTAAGTAGACCATTTAGGTCATTTACATTCAACATTAGTATTGAGATGTGAGGTACTATTCCATTCATTGTGCTATTTGTTGCCAGTATACCTTGGCTTTTTTTTTTATTTGTATTTTTGTCCTGTGAGATTTATGCTTTAAAGAGGTTGTATTTTGATGTGTTTCCAGGATTTGTTTCAAGATTTAGAGCTCCTTTTAGCAGTTATTGTAGTGCTGGCTTAGTAGCAAATTCTCTCAGTATTTGTCTGAAAAAGACTATATCTTTCTTTCGTTTACGAAGTTTAGTTTTGCTGGATGCAGAATTCTTGGCTGATAATTGCTTTGTTTAAGGAAGCCGAAGATAGAAATCCAATCCTTCTACCTTGTAAGGTTTCTGCTGAGAAATCTGCTGTTAATCTGATAGGTTTTCATTTATAGGTTATCAGGTGCTTTTGCCTCCCAGCTCTTAAGATTCCTTCCTTCGTCTTAACTTTAGATAACCTGATGACAATGCGCCTGGGCGACAGTCTTTTTGTGATGAAATTCCTAGATGTTTTTTGAGCTTCATGGATTCGGATATCTAGGTCTCTAGCAAGACTGGGGAAGTTTTCCTCAGTTATTCCCGCAAAACTTTTCCAAACATTGGATTTCTCTTCCTCGAGAACACCAATTATTCTTAGGTTTGGTAATTTAACATAATCCTAGATTTTTGGAGGCTTTGTTCATATTTGCTTATTCTTTTTTCTTTGTCTTTGTTTAATTGGGTTAATTAGAAAACCTTGTCTTCAAGCTCTGAAGTTCTTTCTTCTGCTTGTTCAATTCTATTGCTGAGATTTTTCAGAGCATTTTGCTTTTCTATAAGTGTGTCCTTTGTTTCCTGAAGTTTTGATTGTTTTTTATTTATGCTATTTCACTGAAGATTTCTCCCCTCATTTACAGTATCATTTTTTTTATTCCCTCATATTGGGCTTTGCCTTTCTCTGGTGCCTCCTTGATTAGCTTAATATCTGACCTTCTGAATTCTTTTTCATGTAAATCAGGGATTTCATGTTGGTTTGGATCCATTGCTGGTGAGCTAGTGTGATTTCTTGGGGGTGTTAAAGAACCTTGTTTTGTCATATTATCAGAGTTGGTTTTCTGTCTTTTTCTCATTTGGGTAGGCTCTGTCAGAGGGAAGGTCTAGGGCTCAAGGCTGTTGTTCAGATTTTTTTGTCCCATGGGGTGTTCCCTTGATATAGTGCTCTCCCCCTTTTCCTAGGCATGAGACTCCCTGAGAGCTGAGCTGTAGTGATTATTATACCTCTTCAGGATCTAGCTGCCCAGCAGGTCTACCAGGCTCTGGGCTGATACTGGGGATTGTCTGCACCGAGTCCTGTGATCTGAACCATCTGTGGGTCTCTCGGCTGTGGATACCAGCACCTGCTCTGGTGGAAGTGGCAGAGAGGTGAAATGGATTCTGTGAGGGCCCTTAGTTTTGGTTGTTTAATGCACTATTTTTGTGCTGGTTGGCCTCCTGCTGGGAGGTGGTGCTTTAAATAGCATATCAGCTGTGTTAGTATGGGGAGGATCAGGTTGTGGGCAGGGCCCTAGAACTCCCAAGAGCATATATGCCCTTTGTCTTCAGCTACTAGGGTGGGTAGGAAAGAACC
Organism: Theropithecus gelada; assembly: GCF_003255815.1. Lineage (NCBI taxonomy): Eukaryota > Metazoa > Chordata > Mammalia > Primates > Cercopithecidae > Theropithecus > Theropithecus gelada. The sequence goes on along the minus strand of NC_037669.1, from coordinate 38,532,704 downwards.
ATCAGATGGTGGCAGGGCTAGGCATGTTAAAGCTCAGACTCTTGGGTGGGTCTGCTGCAACTGCTGTGGGGGATGGGGGATGGTGTCCAGGTCAATAGAGTTCCTAAGAGGATTATGGCTGCCTTTACTGTGGCATGCAGGTTGTCAGGGAAGTGGAGGGAAGCCAGTAGTCACAGGCCTCACCCAGGTCCCACAAAACCCAGAAGGCCACTCTCACCTCCCATCGTGCCTCCCCACAACAGCACTGCGTCTGTTTCCAGGCAGAGGGCGAGCAGGGTTGGGAACTCGCCCAAAGCTACAAGCCTCCCAGCTGCAAAAGCAAGTAGGGCTTTCATGATTCTTTGCCATGGAGTCTGCACACTAGATTCACACGCTTCCCCAAGTCCTGGCCAGGAAACTTCTCTTTCAGTTGGAATTGTTACAAAGTTCAACTAGAGGTTTCCTTCTCCCTGTGGCCTTTTTCCCAGTTCCTCTAGCAGCCCTCCCCAGGTACCCCTGTGAAACAAGTCAGAAATGGCTTCCCTGGGAACCCAGAAAGCCCACAGGGCTTTTCCCACTGCTTCCTCTACCCCTCTACCCATTTAACTTGGCTCTCTAAATTGACTCAGCTCCAGGTAAGGTCAGAGTCTTCTCCCGTGGTTTAGACCTTCAGGTTCCCCAGTGAGGGTGTGTGTTCAGGGGCAGATGATCTCCCTTTCTCATTTCCACAGTTTGGGCATTCACAGTATTTAGGATGTCTCCTGGGTCCTACAGGAGCAATCCACTTCCTTCAGAGGGTCTGTGGGTTCTCTCAGCTTCCCTGAATTATTCCTGCAGTAGTTCTGGAGCAAAAGTTCACTATGCAAGACTCCACATGCTTCTCTGTCTGCCCAAGTGGGAGCTGCATTCTAGTCCTCTCCCGAACTGCTCTGTTATGACATGTCTCTTCCAAACATAGCAGGCACAGCCTGCTTTGACAGACTAAGTCTTTTCATACCCAAACAGTCCTTCACTGTTGATTCTAATCTCAGCAAAAGGGGCTCGTCTAAAGAACTAATACAAAATTAAGTCCATAGGGAGCATGTTATTACAAAATTAATGAAGTGATTAGGACTAGGAGATGGCTACTAAGAAAAGGTTGAGGAGGGAGCTGGAAATTTCTTTATAATACATACACACTATGAATATTATATATTTTTATATATTCTGAAATCTATTATCTATCTATCTATATCTATCTATCTATCTATCCATCCATCTATCTATTTTTCTGTGTTGCTTTTCTATTGCTGCCATGGCAAATTCCCACAAATTTGGTGGCTTAAAGCACACTCACTTATTCTACCACATTTCTTTAGGTCAGAAGCCTAAGTACAGAGTAACTCAATTGGACCTGCTGCTCAGAGACTCACAAGGCAGAAATCGGGGTGTTGGCTGGGCTCTGGGTAAGACTCCACTTCCAAACTTACTCAAGTTCCTGGCAGACTTCACTTCCCTGTGGTTATAGGACTGAGGCCACCATTTCCTTGGCATGTGTCTTTATCTTCAAGCCAATAATGACACATCAAATCCTCCTTGTTCCTTAGCACCTCTGACTTCTCTTTCTGCTGTGAACTGGAGAAAGATCTATGCTTTTCAGGATACACGTGCTTAGATTAAGTCCATTCGCATAATCCAACTTAATCTTCCTACCTTAAAGTCAGTTCTTTGTAGCCTGCACTACAACTTCAAAGTCCCTTTCTGCCATGTAACATAATATATTAACGGAAGTAGCACCTGCAGATGAAGGTCACAAGGGCCAAAATCCTGCCTACAACAACACATGGTGTAGAAAACCTAAATCTAGGAAAAACTGAAGCTAAATATTTTTCTCAGGGTTACACAGCTGGATAAAGGCAGAACTGTGGTTTCATTCATTCTTTCCATAAATGCTTATTGAGTGCCTGTGACCAGGAACTGTTACGGATGCAAAGGATCTAGCAACCCATTGAATAGACAAAAATTCCTGCCCTCATAAAGTCTATATCTAGTGAAATTTGTTTGTCACCTGCTTATTATGCTGTCCTGACTCTATGCTTTGTGTCTCTTCTCATGGAATTTTCCAGTTCCATACAGCCCCAAGCTCAGAACTATCCCTCTTCCTGAACCAGTGGTGTCTAGAATTGAGACAGAACACTAACTAGACAAACTTTCTGTGAGAGGGGCTAGTCCTGGGCACTCTAGCAGGCTGCCAGTTATAGCTATACCCTGTCCCAGTGCAGATCTAATCCAAAGTACTGGCTTCCATACATCTCTCATCCTACCTGGTATCCCAGACTTCCTGTAGGAGGTGATAATCTGCATAGCTCCTTTTCCTGGAGACTGGATATTTCCCTTGGATCTTGCCATCCCTCCCACAAGTATCATTTAGGGGTGCTGCTGTGAGTGATCATCCTCTTCCAGGAATCCCCAGCAAGGATGGATGTTCTTGACCCCTACTTTGCCTGATGGACCAGACCATACTTATCTCTCCTTCTTGTGTGACTTGCAAGATATGAGCTCTGCCTCTAAGCATTGATGTGGGACATTCAGCCAGATGTCCAAGCATAGCCTTTGATAGAATAACTCCCATTTCTTTCAGCCCAAGCCTCAGGGACTAATAAGTACCACCCAAGCAAGCCCATTCTCATTATGACAGGTGCTTTTAGGGGAATGGCTTATGCAGAGGCATAGGTCTGGGAACACATGAAGGATGCTGTATTAGTCTGTTTGCACTGCTATAAAGTAATACCTGAGACTGGGTAATTTATTTTTAAAAAGATGTTTATTTTAGTTCTTGGTTCTGCAGGCTGTACAGGATGCCTGGCACCAGCATCTGCTCCTGATGAGGGCCTCAGGAAGCTTTTAATCATGGTGAAAGGCAAGGGGAGTCAGCATGTCACATGGCAGGAGAGGGAGCAAGAGAGGAGGGGAGGCACCGCACTCTTTTAAACAATCAACCTGCTAATGAACTACCAGTGCGAGAACTCACTCATTACCGTGGGGATGGCACCAAGCCATTCATGAGGGATCCACCTCCATGATGCGAACACCTCCCACCAGGCCCCACCTCCACCATGGGAGGTTACATTTCAGTATGAGACTTGGAGGGACAAACATCCAAGCTATATCAGATGCTAAGAAAGCAAGTTTGTTTAGCTCACAGAAAGCATGGTAAAACATGAAGAGAGGAGAAAATGAAAATGTGAAAGTTTGGGATAGAATCCATTTCTATTTTTCCATTATTTAGACATGGCAAATTTTGATAAGTTGCTTAATGATTTATTTAATTTTCTGAAACAAAACGTGAGGAGCAGAGAGGTTTTTGTAAAATTGGAGATAATGAATCCTGTTAATTTTACCTTCACGATATCTCTCATATTGCTTCCTTGCTGGTCCTCTTCCACTGCCATATCAGCATATCTGAACCCCATTGTGCAGGATAAAACGCTAAATATTACCCAACTGTATCTTGATCTGATCTCATTTTTTCTCCCCCAGTTTTTTTCCCTATTTGGTCAGCAATGTTTATCAATTGAGGGAAAAATGCTATCACAGAAGACAAACAAGAGTTGAGTAGCCAAATCTGCAGAGAACGTGAGTCAAATTACTGGCTTTTGATGATCAAAAGCCAGGCTTTGTGCATAAGTAAGAATATGTGTTCACTGGTCTTTCCTGCTCCACCACTTCTGCTCTTGCCTATGGAGAACTTCCCTAGACTGAGGAAGGCAACATGTTTCAAGGAAGCTAGGAAGGAGTAGGCCTTGTGGAATACTCAATGTTCCTCAATAGAAATACTAAGTTGCTTTTGGAGATCCGAGGTGGAAGTGACCTGCGTCTCATGTTGCAGGCAGATCCTGAGAAGACGAAAGTTGTGTAGAGCTCCTGAGTCTCCTAGTCATGGGAGCAATACAGTGATGAGGCTGTGTCAGGTGTTTCCGCTAATGAGTCTGATGCAGTTTTGTTAAATTTCCTGGTTGTCTGGATGGTCAAGAGAATAGTCAAATACTTCCCAAATACCTCAGAGCACTGCAAGAACCGAATATGGGACCTGTGATGATTTAAACAATTAGTGACAATTAGTGTGCAATAGTACTGTGCAAGAATAATGAGTGGAGGGCACCTGCCAGGAATGTGAGTACCTCATATGCTAGTGGCCAAGTAGGTCGTAAGGAATGATAACCAATTGTCTTCTCCTTCCCTCTTGTGGAGTTAAGTAACCCGAGGAACACAGACACCCTATCCATGAAGGGTGAGAGAAGGCCCTGTGTGTTAATCTGAGTTCTCCAGAGAAGCAGAACCCAGATTAATAGATATTATATATTAAAAAATATATATATAATATATATATTCCATGGTTCTTTGATATATAGATAGATAAATATACATAATATAATATATAAAAATATAAAATCAAATGGGATTGTTGGGTCAATCAAATGGTATTTCTCGTTCTAAATCTTTAAGGAATTGCCACACTCTGTTCCACAATGGTTGAACTAATTTACATTGACACCAACAGTGTAAAAGCATTCCTATTTCTCCACAGCCTTGCCAGCATCTGTTGTTTCTTGACTTTTTAAAAATTTTTAATAATAATCTTGACTGGCATGAACTAACACAGGAACAGAAAAGTAAACACCGCATGTTCTCACTTATAAGTGGGAACTGAACAATGAGAACACATGGACACAGGGAGGGGAAAAACACACACTTGGGACTGTGGCAGTGTCGGGGAGGGAGGGAGAGCATCAGGATAAATAGCTAATGTATGTGGGGCTTAATACCTAGGTGATGGGTTGATAGGTGTAGCAAACCATGATGGCACACTTTACCTATATAACAAATCTGCATGTCCTTCACATGTATCCCCGAACTGAAAATTAAATTAAATTAAAAAAAGAAAGAAAAGTGGAAAATAGTAAATTACTTTATATATATATATATATATTTATATATATGTACTTTTTTTGTGTGCTTTCATATCAAACTCTATTCTATATTCCATCTCCTTCAAAGTTCCCCAATACCTTTGAGATAGACGGGAAGGGTATTTGTACACCAATCATAAAACTGAAGAAGTATGCTCAGAAAGGCTGAGCAGCTGGCCAAAACCACATAGGTGCATGTGTGTGTGTGTGTATATATATGTGTGTGTGTGTGTGTGTGTGTGTGTATATATATATATATATATACACACACAGAGAGAGAGAGAGAGAGAGAGATTTACTCTATACAGAGAGATTTACTCCCCATGGTTGTGGAGTCAGAGAAGTCCAAGATCTGCAGCTGGCAAGTTAGAGACCTAGCAGAGCTGATAGTAAAGTTCCAGTCTCAGTCCAAAGGCTTGAGAACTAGAAGACTCAATGGCATAAATTCCAGTCTGAGCCTGAGTCTGAAGGCAGGAGAAGACCAATGCCTCTGCTTGAAGATAGACAGAGAGAGAGAATTATTTCTTACACAGTCTTTTATTCTATTCAGGCTTTCAATGGATTACATAAAGACTGCCCACATTGGGGAGGGCAATCTGCTTTACTCAGTCTACTGATTCTAATGTTAATCTCATCCAGATACACCCTCACGGACACACCTAAAATAACGTTTAATCAAGTATCTGGGCATGTCATGGCCCAGCCAAGTTGGCACATTAAAATTAACCATCATGCCCTGAATGGATTGAGATTATACAAACTGACAGAAAATAGATTACTGTCACCATGCGGAAAGGGTGCACAGAATAAAAAATTGAGTTAAAGTGTTAAAAAATTGAGCTGTATTTCTTGCAGATCTGAATCAATAACCTGAGTTCACTTACCTGCTCTTCAAACTACTCTTCTAAGGCCCACTTGAAAGCTATGTTTTTCCTGAAGACTTTCTAAACTTTCATAAAAGAAAATATTCTCCTCTTCCTCTCCCATGATACTGCCTCTCTCTACAGGTATTGTGGCTTCTTGTAGCCATCTCTGTATCCCACAAAGTACCCAGCACATAATCTTGCACAAGATAGGAACTCAGTAAATGCTTTTAAATAAACAAATAATTTGAAGATCTCTTATTTTAAGATATTTTAAAGATGTTAAGAAAGAAGTTAGAGGGTGGGGGAAGGAAGCACAGGAAGATGAGTGTCTGTTGGGAAGAAGACTGGGGCCTCAGATCTTAGCCTGAGTGCTGCCACTAAGCACGTACGTGGTCTTGGCCACTTGCTCAGCCTTTCTGAGCATGTTTCCTCTGTTTTATGATTGGCATACGAACACTTGTCCTGCCTATCTCAAAGACAATCAGAGCTTTGAAGGAGATAGAATAGAGTTTGATATGAAAGCTCACAAAAAATTATAAAAAAGCTCTAAACTGTATGGATGATTTTTTTTGTTTGTTTTTGGTGTGGTTCCATAGGCATAGGCAGTGTCCACAGATTATCAGTTCCTTGAGATCAGGAACCCTGGGCCTTGAATATTCCTCTCAGTTCCAAAAACAAGACTGTGGCCAGGGTTTTGATGCCTATCTGCCCCACTGAGTATACACTGCTTTGAGGGTTTGTTGAGTTTAAAAGGGACTAATGATCCACAAACCTCAAGAACTGTGTCTTGTCATTACATAAGTAAGAAAACTGCTGAGGATAATGGCCTCCAGCTCCATCCATGTCTCCGCAAAGGATATGACCTTGTTTCTTTTTATGGCTGCATTGTATACCATGGTGTGTATGTACCACATTTTCTTTATCCAATCCATCATTGATGAGCATTTGAGTTAATTCCATGTCTTTGCTATTGTAAATTATGCTGCAGTGAACATACACGTGCATGTATCTTTATAACAGAATGATTTATATTCCTTTGGGTACATACCCAGCAATGGGCTTGTTGAGTCAATCAAATGGTATTCCTTGTTCTAGATCTTTGAGGAATTGCCACATTGTCTTCCACAATAGTTTAACTAATTTACATTGACACCAACCATGTAAAAGTGTTCCTGTTTCTCCACAGCCTCACCAGCATCTGTTCTTTTTTGACTTTTCAGTAATCAGCATTCTGACTGGCATTCTAACACAGGAACAGAAAACCAAACACTACATATTATCACTTATAAGTGGGAGTTGAAAAATGAGAACACATGGACACAGGGAGGAGAACACCACACACTGGGGCCTGTGGCAGTGTGGGGGAGGGAGGGCATCAGGATAAACAGCTAATGCATGGGGGGCTTAATACCTAGATGGTGGGTTGATGGGTGCAGCAAACCACCATGGCACACGTTTACCTATGTAACAAACCTGCACATCCTGCACATGTATCCCGGAACTTAAAATAAAATTAAATAAAATTCAAAAAAGGAAAGAAAACTGCAAAACTAGTTTAGTGAAAGGAAGTAAAAGTGGAAACTACTCCACAGGGCCTCTGGAAAAGGCAAGGTATAGAACATTCACTATGTTCAAGGTCCTGTCCTGAGTGCTGGTGGGGGAAAAAGATGCATTAAGAATCCAAACCTTGCCATTTCTGCAGCAGTTGATCACCTGAAACATGCTGGGCAGTGTGCTTTTCCTATGTTAGTATAAGTAGCTCTCACAACATCCCTGTGTAGTAAGGGTTGTTATCCCTGTTTTGTAGGTGAGGACACTTGGAAAGTGACAGAGTTGAAATAACTTACCCAGCAAATGTCTTGTAAAACTGGGATTCAAACTGTTGTCTCAGTTCAAAGTACTTGCTTTTTCCATTATATTATATGAAGTATGAATCAGGTTTATAATTTAGAATTTTGCACAAGCCTCAATTTTTTTTTCTTAAAAAGAAGAATAATAAAAAGAAAAAAAAGAGAAGGTATTCTGAGAGATGAATTCTGTTAAATGACACTCTTAGAAATTACTGTGCTATGGAGTACTAGTTCATTGTCAGACTGTAGTTTTTAATTTTCCATGAAGATTGCTTTCATTTATAATCAATTTGTCCTAATATACTTTCCTCTCTCTTTAGTGAATATTGCCAAATATTTGCAACAATCCCCCAGATATTTTGCACTAACCAAGAACTTGGTTGTTCTTACCATTTTAAATGATTAAATTAAAATTACTCCCCAAAGGGTTAGGACTCTGAAAACGAAACATGCCATTTTGTTGGTTTGGGACACAAAAATGAATCTACATAGAAAAGAAGAGGTCAAATTAATATAATTGTCATGACCCCTACTCTCCATGGACTTGGGCATGGGGGTTTGGGCAGCATGCAGCCTGCTTAAAAAAGGCTCCTTGCCTTTGGGTAAGAAGAAAGAATTAGGAACTGGGAAAAGAAAGTAATACAAAGGAAGGAAGAAAAAAATTGAGTTTTAGGAAAAGGAGGAAAGGTAATTGGTAATTATAACTTCAAATCATCAAACATGTTGGGAGCTACAGAATGTTTAAGAAAAATATGTTTCCTGAAATATAAAGTTTATATAACATCACATGAATATGTCATTCAAATTACAAGGATTTTATGAGCCTCTTGTCAGTGTCCAGTAATGTTTTTATTCTGGTAAACATTACTTATTTTCTTTTTCCTGGTGATCGCTCAAAATTAACTGATATTTACTTGAGCCAAACAGTCAATTCACAAACATTTAAGGAGCACACACACTGTATAAAACACTGTTTTGAGTGCTGAGGAGAGAAAAAGCTGCATTAAGAATCTTATCCTGGTCCTTATGGAGTTACCAGTTTTACAAAGGATCTAACAATTATGCAAGGTAGGTGCATACCAATCATATAAAATGTACTGGTGTCTCAAAGGAGAGATTATTATTTGTGGAATCTGGTGAAACTTCCTGTAGGAGGTGATATTAAATCATTATTTATGTGAACACTAGCAAGGGGGTACTTTCTGGGTAAAGATGATCTAGAAAGTAAAGAACGTGAGTGAGAACCTAAGATTTGGTTGGCTGGAGTAAATGATAATTGAAGACAGTAGTCAGAAATAAACAGGGAAAGGCTGGCTGTGGTCTGATTGCAGATTTTTTTTAATGCCAGGGATAGCAATCAGAGTTTGACCAGAGAAGCAGAACCATTACAAATATTATAGAATAATGATGTATTATCGGAAATAGACCTTACACAATTGTGGGAGGATCTGGAGAATTTTGGCATTCTATTGTTGTGTAACAAACCATCTCAAAAGTTAGTTGTTTAAAAAAACAACTATTTTACCTGCTTATGATTCTATGAGTTGTCTGGGGCTCAGCTGGGTGGTTCTTCTGTAGGTCTTACTGGGATCTCTTACATGGCTGTAGTCAGATTGTGGGTAGATGGCAATGTCTAAATGGTTTCACTCACTTATCTTTTGTTTAACAGGGATGTCTGGGAGACTGTGACTCCATCCTTCCCCCCAACCCCTTTATCTCTCTACTTGGGTCTTTCATGTGACTAGTTTAGATACTTTACATAGTGGCTGGATGTCAAGAGCAAGCATTTAAACAGAATAAGCCTCCATGGTCAAATGCACATCAAGGCTTTCTATGTCCCATTCATTGGTCAGGCCTAGAGTCAATGTAGAAGAAGATCACACAAGGACGTGAATACTGAGAGGTGTGGTTCCCGGGGAGCCATCATAGTAATCATCTACTACACTATGCTAAAGGATTAGAAAATTTTTCAGAAAGTAATAGAGAGCTATTAAAATTTTTGTAGAGGGAAGTGATGTAATTATATTAGTCTTTAGGAAGATTAATTTGTTAATATTGTTATAGGATGGTGTGAAGAAACACATGAGGCAAGGAGATCAATTAAAGATTATTACAAATAGTCAAGGTGAAAGGAATGAGGGGTGGGACTGTGGTATCTGTCAGTCAACTGCTTAAATGCTTTCAGATCCATACCTCTCTCTTCCCCTAATGACAAAGGAGCTAATTATTGCAGTCTGTGTTTCCCAGGCTCCACATTGGCTGTCAGCTGGCTTCCTGCTAGTATGGCCAATGATAGGCTCTGGTGGAAGAATGGAGGGAGGAGAAAGAAGCCAGGGTAATTCTCTTTCACTCCCTGTCCCTCGGGTGATGCTTCTGGCAGCAGTGGTAAATTTGGCTCCAGCTTTGGTAATTCTATCTTCCATTTTTTTTCTCCAGGGTAAGACAGGTAGAATTTACTGTTGTACTAATTTCTTGTTTGCCTCTCTATCACTTGTTTGGTTTCTTGGTTCTTCTCTCATCTGTGCAGTAAACTTCTATATTTAAGTTCCTCCATTTTAAGTAATCAGTTTCTGTTTTCATTGTTTAAACCTGGCTGATATAATTCCTGGCTGAAATCTGGAATAGTAAAGAGGAAGCAAGAAAGAAACACACAGCACTTGGTAAATAATTGGAAGGTTGAGTGTTTTTTAATAGGAGATATTAAACGTAATTTGGAGTTTTGAAATCTGGGTAACTGAAAGAATGGTAGTATTGACACAGGAGGGGGACAGGGAAGTGCTGGGTAGAGAAAGGCGGGTTCATGACTATGGGTCCACCCTCAGCCCTGTGCCCATGGACCTAGGTGAGGACAGGCACTATGGCCTTTGTGCCCAAATGTTGTATTTCCCAAGACCACCTTGGCTTGCCCCATCCTGTGCCTTTAAAAACCCTGAGACCCTAGGGGGCACATACACAAGTGACTGGATGTTGAGAGGAACACAAAAGCAGAAGAAGACACAAGGGGCTGGATGTCAAGAGAAACGCACCAGTGTAAGAGCACACTGACAGGCACCAGCCAACCTTCAGGCCATCAACTGGTGGAACAACAGGAGTTTTACCAGGGTGGCCAGAGGAGAGCCCAGCCTCTGAGTGGCCTGACTCCAGTGGGAAAACCACCTTTCTGCTCCATCTCCCTTCTGCTGAGAGCTACCTCCACTCGATAAAATCTTGCACTCATTCTCCAAGCCCACATGTGATCCAATTCTTCTGGTACACCAAGGCAAGAAAGCACAGGTTACAGAAAGCCCTCTGTCCTTGTGATAAGGCAGGGAGTCTAAATGAGTTGACTAACACAAACAGCCTACAGACAGCAAAACTAAAAGAGCACCCTGTAACACCCACCCACTGGGGCTTCAGGAGCTGTAAACATTCGCTCCTAGACACTGCCATGGGGTTGGAACCCCACAGCCTGCCTGTCTGTATGCTCCCCTAGAGGTTTGAGCAGTGGGGCACAGAAGAAGTGAGCCACACCCCCATCACACACCCTGTGCAGGGAACAAGGGAACTTTTCCCATTTCAGTATGAGTAAAGAAATAGAACAATGAGGAGGAAAAGCAACCTTTGAGGAGAAAGCAATGAGTTCAGTTTTGGACATATCAGATGTTTTGGATGGTGGGTTACTCAGATAATGAACACTAGGCAGTTGGGAGAGAGGTCAGGGGCATGAGTTTAGATTTTGGTACCATATGAATAGAAGTGGTTGTTGAGGTTATGAAAGCTTATGAGATTGCCAGGAGAATAGGTAGGAAAAACAGAATTTAGGAATTACTGATATACGGGACAATGAGAGTGAATAAGAGCCAAAGAAGAAGAGTTTGGGGAGATAGAAGTAGAATAACAAAATGTATTATTACAAAGCCAATGAGAGAATTTGAGAAAGATGGAGGTGTTTTAGTTTCCTACGGCTGCTATAACAAATTATCACAAACTTAGTTACAGGAAAGCGGTCCTGATCCACATGCCAAGAGGGGGTTCTTGGATCTCATGCAAGAAAAAATTCAGGGCAAGTCCATACAGTGAAGTGAAAGCAAGTTTATTAGGAAAATAAAGGAATAAAATAATGGCCACTCCATAAACAGAGCAGCCCCAAGGACTGCTGGTTGCCCATTTTTATGACTATTTCTTGATGATAGGCTAAACAAGGGGTGGATTATTCATTCCTCTCTTTTTTAGACCATATAGGTAACTTCCTGACATTGCCATGGCATTTGTAAACTGTCATGGTGCTGGTGAGAGTGTAGCAGTGAGGATGACCAGAGGTTATTCTCATTGCCATTTTGGTTTTGGTGGGTTTTAGACAGCTTCTTTACTGCAACCTGTTTTATCAGCAAAGTCTTTATGACCTGTATCTTGTGCTGACCTCCTATCTCATCTTGTGACTTACAATACCCTAACGATCTGGGAAGGCAGCCCAGTAGGTCTCAGCCTCATTTTACCCAGCCCCTACTTAAGATAGAGTTGCTCTGGTTTACATACCTTTGACATTTCCCCATTCCCTTTTACAGGAGAACCCTTAATCCTAAGGGTTGCAGAGGGACAAAGATCCATCTTCTGTAAATTCTTCAGGCTGAATAGGGGCAATGATATTCCTGCCTAATTGTGAGGGTCTCTTGTGTTAAGGGTAGAAAGGAGATCAGTCAGAAAGCATCAGTATGGCGAGGGTCATTCATAACTCTGAGTTTAACAAAAGGTGATACCTGGAGGATTAATTAGTGTTTAGTTTAACAAAACATTGAGTAAGCTTATCCTCATTCCTACACAAAGTGTACAACAGCAATATATTCCACAACAGTAAAGCAAAATAAGTAAAATTATTCCAAGTAAACTAAATTAGAAGACAGTCCATGAACTGAGCAAATGTTGAAACCAATATTTGTTGGTTGCTAGATGATTCCAATGTGTGCCTGGGATTAGAATACTGATCCAGAGTTTTACATTAACCACCCCTCTTTTTTTTTTGAGTAGCACTCAGAGATCACTGGTTTGTTCACAGGAATAAGCAAGGTTAGCCTAAATTGCAGAAATAAAAACAATTGATGAGACTAGCATTTAGTAACAAATGTACAACAGTTCTTGAAACATAACTTTTCTCTCTCTAGTTCCCCATTTTTACTAAAGACAAATAATGGTAAGACTGATTTGCTTTATTACACTTGGCCTTATTATTTGTATAAAGTGCAGTAAGAAGACTTATTTTTTCCCATAAGTTCTTTTTAAATTGACTTTGATGGAACTCTACTCCATAGAAAGAATCTTAGATAAGACTTTTTTAGAGCTGAGCCTGCCATGGGTTTCTACCCTCAAATACCTATTGACTTGAGTAAATTCCTCTCTTCTTGGGGTCCCAAGATAACTTGGGGCTCCTGGGCCTACGAGAAACTAACATTCTTTACATACCACAGGTTAGAAACCCTGTACAAGGACTGTGCTGACAAGGTATGAGGCATTTCCCCAAGGAGTTTTTATTGGCTTTACAAGTCAGGTTTGATTCCTCACAGGAAAGCATGCCATTCCAGTCAAAGCCTTGGTGAAATAACCAATTTCTTCAATTATGCTCTGTTGCAAAAGAAAACAGATTTTTATTGCACACATGCAAATAACTATATTGCCATAAATTAAGAATATTCACAAACAGTTGCCCAATTCTGAAGAAATCAGAGAGAAACAAATATGATCCAAATTTTGTTCACAGCAGTATACTTTACTCAATTGTTAAAATCTGTAAATAGCTCAAAAAAAAAAAAAAAGGTTTTCTTGACCTTGAAAAAGTAAACAAAGGATTGGCAACATTTTAAGCAAAAAGTTAAAAAGATTACCTTAGTCTTCTATTGGTTCAGTCAATTCAGTTAACTCCTGTTCTGCTTGATATTCATGAACATTCCAGCTCTCTATGAGAGGTCTGAAAGTTTTTCCTCTATTCTGATGTCACAATCTCCAAAGTTATCAGAAAACCTGTATTTAAGTGCACCTCTTAAAGTCCTACAGTTGATTATAAAACCACCTTCTAAAGTGGACCAAAATGAGACAATTTTTTATAAATGAAAAAATTTCTTAGGACAGCCACAATTAAAAACACAATTGGCCAATGAATTTGGTTACCTCTCTGGCATACAACAATTTTATGTAACAATTATAATTATTAGTAATGTACACTAAATCATATCAGGATTATAGGAGTTTTCTATAATTTTGGAACATACAATAACACATTTATACAAATACAGCCCAAAGAAAACCAAACAGCATTTCATATTTGACAATGCTTCTTGTATGATTTTTTTATACCAAATAAGCTAGATTTCACCCTTTACATTAGTGTACTATTAATGTTAAAACCAATTCTTAATAAAAGTTTATAGGTAAATGTATTCAATCTTAATCAGGTTGACCATAAGATAAGATTTTCATAAACCTTTTATAACCCTTTACAGATTTTGTTAAAGAGCAGTTCATAAACAGGTCTTTGTTCTAAAAAATACCTGTTGTTATTCCAATGTTTAATTTATAGAAAGACTGAATAATACCCCTTTATCTTTAGCTAATATGTTCACACACAGAATTTCTTTTACAATTAATTTTTTACAAACCTTCCACAACTTGTTTAAGCCTCTAGCTTTATTCTAACTTAAAACAATCCTTTAGCTGTTTAGGCAAAAAAAAAAAAAAAAAAAAAAAAAAAAAAAAAAAAAAAAAAACA